>NC_053160.1:34524688-34832545 GCF_016835505.1 Polypterus senegalus | reverse complement strand
CGGAATGTACACTCCCATAGAGCAGATACTGCTTGGACCAGACACCAATATAACAAAACACACACACCTATGTTTCATACACTTTAACAGACACACTTTCTCATTCACTCCTGGACACTCTCAGCTTATCCCCCACACGTTTACAATGTTGTCTTGTTAAATCAAGTCCACACAAGATGAGTACTGTATATCATTTATAAAGAACGATAAGAGATAAAGAGATTAGGTTTCACTTTTCTTGCTGACTGATATAATGTTCTTTGGTTTATTACTGTCTCCAAGTCATTGGATGTCATTTAGGGTAGTAGTGTCATGAAGGAAATGGGGCTGTTGCTTGGCAGTGTGAGACTGGAAATGTGTGTGTTCTGTTTTTCGCTGCATATTTTTGTAGGTAGCAGTGTTCAAAAAAATCTTGTGTAAAGAGTAAATCAGACAGTAAAGGCAATTTGAAAATTACAGATTGAAGTTGATACAATGCAACAAGTTTGTGATGGGTTATGGGTAGTTTGGACACGCATAGCACAACACTCTGCAGTTATTCTTGTTGAAGCCAAGGTAAAAATGAGCATGAACGCTCTGATGTGGGATTGCACCATTGTTAAACACCGTTGTGAGATTTCTTTGGGCAGAGGGAGTGAAACCTGCTGAACTTCACAGAAGGATGTTGGCTCAGTATGAAAGAGAAAACAGCATGACTCAAGGAAAAGTTTATAAAGCAGCAAAAACAAACGCAAGCAATGAAGCTCATTCTGGTTGACCATCAATATTGCACACACAAGCCCACATCGACATAAGAAAAGGCCGAAGGTTTACATTGTCCTCTGTTGCTGCCTTTTTGATTATCAGCTATAGCCTGCTGCAGGACTTGTGGTACTGTGAGGTACCGTACCCAAACAGCTTAATGATCTGCACAAGCTAACATCCTTTGTGAACTTCAGCAGATTTCACTAGTTATGCCCAAAGGAAACTCACTTTGGCGTACTGTTCAACAATGGTGCAATTCTGCAGCAGAACGCCCAGCTTCTATCAATTGCAGTTACTGCATAATTTTCAAATTGCTTTTACTTTTTCATTTATCATTACCTCTAACTGGTGTGAGACATGGCTGGCAGCTCAGCCCAGCCAGGACGCCCCTGAAATGGAAGGAAGGGGGAAGGCAGCTACATGTGGACACAGCCTCCCCAAAGTGCTAGATGGCAGCTCCCCAGGAGTGTAGCGATGCACCGGATTTCCACAGGGCCTGGGACTTGATGTTTGGTTGCTCAGCCCTGTTGGGTACCATCGGTGCCACCATGGGGAGCTGTGAAAGGACCAGAGGAATCATGCTTCCCCTGCAGCCCGGAAGTACTAGGAAGTCATGAGGATGGAAGCACCAAAGTACTTCCAGGCTGATTAAAGAATTGGGATTCTCCATCTGACCCGGAAGTGCTGGCAAGTCATGTGGGAGGAAGAACAGAAGCACTTCTGCGTCAAGCACTATATAAAGGACTGCTGGAGACCCAGCAAGCGAGCGAGGAGTGTGACAGAGCTTGCTGGGAGGTGTGGAGAAGAGATTTGTGTTTATTATTATTGTTATTGTGTTTTCTTGCCTGTTTATTGGTGGCTGTGGTGCTTGAAGGGCAATATTCAAAGAAGAAATTAAAATAACTTCTTGGTGCTTTTATTCCGTGTCCAGTGTGTCTGTCTGTTGGGGTTAACGAGGCAACAGTGACCCCTAGCATCTTACAATGGATATTCAATATTATAACACTCTGACATTATTTGGGAAATTGATAATTCTTTGTTACTGGGGTTTATTCATAACAGTTTTTATTGTCTTTGTGATGCTTTTTATGTGTAACAATATAACAGACACCCTCAGGGCTCTGAAGCACAGGGGCAAGAAGGGGTGTTCTTCACTTCAAGTCCCCTCTGAGCAAGTCTCATCTCTTCCGGGAACTAGTGAATTAAAACCAACCAGCACCGGAGGGTCTCTGTCTTTCTTGGACTCAGATGTGACTGAGTCAAAACACCCAGGAGCTGTACTTTCATTTTTCATTTACAGCACCCACGTTTGTTATTTATTTTTTACCTTTTTGCATTAAACAGGGGCCTACTGGTTCCCCAACACATCTTTGGTCTCATAAGGCTTATTTGTGACAATGTTTACTTACAGTATATTACATTAGATATTTTAATTCCATCTAAAATGCCCAAAATCTTGAAACAATTTGCACCCTAAAAATAAAGTACATCACATGAATTTTCCAGACCAACCCACTCTTGCATAAAATAATCTTAAATTGTGCATAATCATTGGAACAAAACTGAACCGGCAAGCATTAGCTTGTTTTTCGATACAGCACATATTGTTCAGTGTGATGGAGACGGGTATCTTTTGAAGACAAAAGCATGTTTTAATGACAGTCTCCTGCCTTGCGTATGAATGTGAGCATATCTTAAAGGCAGATTCAAGTCAAAGATGCAGATGTCTGTACATCCAAGTCTGCCTAGAATGGTTCAGGCAGGCCTACGGCAAAAATCATCCACTGTTCTGCTTCCTTTCTTGCCTCCAGAGGGCCAGCTGTAGATACTGTAACAAGTGTCTGTGAGATTGAAATTGGGGATAATGGGCTATGCAATTGGTGATACTGAACATGAGGAGAACATGGAGAAAGGCAAAAATTCTGTCTGTTAATTCTTTGTAGTCATGAATGATCAAATTCCTCTAAACTATAATGTTATTCATAGTGTTCACCATAATAAGTTCTGTGTAACAGAGCAGTAGATATGAGTGGAAACTGGAGAAACATTTTGTGCTGCTAAACCTTTAACAAGTTGGAATGTAACAGTCTTAGAAAACTGCAGTAATCAATGTGTGAGGCAAAACAAATGCATTTTGGAAGGGAATGAGCTATTAGTGGGCAGCATGGTCATGGAGTGATTAGCACTGCTGCCACACAGTACTGCACTTAATTCCTGAGCTTACTGGTCATTATCTGGGTCTCTGTAGGTTTTCCTCCCCGAACCTCAAAGATGTGTGATGAGAGAGGTTTGTGGCGTTCTATATTTCAAATACATAATCGAGAGTTGCGCAGCGTGCAGGACATGTGTAAACATGCACACGCCACCCAGAGGTTGATTAGGGGGCTTGACTGACCACCCATTTATGTATAAATGTGAGAGGGTCAGTCAAATGCTTCATTCACATCTCAGAGTGGGGGAAGGATAGCACCTGCACGATGGAATCGAGAGATCAAAAATGGGGATCGAAAACGATCAGTAAAGGATCTGATCAAAATGATAAAGCACAAAACAGTATAAAGGAATGAAGTTTAAGGGTGTGAGAAACAGGCAGGATGGTGAGTAACCCATGGTGTAAGGAGTGGAGGCAGGAGGTCAGGAGTATGCCGCAGGGAGGCAAGTGGCAGGGCTGAAATAAAAAAATGGAGCTAGAGAAGGGACACTGCTGAGAGCTACAGAGAGGAGAAAGAGAGGTTATGCTGTGCAGTGTCTCCAGGGCAGATGCCAATGGAATGGCTGGAGATGGAAGGAGAGTCCTACAGATACAGGGGGACTGGCAGTGGGAACCCAAACCTGGCATTAATGGAGGATTTCACCTGTCGGTGGGCATCTCCTCAAGCTGCAAAGACCTGAAGGGATAAGCTGAGGAGACTCCATATTTTAAAAAGAGACATGGGGGCTCGTGACTGTTTTGGAAGAAGAATCTGCCTGAACCTCATTTTTATTGGGATATTTATTGATTTTAACCATCACCTTGCTTATCATTTTATTAGATTATTTATTTATTGGCTATTTGGAATACACTGCATTTGTGAACACTGCTTGTTGGTTTTAAAATAAAAGCACTTAACCACTTTGTGCTGACTCTGTGAGTCCTCATGTGCCTGGCTCATTCTCAGGTACGCTATTGACGGTTCTAGGTTCAAGTGGCTCCTGGAAGCAATTGGGGAGCATGGAGCCAACCTGGACCATCACAGGGAGACTCAACCTTGGCTGTGTGTGTGTGTAACTGAGATCCATGATGGACTGCCACTCTTTCCAGGAAAGGTTCCTGCCTTGCGTCAGATGCTGGGGTCAAAGCCTCAGATTCCCCATGATCCTATGCAATATTTTTCTATGTGCTATTCACAGCATACTAATTAAAAAGACATACTTTAAGCTACTATATTCCTAATTTTTAGAATTTCTCTCTTTTTTTGCTTTCACAAGGCTGAGAACGAGAAGTGTTTTTCATGTTTTTTTAGATTTGGTATGTTCGGCTGGTGTGTGACAAGCACCTCCCTCAACAAAACGGCCTTGTACGGTAGTCTGACTGCATTTAACAATCTGCGGGAACATGACAAAGCATTTAGGTTAGAGCTTTTGAACTGTGGCGCAAACAATTAAAATAAAAGTACAGTACTTCATTGATCTTTCCTAGTAGGAGCTCTTAGAGAATTGAACAGCTACCCGGCCACCCTTTACATTTAGTGCATCTAATACATCAAAGAACAAATGGGCTGATTTCATATGGAATTACAAAATTGGGTCCGTCCGAAGTGTATTATTGGGAACCTACTGAGTCAATTGACCAGTCACCCTCTATTATATAGTGCCTTGAGCCATCATAAAAGTTATTCATACTTTGCATTCATACAAAGCAGGTCAAAAATGGTTACTCTTTATACCACACAAATTTAGTGGTAGCAGAATATATAAGGTGGTAATTTACAGAAAGAAAAACACAGCGTCTAAACTTAGAAAATGTCTGTACTCTCACAATGCATATTTCCAATTTATCTTAGACAGTGTTGCCAGTGTTTAATAAGCAATTTAAGGCTCCCCAAAGCACCTAACTGTGATCGAGACTGCAAACAAAGCCTGTGATTGATATCCAATGGATGGGCCCCTTAATCTCTTCTGAAAGGTTTCCTACGGTTATCCCCTCCTGTCAACTCATACCTAATGGGCTGCAATTCATAAAACAGCAACACTTTGGACTTTGGGGACTGCTAAATCTCACTCCAGCAGACTTCTTTTATTCATACTTTTTTATTACTGCCTATGAAAGATTTAGAGTTAAAAACAGAGAGTTTACCAAAAAATGGCTAAATTCTGCCACCAGACAGTAAATAAGAACAAATGCAAATGAAGACATTAAGCCACCCTGAGCTGTGCACATACAAGAAGCATCATGTATCCTAATTATTGATTATTCAAGCCTTAAAATAGCAAGAAAGCACATTGATTCATGTCAATCACCTACTGCCCTGATGACAATATCTTCCTTCTTTGTTGTTAACTGTTTAATACATTACCGAAGGTAAACAGCAAAGAGGGAAATAAAATGTTTACATAGTAATGGAGAATATGGAGCAGATTAGGAATTTCCTCATTGGAGATCCTAAACAGCAAGATGGTTACAGTAACAGCTTAAAATAAAAAACTGTTTAAGGAGTGTGCAGTGGTGAGAGATACCACTTCAGAAATCCAGTGACGTTTTTCAATCAGGGTGTGCTCCCTGCCTTATGTTTATTGTCAATTCAATTCAGTTTATTTTTGTGCTGTGACAAATTCTAAGGTAAGATGCAAGTATAGATTTTAAAAATTGCTAAACACAGATTTGTTTAAACAGAAAACAGAGTAGAAACAGATTAAGATAAATGGAAAACAAGAATATCTGCCTATTCATTAATAGAACTTTGGCCAGTTGACATTAAAGGTGAGGAAAACAAAACTTGATGGAGGACATAAAACTCTGGGGGTCCACGGTAAAATTTAAGGAAAGAAAATGAAAGTCAGACACAGTCACAATCCTGGAGACACTGGCCAACTGGCCGCTCACCACCTTGGCTTTCCAAAGCAGAGTCTGTGCTGGGCTGTCCAATCTGATATCTTTTCATCTGATGATGCTAAGGCTCTCAGTATCTGAGATGACTTTTCCATGGGCAGGAGAACAGCTTGGCAGTAGAACAGTGGCATATCAAAATATCGAAAAGAGAAACAGATTAGACGAAGGCTCGTAATTGTTTGCCAGTTTTGAGCTACTTGTATTTTTCTAGAAATTAATAACAAACAGCAGCTCTAGTCAGGGTAGCCTTGACTAAAGTAGTGAGTCGTCAGCCTGGATTTACAAGCAGTCAGATCATTCCACAGCTTTGGGGCCCTAAAACTAAAGGCTCCTACTGTTGTTTTATTAATAGTTTTGGCCAGCAACTTGAGATTTTACACACACACCCCCACACCAAGCACACACTAGGGACAATTTAGAATCGCCAATGCACCTAACCTGCATGTCTTTGGACTGTGTGAGGAAACCGGAGCACCCGGAGAAAACCCTTGCAGACACGGAGAGAACATGCAAACTCCACGCAGGGAGGACCTGGGAAGCGAACCCAGGTTTCCTTACTGCGAGGCAGCAGCGCTACCACTGCACCACTGTGTAAATAATGAATATCTTTTTCAAATCAGTGAGTTATTCATTTAATTTATACAGCAAATGATAGACCACTAAAGTCAGCACATTAACCAAATCATCAGAAGATAAGAAGGATGTTCTTGGACTAGTGGATATCAGCCACCACTGCTTAGGACAGTGAACCAGTAAATTGGGGAGTGAACAATTAAAAACATTATACAGTTCTTTCAGTGTCATACTTTATTTTTAGGATTTACATGAGCTGTACACAATATGAGCTTATGACAGAAGTATATTTATTTTCACCAAATAAAACAGAGGCAATGAATTCAGCAGTTGCATGACACAGAAATTTCAGCACGTAAATACAAGTGGAGTGATAGCAAATCTGTCAAGAAGATTTTATCTGGGTGTATGAAACAAAGAATATTCAAGAACCAGGGTGCTAAACTAGATATCATCAAATAAACAGGCCAAGGTCAAAATCAAACTAAAAAAAAACCCATGGTATGTAAGGCCCAAATGGAGGTAAATAAAACAAAGCAAAAGGCCCTGGCTAATTAATATCCTTTATCAGCCTCACAAGTAACACTCTTGTTTAATTCTTTATTGTTATAATTGTTAACTGTTTTAACTGTTTTTGAAAGATCAAAAGTCAGGAACACCAAATACAAGAACTAAATTTTTGGATTGAAACCATAACCTCAGACAAACTTTGCATGGTCCTGGGGCCTCATGCATAACACTGTGCATAGAATTTACACTAAAACATAGCGTATGGACAAAACTTGAAATGTGTGTATGCACAAAAAAATCCAGATGCAGAAAACCGTGCATAAGCCAACTTCCACGCACTTCCACTACATAAATCCCTGTCTGCATGAAATGTAACACTCATGCACATTCCTGCCGCCCCTCCCAGACTCTCCCCAGAACTACACCTCTTTGAATATGCAAATCAATGTAAATATTCCCTTATGTTCAGAGTTCTGTGAAAAGACATGGCAAAAGCATGGGGAAAAAAGAATATCAGTGAATTGCCAAGTGGAGGCAAGGAAAAACGTACTACCTGTTGGTTTAAGCAGTTGCATTAACAACAAAAGGAAGTTGATTGAAAGTACAAGTTCAGAAAGTCGCAAAGTGGCGGAAATAAAAAAGAAGTTGTCAGATATCAAAGTCGCCGCGAAAAGGTGAGTCGTAGCCCACTGTCTGAGTGTCATATGCAAGCTTATTAGGGTACACAATAGGGACACAGTGGAAAAAAAGCTCAAAATGTCAACTTTAATTACAGTTTATTTTGCCATTAAAGTAGAACGTCATAAACTTAATTTTTTAATTTACTAGTTTCTCAAATCCCATCATAACTAAAGCAGCACTTTAAATGCTTCGTATTCTGTGTGTTCTTCTATGAATCACTACTTGCTTCTTAAACGGGCTTTCCCTTCCACCGACAGGACACAGAATACATTACATTCATGATATTACAGGTCTCTGAACAATTGAAATACTAAGATGTATGTTTGATGTCATTTTCACGATGAAATGAATTAAAGAATGTATTAAAAATGGGTCCACAGTGGAACAGAGGGAGTGATGAGCTGAGCCAATTCCTGTACTTTCTTTTATTTCTCCAAGTAACCAATTGCCACACAATCAGCTCTTTAATAAATGTCAAGCCACCTGTAAGCTGAGAATGCCAATTCTTCAAAACTTTTAAGGAACATTGAAATATCTTCATAGTGCATGTTTAATTATTCCATCCATCTATCCATCCAGAGTCGCGCAAGTCCCAGCAAACATACAGCGCAAGGCAGGAACAATCCCTGCACGGGGCGCCAGCTCGTCACTACTGCTGTCCACCATGTCCACACATTTAATAACAGTATACATTATTCAAATGAAGTTAAAAGTTTATCTGTATAATGTAATATGTACACGTTACTACATTTCATCTGAAAAATGATACCAAGAGCTCCAAGAAGATAGTGCCTGTAAATCTAAATCGACTTAGAAGTCCGTCAACATCATCTGTAAATACGCGCTCTCTTGTATTGAATTGAGTTGAATTCCTTTATTGTTATTGTATGGTACAATGAGATTCAATATGCAAATCCTCCGTGAACTTATTTTCCTATAAAATGGTAAAATAACAACAATAATCATAATAGTAATAATAATAACAATAATAATGTGATAAAAAAACATTGCATATACAATATGAAAGCATAAGTGGCACAGGTTGTGTAATATTACAACCATAATGCTAGTTTACAGTGAGGTAATTGTACTTATAAGTACAAACAGTTCTACAAGGAGCACTTAAAGGACTGATTGAGTGCATTTATATCTCTTGGGATGAAACTGTTTCTGAACCACGAGGTCCGTACAGGAAAGGCTCTGAAGCATTTGCTGAAATGAATTAAGTGCAAACAGACTGTGCATATGGCTGAGGAAGTGTGTGCTAGAAGCTGTACCCTGATAATTCTCTCCGCTCCTGACACAATCTGCGGTAGAACTTTCCGATCAGTTACAGGAGAGCTGTGATTCCACACTCAGATACAGTAGGCTAAAATACTCAGGGGTGCACCGATAGTAACAATGCTAAAGCAGCTATAGTATTTGGAATAGTTTGGCCATTCTGTGCACCATTATATGGTTATAGGTTGATTACAATCAGATGCCTTAAACTAAAAAACGATATGCGGTTGATGTCAGTGTATTTGATAAAGCCATGTTGGGGATGTGAATCTAAAAAACAAAGGGAAGCCACCGAGGAACATAGCACCGCTTTGACGCTGAGTGCCGCCAGAGCCAAAAACTTGCGTACACTATGGTTTGAGCTGGAGTGAGAATGTGCGTGGCTTTTATGACAAGTTTAATTTTTCAAACATCGTGATTTGAATGTGGAAACGGGCATAAGCAACATTTTTGTGTGTAGGCACCATTTATACATTAGGCCCCTGATCTTCACCCCATTGTAATGGTGTCATCACATTGTGCATACCTCTGGCTGTCTGTGTATAGCAAAATGGGTGAACCCCCAAATAAACACCTAGAAAGATGGTGCCCTGAAAGATTTTAAGTAATTTTAACTACTAAAGAATGGAACCCAACCTAAAAATAAGTGAGAGAAATAATTCTCCAACATACAAAATCCCCAAATAAATGGAAAATATCTCCAAAGGACATGTGAAAACCACAGCTGATAAACAAATTGAAACAGAAAAGCCACAGCCTCTAGAAAGGAACACAAAATGATAATGACTACAACCCAAACCAAATCACAAAATGATGATGCAGAAACAATTCATATAATAGCGAAACAAAGTTTACGTCATAAACAACAGGTGAAAATGAATCTCCAAACTTTACATACTGTAGCAATTTTAATGTGCTGTTTTATAAATGCAAAAGAGAAAGCCTATAACTTCATCCACTAACTCCAACCTATCCATAACTATAATCATTTTTTAAAGGACAGCAAATTTAATTTAAGCATGTTTATTGATAGCTAGAAACCTATTTGATTTGTTCTTATAATATTTTTGAAGTCTTTGCAAGCTACAGATTCCTGCCCCTGTTCTTTTTAAAAATGTCACACTGGTTGCTGTCATTTTATTTTTCACACCTCCTATAATTTTATAGAATCAACTGTCTGGTACGGTCCTGGGCTTGAGGCAATGACTCCTCCCATTGTGTGCTACTTGCTCCAATCCCACTCTTGTCATTGCGTTGCTTGGTTACAGAGCTTAAGTAGCAGTCGTATGAGATTTACTGTATGAAGGGAGTACATCACTTACAGTAGTTGGTGTCTCAAGAATCGTGCCTTGCTCTCTTTATGAAAGCCTTTCATCCAAGTTTTGCTGGTTTTTGAAATCTTGTTTAGTGGATTTTGTAGATTTTCTTTTTTTGGTTTGCTTGTCCCTGCTCCATTTGGACAATTGTCTGCTCTTTAAATAATGGGTTTTTGCCTATTTACCATTTGCTGATCATTCTGTAAATTATTTACAATAAAATATATATGCAATGAATTAAAGGAAGATCATACATATTGTAGCAAGACCTGAGTAGATAAAAAATATAGAGTGGGTGAACAATTGTCGAGAGGAGGAACGGTCATCTTAAAGAAGATGTAACAAACACTGATTAGTAACTACAGAAAATGTCTGGTTGTCTTTACACTTACCAAATTAAAATTTTACTGACTTTATTATGTCAGGAGAGTTTAGGTGAATACATTTTTCATTAGTCTTGCGTAATTTCCTTTGTTCTTCCATATTACATTGTTTGGCTGGAACTTTACTTTTACTAAGTTCCTGTGATCCATGTTATCGGGGTCAAGAAAAATGTATGATCACAGAGGTGCATATGATTAATTATCCTAATTTTTAGAAGTCTTTTCATATGAAAGACATAACAGACTGTCAATAAAACTAAAAGAAGTGGGAATTCAAGACACACCGTGTAGATGGGTATAAAATTTGCTTAAACACTGGAAGCAAATGGCTAATTTGTAAGGACATTTTTCAAAATTGCTGATGATGTCCCTCAGGTATCAGCGCTGGAGTTGCAGATCTTTTTTTTTTTTACATTTTATTGAATTCAAAATCAGATAACATTCCACACAAGCAAGTCAAATTTTACAAAACTAGGTTCGAATCAAATCAACCCCCACACATGAGAAGGAGAGCTAGGCCAACAGAGTAAAACTTTAATAGTAGGAAAAGTAAATAAATAAATAGAACAAAAAAAAGGGAAGAGAATCCTCAATTTAATGTTCATTCTAAAATGTTATTGATTAGATCCTGCCAGGTTTAAAAAAGTTTTGCACAGATCCTCTTCTAAGTGTGAATTTGAGTCAGTTACCCACTGACTTAAAAAAGGTGGGCTAGGATTCTTCCAGCTGGGCAAGATACGTCTACGTGCCAACAGTGAAGTAAAGGTAATTACAGTTTGTTTGTCCTTCTCCACTTTAAGCCCATCTGGAAGTACACCAAACACAGCTGTTAGTGGGTTGGGAGGGATTGGGACACCAAGGCTCTCTTATAGGCATTTAAAGATTTTGGTCCAGAATGATGTTAATTTGGTGCAGGTCCAAAACATGTGGCCCAGTGAGGCTGGATCTCGATTGCAACGTTTGCAGGTTGGATCTTGCTTTGGAAACATTTTAGACAATTTTAAAGGGCTGTAGATCTTTTTAATTTGCATAATATTTCATATAGATAAAAATATTTATAACAAACTGGTTAAGTAGGCATCCATCCATCCATCCATTTTCTGAATCCGAATACAGGGTCACGGGGGTCTGCTGGAGCCAATCCCAGCTAACACAGGGCACAAGGCAGGAACCAATCCAGGGCACCAACCCACCGCAGGACACACACAAACACACCAAGCACACACTTGGGCCAATTTAGAATCGCCAATCCACCTAACCTGCATGTCTTTGGATTGTGGGAGGAAACCGCAGCGCCCGGAGGAAACCCACGCAGACATGGGGAGAACATGCAAACTCCACGCAGGGAGGACCCGGGAAGCGAACCCGGGTCTCCTAACTGCGAGGCAGCAGCGCTACCACTGCACCACCGTGCCGCCCGTTAAGTAGGCAGTTGATACTAAACTAGATGGCATACAGCCTTGAGCAGATTTGTGGCAGAGGAAGTTTGATATAAATAAATGCAAAATATTATATATATGAAGTAAAAATGTTAGATTTGAATACACAATGAGAGGTTTGAGGCGTTCATGTACTCCTCATGAGAAGAATCAAAGGAGTTGCATTAGACTAATTACTGCCCGCATCCAAGTTGTATACAGAACCCATTGAGAAGGCTAAGAGGATCTACTGCAGTGCTATGTGTGAAGTCCAAGTCAAGGGAGATTATTCTTAACCTACAGTATATAACTCATGATTAAGGCCATGTCTTGTGTACTGTGTGTAGTTGTGGTCTCCAAATTACAAAAAAGATATAGCTGTGCTAAGGAAAGGACCGAGAAGTATGAGCTATGAGGAGAAACTTTAAAGGAGTTGAAACTTTTTAGTTTTAGTAAATGGAGGTTAAGAAGTGACATGACTGGATTGTTCAAAATTATGAAAGTAATTAGTGTGGTGGATACCAGATATTTTTAAAAATACATTTCTGCAAAAACAAAATGGGGATCACGGATGGAAACGTATTAAGGGCAAATTTCACACAAATATTACAAGGTTTTCTTCACACCAAGAACCAAAGACATAAGGAATACATTTCCAAGTGGTGTGGTAGAGAATGGTACTTTGGATACCTTGAAAACTCAGTTTGGGTATTCTGGAGAAATTAAAGAACTGGATTGGCCTGCTTGCTGGTCTAAATGACTTGTTCTCATCAAAATTATCTTAATGTTCTAACATGACCGCGTGGTATGGTTGTTATGCCAGTAACAAAAAACACTTTTAAAAGTCTGCTGACAAAAAGAGAGAGAGATAGGGATAGAGAGGAAGTGCTAAGATTTAATTAGCAACAAATCAGGAGAAGCCGGTGTCTTTTATCAAAAAAGCAATAAACAACGCAGGTTTCTCAAGTGATTTGCTACAAAAACAAGAGGGCTAAACTTATCATAGTTAGACACACATTGCAGGGAGTCATTTACTAGAGTGCTAATATTCAACAGGAGCCCGAATGCTAAGATTGAAAGTCAAGTCGAAATGAGAACGCTATGAAGCGTAAATGAGAATACACCATAACCTAAATCAAGAAACAGCATATGTTCACAGCTCAGATCCATATTCTTGGACAAGGGGTGACTGGTGCGGTGCTGGAATAAATAACTGGGTCTTTGTGAGAAGGTACCTCTGGGCAGTCAGCCCTTAGCAACCAGGCAAGGACCCCATCATCCCACTATCTGCCCACAGATATTCTAAAATGTTAGTTTAACACACACACAAATAAAATAAATGTTCTCTGGCAAGGAAATAAAATTAATGAAACTAAAGCCTGAAAATACAGGTTTCAAAATATTAAAGTAGGAAAAAAATATCTAATGTAAAAAATAATCCAACTGGCCAAATTGTTTCTTTCAGTTGTTAACAATGGTGGGTGCAGCAATATATATTAGTGACTAAAATCACAGCTGTCATTTCCCTCATTAAAATCGATCTAGGAAATATGGAAAATCACCAGTCCTTGTTACCTCTTTGGACTTGCTTGACTACCCTTTATGCTCCTTTTTGACTTTTTGTCATTTTTGCCACATTTATTTTGTGTCTTATTAGTAGTTTATTTCAGCATTGTATTGGTAAGTAGGAGGTAGTTAATGTAGGTAGATACTTATGACTTCACAGGGTCAGGTCGGTGAAGTAAGCTCTTGTGAACAAAATATAGTGCTTTTGTGAAATATCAAATAATTATGTAAGCAATGGACCCTAATGAGCATTTGCTATTTTTTGTTTGTTATCCTTGTCTCTATATAAGATTTTTTGAAAACTCAGTATCATGTTTCTTGTACATTTTTTCGCATCAATTGACTGTAATATTGAGTATGCTTTTAACAATATAACATTGCGATATATGCTTTGTCAGGATTGCGGAGTGGTAGAGTCTTGGCAGCATTAAATGCATGGCATGAGCCAGTCTACAAGGCGCCAATACATCCCAGGGAACTCATACCTCACATTCACAGTCTCTCACACAGGGCCAGTTTAAAATCACCAAACAGGTGTGTATCTCGTCCAATGCGAGAGATGGATGTCTGAAGTGGAGCTCCGCTCGCAGTGGTGTTATTTTTCATATTATTTGCTTATTATCCTGAGATATCCTGTATTTATTCAACCCGAGAGGGACTGCTACAGTATATGTAAGCACATATAAACATGGCCAACAAGAAGGGGGGTTCGAAAGAATCGAAAACTAAAGCTACATCCAAGCTGTGATCAGCAAGCCCCAGTTCAAGATATGGCCTTTCAGAGACAGACCTGGATCAGATGGGCGAAAGCACAGACTTATCGGGACCACGGTCCGCTACATTGTCGCCGGCTGAGAGCGAAAAGGGGAGCGATGGTGCGATCGTGAGTGCAGATCTGGATAGCTCGCCGATTGGAGAAGATTACCTGAAACTGGAAAGGGCCGTGAAGTCCGCAGCTTCAATTACGCAATTACGCGAGCCTGGAGCAGTGGGGACACCGGCTACAGCAAAGTCTGCTGCTTCATCTATAGTACAAAAAAGCACAATTGAACTATCTGAACTAAAGGTGTTGCTCGCTGAGCTCACGCAACATATAAAGAAAAGCGAGAAGGCTAATGAGAAAGCAACGGCAAAGGCACTTGAGAGACTGAAACAGGAATTGAAACAGAAGATGAAACAGGCCAATGAATGGCTGCGACAGGAATTCCAACAGGCAAATGAAAGGCTGCGTCAAGAGGTGAAACTTGAGCTTCGACAGGTGCTGGGTAAAATTGAAGAGCGCATTCAGGAAAACTCTGTTAAACTGAGCACGCTTACTGATCAGTTGGAGGATTTCAAGGAGACATTCACGAATCGGATTGAAATGGCCGAACATTTATCTGCCAGTGCCGAGGAAAGAGCAGTAAATGTCATTTCCGAATGCAAAAAACTCGGAGAAAAACTTGGAGACAGATTGGCTGCTTTAGAAGATGGGAGTAGAAGGTATAATGTCAGAATTGAAGGTCTGCCAGAGAATCGAGAAAGTTCAAACCCTGTGAAATTCGCAGCTGAACTTTTTTCTAAAATAATCGGGGACGACTTTAAAGCAGAATCTGAGATAGCAGCGGCTTAGCGCGTACTCGGGTCAAACACCGTCAGACCCCGACCAAGATCTTTTATAGTTCATTTTGAACGATTATCATTTAAGCTAGAGGTGATGGCACTCCTCAGAAACAAGGAAGATATTATATATGAAAATAACCACATTCGTATCTTCCCTGACTTCTCTCCAGCAACAGCTACTAAACGCGCAGCCTTCTATAATATTAAACAGCAGCTACGGAAAGCCAGTGTCAAATACAGCCTCCTGTAACCGGCAAAACTGAAAGTGGAATGGCAGGGTCAATTCTATGTCTTCTAAAATACGGGTTTTTATCAGCATATATTCTAATATATTCTCATTATTACTTAGTATTACCAGGGCGCTATCGGCTTATGTTTTATTGTGCTTAATTATTCTTTTTCCTCCTTTTTTTTTTCTCTTTTCTTTTCTAATTATTTCATCTCTACCCTAAACGAGACTGTTCAATATCATACCCTTGGTTTACTGTTATTGCTATTACTGCATTAAGACTTGTTATGCTTCTTCTGGACACATTTTTAACACCATCCCCCGGGTTTATTATCTGGGCGTATCATCTTAATGCACTAAAATTGCTGAAGACTATATATATATTTTAAGTGCAAAACTCTTTTTTTTTTTTTTAAAGAGATATCTCTATCTTTTAACCCTAAAGCACCGCTGCATTGGAGCTTGTTTTGCTTTGGACGTACTCTGTCTCTGGGTATGTCAGAGGACTGGGACTGTGTGAAGTGGGTTTTAGCCTCACTTGGGGAGGCAAAAAGGGAGGGTGGGGGGTTAAGGGGAGAGAAAGAGAGCAGGCCTGATCTATACCTAATCTATCCTCTCAATCTTTATAATTATAATAAGACTATAAAATGACATCAAGAACTCAGAATCAGTGTCTCCATGAAGGGACAGTTAACTTCGTAAGCTGGAATGTTAAAGGCCTGAATCACGAATTAAAGAGAAAGAAAGTACTCTCTCACCTAACAGGTCTAAATGCTAAAATAGTATTTTTACAGGAAACCCACTTACTAAGCAAGGATCAGTTCCGCTGCAAAAGACTGGACTGGCCAAATGTTCCATTCTAGTTTTAAAGAAAACTAGAGGTGTGGGAATTCTCATACATAGAACAGTACCATTTGTAGCATCAGATGTAGTATTGGATCCTGAAGGGAGATATGTAATGGTCATGGGAGACTTATCTAACTGTAAAATGATTTTGATAAATGTTTATGCACCTAATGTTGATGATAAGGAATTTATACAAAATTTATTTGCATCCATTCCCAATCTGAACACTCATAAAGTTATAATGGCTGGGGACTTTAATTGTGTTCTAAATCCACTTTTAGATAGGACTTCCTCCACAGGGGGAACGGCATCTAACACTGCAAAGATAATTACAAAGTTTATAACTGATCACAACTTATCAGACCCTTGGAGGTTTTTAAACCCAAATTCAAGAACATATTCTTTCTACTCACCAGTACATCATTGCTACTCAAGGATTGATTACTTCTTTATAGACAATAACTTCTTGCCTAAGATTAAATCTTGCAAATACGATGCTATTGTTATTTCTGACCATGCACCTATGATCTTGGAGCTAAAATTACTAAGCCCCATACACTCAACCCGCAGATGGCCTCAACCCGCTTCTATTAGCTGACGAGAATTGTACTGAATTTATATCCAAACAAATCAAATTCTTTCTAGAGACAAATACATCCCCGAGATCTCTGCAGGAATACTCTGGGAAACTCTTAAGGCCTTCTTAAGAGGACAGATTATCTCATATCTTTCCCACAGAAATAAATCCGAGCCAAGAAAGTAGCAGAGATAAAAAGCGAAATTACTAAAATAGATGAAGAACATGCCAGACTACCAAGCGAGACTCTACATAGGAGGAGGCAGGCTCTACATTCAGAATTAAACCTCTTGACAACTAAAGAAACTGAACAACTAATTTACAAATCCAGACATCATTACTATGAACATGGGAGAAAGCTAATAAGCTTTTAGCTCAACAAATTCACAAGCAAGAAGTGCAACGCAATCTCGTAATCACTAACACGAACGGAGATAAAATCATCGAACACAAAAATATAATGCACACTTTCAGAGACTACTATAAATCCCTATATACTACTGAGTTTAAAGAAGACAATACACAATCTAATGCATTTCTGGATACATTACAGATACCACAAATAGACGCTTTAGTGTGGAGGAACTTGATAAACCTCTGTCATTATCAGAATTACTAGATGCTATAAAGTCACTCCAAGGCGGGAAAGCAGCAGGCCCTGATGGCTACCCTGCAGAATTTTACAAGAAATTCTCCGCTCAGCTAGCTACCCTCCTATTAGCAACATTTACAGAAGCCAGAGATAACCAATCTCTTCCACAAACCTTTCGCCAAGCACTAATCACTGTCTTTCCAAAACAAAATAAGGACTTATTACAATGTGCATCATACAGACCAATTTCACTTCTGAATAACGACATTAAAATACTCTCTAAAATCATAGCTAGAAGGATGGAGAAAGTGCTCCCTCGTAATATCACAAGACCAAACTGGATTTATTAGGGGCCGGCACTTATCTTCAAATCTTCGACACCTGTTTAATGTAATATACTCACCAACTAAATCAAACACCCCAGAAATATTATTATCATTGGATGCAGAAAAAGCATTCGACATGATTGAATGGAAATACCTTTTACTACATTGGAGAAGTTTGGGTTTGGCCCAAACATTTGTGCATGGATTAAATTATTGTATACTAACCCAGAAGCTTCAGTTTGCATCAACAACCTTTGCTCGGACTACTTTAAACTAGAGCGTTGCACTAGACAAGGATGCCCCTTGTCACCACTGCTGTTTGCAATTGCCATTGAACCACTGGCAATACATTGTCGAAATACTGATCAGATAAAGGGGATTAGCAGAGAAGGACTGGAACAGAAAATCTCATTATATGCAGATGACATGGTACTGTATATATCAGACCCAGAAAATTCTGTGCCTGCAGTCTTAGCAGCACTCACAGAATTTCAAAAGATCTCTGGTCTCAGAATTAATCTGAATAAAAGTGTACTCTTTCCAGTGAATTCTCAAGCATATAATATTAGATTAGATACCCTACCTTTTATCATTGCAGAACAGTTTAAATACCTCGGGGTAAACATCACAAGTAAACATAAAGCTCTATATCAACAAAATTTCGCCGTCTGCATGGAAAAAATTAAACAAGACTTGCATAGATGGTCAACCCTTCATCTCACACTAGCTGAAAGAATTGACACTATTAAGATGGATATTCTTCCAAAACTCCATCCATCTATCTTCTAACCCGCTGAATCCGAACACAGGGTCACGGGGGTCTGCTGGAGCTAATTCCAGCCAACACAGGGCTCAAGGCAGGAACCAATCCCGGGCAGGGTGCCAACCTACAGCAGGACATACACAAACACACCCACAAACCAAGCACACACTAGGGCCAATTTAGAATCACCAATCCACCTAACCTGCATGTCCCTGCATGTCTTTGGACTGTGGGAGGAAACCCACGCAGACACGGGGAAAACATGCAAACTCCACGCAGGGAGGACCCGGGAAGTGAACCTGGGAAGTGAACCTACCACTGCGCCACCGTGCCGCCCTCTTCCTAAACTCCTTTTTTTATTTCAAAACATCCCAATATACATTAATAAATCATTTTTTAGGCAATTAGATTTGACAATAACCTCATTTATTTGGAATTCAAAACATCCATGCATCAAAAGAGCGACCCTACAAAGACAAAAGGCAGAAGGCGGCATGGCTCTACCTAACTTCCAGTTTTATTACCGGGCAGCAAATATACAGGCAATGAGAACCTGGACACAAATAGAAGAACATACACAGGTTTGGACCACAATAGAAGTAAAATCCTGGAATACTTCTTTGTATTCCTTGCTCTGTGCTCCAATAAACACACGTTATCGGCAATACACTAATAACCCAATTGTGCTCCACTCACTTAGAATCTGGAACCAATGTAGAAAGAATTTTAAGACGGAGAAGCTTCTATCTGTGGCACCCCTGCAAGAGAACCACCTCTTTCAGCCTTCACAAACATATGCAGTTTTTAATATCTGGAAAATATTTGGGATTAACTTGCTTAGAGATCTTTATATAGACAACGTCTTTGCATCCTATGAACAATTACATTCCAAATGTAACATTCCAGCTACACATTTCTTTCACTATCTTCAAATCAGAAACTTTGTTAAACAAAACCTTCCAGATTTTCCTCATCTTGCACCCTCATCCATGCTGGAAAAAATATTGTTCAATCTCAAGGACTTAGACACCATCTCTACAATATATAAAATCATTTTACAATCCCTCCCTTTCAAAGATCCAAGAGGATACTGGGAAAAAGCTCTCTCAATTAATTTATCAGAAAAGGAGTGGAAAGTAGCAATGCAGAGAATTCACTCGAGCTCCATATGCGCAAAGCATACAATTATACAACTTAAAATTATATATCAAGCACATCTGTCTCGACTAAAACTCTCCAAAATGTTTCCAGGGCACAATCCAACCTGCGAACGCTGCAATCAAGTCCCAGCCTCACTAGGTCACATGTTCTGGGCCTGCAGTAAATTAACATTATTCTGGACAAAAAGTTTTAATTAACTTTCAGATAGCCTTGGACTCACAATCCCTCCTAACCCATTAACAGCTGTGTTTGGGGTTCTTCCAGATGGGTTTAAAGCGGAGAAAGACAAACTGCGATTGCATTCACTACACTTTTGGCACGCAGACTTATTCTCATAAACTGGAAAAACCCAAACTCTCCTCTTTTAAGTCAGTGGGAAACCGATGTGTTATATAATTTGAAATTGGAAAAAATCAAATACTCAGTTAGAGGATCCGTACAGACTTTTTTCAAAACATGGCAGGATCTAATCAGTAATATTTTAAAATAAGTTCATAAAGCACAGAGAATTTATTAATTTAGGTATATTTACAAGCCTTAAATTTAACGCCGTTTGGCTTGCTCTCTCTCTCAGGGGTGGGGATCGATCTGTTCTTAACTTAATTTTTCTCTTTGTAAAAACTTGATTGCTTTGTATGGTTTGTAGTAAAATTAAAAAAAAAAAAATAGAATCACCAAACAACCTAAAAGGTAGGACTATGGTGTGTGAGAGGAAAGCAGAAATGGTTATAGAAAACCCCACAGAGGAACAAGGAAAATCTGCAAGTATTATGATTGGTAGATTTGTCTGAATGTAACCAAGATAAGCCTCTTTTCTAAAGGAATTAAGCAGAGAAAGTGCAATTAATAATCAGGTAAGGTTGAATAATTTTAAAATAATGCCAGAATTAAAAAATTAAACCAATTAAAAACCAGAAAATAGTTCTATTATTTTGTTTACTTTATCAGGTCTTAATGTTAAGAAGCCACTCAATGCAAACAACCATCTTATATATTACATCATACCTCAGAATAACACAAGATTAGGAGGCACATGCATCACAGTGTCCTGACATACAAAATGAGCGACAAATGAATAACAAAGCACTTGAAATGGAAATGAGATAGCGTCACCAAATAAAAAAAAAGGTTAACAAAATTAAACTTTTAAAAAATGTTAATTGTGAATAGTTATTTTATTTTTGCATTCCTGAACCCAATAAAAATATAATTAGAATGTTTCCATACCATCATATTAAAGATCAAAATTAAATATTAATTTGATTTACACAACAAATATTCAATGACTTGCATATACCTTTGCTAAGTTAGTCACTTTATGTTTTTTTTTTTTTTTTGATCCAAAACTTCATTTGGTGGCTTATCATGTGTGCCCTTTTTCTGGTGCGTCCCTATGAATTATCCAGCAGTAGTCCGCCATCATCCCGACATCTCAAACTCCCTGGTACCTTCTTTCCATGTCCTTGAAATCCTGAGGGAATCTTTCAACCTGCTCTTCACTCACTGCTACAATATTTTTAGGGAAAAATTCCAAATGCAAATCCAAAAAGTGAACTTTAAAACTCCTCTTTCAACCCAATTCCTTAAACTCGACTAATAATATTTTCACGGTTACTTTATAAGTTGAATCTCTATTGTTACACAAAAACTTAAAAATGATTTCTTTGAATTATACTCAAGCCTCTTGTTCCAGGTTGTTCATTGCACCATCAAATTCTGCATAAAGAATCAGTTTTCTAACAAACCCAGAAATGACTGGCACAAATACATAAATTAGGTTGCATCTTTTGATAGAGCTTTCACATACTGCTTCATTAATGCAAGCTTAGTACGAAGTGGATGAACAGGGACCTCATGTATAACGCCATGCGTAGAATTCACACTATAACATGGCGTAAGCACAAAAGCTGAAATGTGCTTATGCACAGAAAAATCCAGATGTAGGAATCTGTGCGTACTCCAACTTCCACGTTCTTCCACTACATAAATCCCGGTCAGCGTGAGAAGTAATGCTCGTGCACGCGCTTTATGTAACGCCCCAACTCCTCACAGAATTACGCCTCTTTGAATATGAAAATCAGATGTGGTCCCCGGCCGGGCTCCAGGGGGCGTCCGCCCTGGTTATGTTGGGGGTCTCGGGTAAAGGGCATGGAAGCCCAGCCCTGTAGGGACCCGTGGCCACCGCCAGGCGGCGCCCCGGTGTCTGAATATTCCGTGTGGTACCCGGCCGGAGCTGGAGCCCGGCCAGGACGCCCAGGAGGACCGGAGGAGGGCTTGTGCCTCCTCCAGACCGAGAGGGGGTGTCCGTCCTGGTTATGCTGGGGGCCTCGGGTACAGGGCTTGGAAGCCCAGCCCTGTAGGGACCCGTGGCCACCGCCAGGCGGCGCCCCAGTGCCTAAATATCCCGAGAGGCGTGGCGGAAGTGCTGGGGGGAAGACTTTGGGAGACACCCGGAGAGCTGTCGGGAGGACAGCCGGCACTTCCGCCACACTGGGGCGTGGCCAAGGGAGGAATGCCGGGAACACCTGGTGCTCATCCGGGAGCTGTATATAAGGGGCCGCCTCCCTCCAGTCATTGGCAGAAGTCGGGTGGAAGAGGACGGAGCTGGAGTGAGGACTGGAGGTGGCCAGGAGAGAAAGGCACAGAGACTGTGAGGCCTGGACTTGGGGGAATCGGTGCAAGAGGCACTGGGGTGTGAGTGCACAGTTTGTAAATATTTGTAAATAAACAGTGTGTTGGGTGATGAACAACATGTCTGCCTGTCTGTGTCCTGGCCAGCGTCCACACAGTATAATTCACCCTTAAGCTCAGCCTTCTGTGAAAAGACAATGGGAAAAGTACAGGGGAAAATATAAGAATTTCAGCGAATACCAAGTGGAGGCAAAGGAAAAACATACTATTTGTTTATTTAAACCGTGGTATAATCTACCAAAAGAAGTTGATCGAGTGACATAGCGTGTTGGAGAAACTTGAAAGCTCACGTTCCCAAAGTCGCACAGTTCCGGAAATAAAAAAGAAATCACATATCAAAGTCGCTGTGAAAAGGCAAGTTGTAGCCCACTGTCTGAGTGTCATATGAAAGCTTATTAGGGTGCAGAGAAAAAAAGGCACACAGTGGCGAAAAAGCATGAAATGTCAACTTCAATCTCGAAATTTTCACTTTAAACATGTAGTTTATTTTGTCATTAAAGTAGAACATCATAAACTTCATCCTAAAATCGTTTAATTAACCAGTTTCTCAAATCACATCGTAAAAGTATTAAAGTAGCACGTTAAATGCTTTGTTTTGTATGTGATCTTCTATGTGTTCTGTGTGTGTGAATCACTACTTGCTTCTTAAACCGACTCTCTTCCTCCAACTGGACACAGAATCCATTACATTTGTGATATTACAGCTCTCTGAATAACTAAAATATTGAGATGTATACGTGATATCATTTTCATGATGATAAGAGTTAAAGCATGTTATTAAACATGGGTTTCACGGCACAGTGATTGTGTACGACCTTTGATGAAATTATTTGTTGCAGCAGTACTCAGGGACGGCTCTAGGCTTGTGGCGGCCCTGGGCAGAGGAAGAATCGGTTGCTCCTTCGCCTGCTGATGTCAATATGGTATCTTATGCACGGTGGATGGCCACATCTGTTGCAGACATTGCATAGCCGCCTCTTGCTCATGACAGAAGCATTTAACTTTTGCCGAAATTTGCCACTGCGTTTTTAGCTGTGTCGCTATTTTCTCTTTCTGTTTTATATTCAACTAGCAAAATACCCGCACTTCCTTAAAATTTTTATTAAGAAGAAAATTAAACCTTTTTAAACTGAGGGAAAATATACCAATAATTATTTGTTAAGGATCTCTTTTTATACCACATTGTGAGTTCGGCCCTCCGGTTGTAATATGACCAAGCTGTGCACTAAGCTTACTCTTGAGCATGCAACGTACAGTTGGCCATGTGAACAGTAATCTTCTTTCAAATCTCACAGCTTGGATTGCTGCTGTCATAATCGGTTTGAGTTTCATGGTTTGTTTCAATTACGACAATATTTGCAGGACTTGTGTTGAAGTGACATTTGGCATCTGTCAAGTGCTGTAAGCATACAACCGGTTTCATCGATAACTTCACATCCAGCTTTTGAGAGTTTAAACATTCATAAACATCAAAGTGTCCACTACTGAAATCGTCACCTGTGAGTCTAAGATGTTTAAGAGGCACTGGCAGTTGTCAAAAGGTGTAAAATATTCGGCCATTTCGGTACACTTGAAAGCGACAACCGAACAATTCACCGGCAGCCATCAACTCACATGCAGATGCATAGGTGAAGGGCTTAAGCATTTCACTCTTATAGTGCTCCTGTGTAGTATAATTATCTACTGTACCATCATCAGTCCACACCTTGAACCTGTCCCAGTCATTCAATACATAAGACACAATGTTCCTCCAGATATCAAGAGTGAGCCTGATATGGCCGTGCAATATGTAACACAGAGAATGGAAAAGGTAGGTGCCATCTCCGGGCATGGAAACCACTCAGTAACTGACAGTTCTTTGATCGATGGTGATCACCTCGATAGACATGTTAATGGGGGTACAGTTGGAATGATAAAGGAAATGGGTACCTGAACAATGTAAAGTAAGTCTAAAATACATACACAATGACTATAATCGTAATAAATGAACAATAAAACAGCGGAGAATCCGTGGATTAAATAAAAAGGCTGTAGTTATCAGGAGGGAGACGTGAATCCCGTGGCGAAGCAAGGAAGGGAATGTAGAGACTGGAGTGACGGACGGCCTTATATAGGCAGGCAGCCAACAACGTGGGAGGCATTGGAATGGGGGACCCAACGCCGCCTCACACGGTGACCGAGCTGCAGGCTATGGACGTATATATGTACGTAAGTAGGATTCAGTTAGCATTGGGAACCCGTGTACCAAATTTCTTGAAGATGGGCTTTTGTAAGTAAGCTGTAAGGAATAAGCCTGCCAAATTTCAGCTTTCTACCTACACGGGAAGTTGGAGAATTAGTGATAAGTGAGTGAGTGAGTGAGCGAGTGAGTGAGTGAGGGCTTTGCCTTTTATTAGTATAGATATATATTGGCGTAGCCGCCCCTGCAATCCTTGTCTTTCTTTCTCCAAGTAACCGATCGCCACACAATCAGCTCTGTAATAGACGTTAAGCCATCTGTAAGCTTAGAGCGAACATTGAAATATCTTGGTAGTACATGTTTTATTATTCTATCCTTCACGACAGTCCCAGTTAAAAATATAGATTATTTAAATGAAGTTAAAGTTTTATCTATAATAATAAAAGGCAAAGCCCTCACTGACTGACTGACTGACTCATCACTAATTCTCCAACTTCCCATGTAGGTAGAAAGCTGAAATTTGGCAGGCTTATTCCTTACAGCTTACTTACAAAAGTTAAGCAGGTTTCATTTCGAAATTCTACACGTAACGGTCATAACGGTCGATAACGGTCGACAACGTCTGCCATGTTGAACTTTCTTATTTATGGCCCCATCTTCACGAAATTTGGTAGGCGGCTTCCCTGCGCTAACTGAAACCGATGTACTTACTTATTTCGATGATATGACGCCACTGTCGGCCGCCATATTGAACTTTCCATCGTCACCAATTTTAAAACTTCCCATGTAGGTAGAAGGCTGACCCCATCTTCACGAAATTTGATTGGTGGCTTCCCTGCGCTAACCAAAACCGATGTACATACTTATTTCAGTGGTATGACGCCACTGTCGGCCGCCATATTGAATTTTCCAACTTCCCGTGTAGGTAGAAGGCTGAAATTTGGTACTTATTTCGGTGGTATGATGCCACTGTCGGCCGCCATATTGAACTTTTAATGGAAACCAATGTCCGTACTTATTTAGTTGGTATGACACCACTGTCGGCCGCCATATTGAACTTTCCAACGTCACTAATTCTCCAACTTCCCGTGTAGGTAGAAGGCTGAAATTTGGTAGGCTCATTCCTTACAGCTTACTTACAACAGTTAAGCAGGTTCCATTTCGAAATTCTACGTGTAACAGTCATAACAGTCAACAACGTCCGCCATGTTGAACTTTCTTATTTACGGCCCCATCTTCACGAAATTTGGTAGGTGGCTTCCCTGAGCTAACTGAAACCAATGTACGTACTTATTTCGGTGGTATGACGCCACTGTCAGCCGCCATATTGAACTTTCCAACATCACTAATTCTCCAACTTCCCATGTAGGTAGAAGGCTGAAATTTGGCAAGCTCATTCCTTACAGCTTATTTACAAAAGTTAAGCAGGTTTCATTTCGAAATTGTACGCGTAATGGTCATAACGGTCAACAATGTCCGCCATGTTGAACTTTCTTATTTATGGCCCCATCGAAATTTGGTAGGTGGCTTCCCTGCACTAACCGAAACCAATGTATGTGCTTATTTGAGTGGTATGATGCCACTGTCAGCCGCCATATTGAACTTTTCAACAGTCTTTGTTACTTATGGGCCCATCTTCAAGAAATTTGGTACACGGGTTCCCAACGCTAACTGATTCCTACTTACATACATATATACGTCCATAGCCTGCACCTCGGTCACCGTGTGAGGTGACACTGGGTCCCTCATCCCAATGCCTCCCACGTTGTTGGCTGTCTGCCTATATAAGACCGTCCGTCGCTCCGGTCTCTACATTCCCTTCCTTGTTTCGCCACGGGATTCACGTGATAACTACAGCCTTTTTGTTTCAACGGCTTCTTCGCTGTTTTATTGTTTGTTTATTACAATTATAGTTATTGTGTAGGTATTTTAGACTTACTTTACATTGCTCGGGTACCCATTTCCTTTATCATTCCAACCCCCATTACCATGTCTATCGAGATGATCACTATCGAACAAAGAACTGTCACTTACCGAGTGGTTTCCATGCCCAGAGATAGCACCTACCTTTTCCATTTTCTTTGTTACATATTGCACGGCCATATCAGGCTCACTCTTGATATCTGGAGGAACATTCTGTCTTATGTATTGAATGACTGGGAAAGGTTCAAGGTGTGGACTGATGACGGTACTGGAGATAATTATACTACACAGGACCACTAGAAGAGTGAAATGCTTAAGCCCTTCACCTATGGATCTGCATGTGAGTTGATGGCTACCGCTGAATTGTTCGGTTGTCGCTTTCAAGTGTACCGAAATGGCCAAATATTTTACACCTTTTGACAACCGCCAATGCCTCTTAAACATCTTAGATTCACAGGTGACGATTTCAGTAGAGGACACTTTGATGTTTATGAATGTTTAAACTCTCAAAAGCTGGATGTGATTTTATCGATGAAACCGGTTGTGTGCTTACAACGCTTGACAAATGCCAAATGTCACTTCAATACAACAAATCTTGCAAATACTGTCGTAATTGAAACAAACCATGAAACTCAAACCGATTATGACAGCAGCAATCCAAGCTGTGAGATTTGAGACAAAATTACTGTTCACATGGCCAACTGTACGTTGCATGCTCAAGAGTAAGCTCCGCGCACAGCTTGGTAATGTTACAACCGGAGGGCCGAACTGACAACATGGTATACAAAGACATCCTTAACAAATAATTATTGGCATATTTTCCCTTAGTTTAAAAAGTTTTAATTTTCTTCTTAATAAAAATGTTAATGCAGTTTATTTGCTGCTGCGAAGCGCGGGTATTTTGTTAGTCTGTATAATATAATAATTTTGCTGCATTTCATCTTAAAAATGATATCGTCATCATATGTAAATACGCACTTTATAAAGTGGTGCAGGTTGTGCAATATTATAACTATAGTGCAAGTTTACAGTGGGGTGATTGTACTTATAAGTACAAACAGTTCTACAAGGAGCAATTGATTTAGTGCGTATATAGTTCTTGGGATGAAACTGTTTCTGAACCGCAAGGTCCGTACAGGAAAGGCTTTGAAATGTTTTGCCATGGCTGAGGTAGCGTGTCCTTGAAGCTGTATACCGATAATTCTCTTTCTGATCAGCTGCTGCTGTGATTCACTCTCAGATACAGTGATATAAATACTCAGAGTGGTGCAGTGAGAGTAATATGGAAGAAGATGATCTGCTGTGGCAACCCTTAAAGGGAGCAGCTGAAAGAAGAAGAAGTTGCAGTTAGAGTAACAACGCTAAAGCAGTTATGGTATTTGGAATACTATGGCTATTCCCTGGACCATTATATTGTTACAAGTTAATTACAATCAGATGCATTACACTAATAAACAATATGTGGTTAGTTCAGTGTATTTATAAAGCCGCGTCAGGAAAATAAGGTGTAACTACACAGGTAGAGTAGCACTGCTTTGACGCTGGGAGCCGCCAGTCTGCAAAACCAAGCGGAGAACTTGCGTACGACAAGGTATGAGGTACCGTGGAAAAGTGCGTGGCTTTACGCCAAGTGTAGGTTTTATACATCGTGATTTGAACGTGGAAAAGTTCTTACGCAACATTTCTGTGCGTACGCACCGTTTATACAGGAGGCCCCAGGACTTTATCTGGATCCACCAAGCTCAGTCTGATAATTTTTTTGCACCAAGCTGTAGTCTTTTTTCTAGCTGGCTATTCCTTATGAACCCAATGTCAATTCTTGGCTCTGCTGTCCCACTTACAGAGAAAAAGTGGAAATTGTGTATTCCTGACTGCTGACCCAGTAAGATCCACAGAACCTTCAGGTCCCCACATATGAAGCAATGGTGCTCTTTGTATTCAATTATCCTGAGTATTGATTATCTTGCGACTTTCAATGCTTTTATAGGTTTCTTTCAATTACACAGAACAGAGGTATTGATTTATATTTATTACTGACATGACTCTAATGGCTTCATATGATACTAGGACTCATCACTGTGTTCAATTCCAGCTATATTCCGATTTTCTTATTGAATAACATAACTGGTTTCCTTTAAACATAGATTTTAATATTAGAAATTAACATTCAAACACATTATCATTAAATACAATATTGACATTTAATTTAGACTGCAAAAATAAAAAAGCCAAATGACAACTAAAAATTGTATTTTGTAAAAAAATAAATAAATGTATATATATATATTGTCACACACGTGTGATTAGGAGGAAGCTGAGTGGACCAAGTGGAGGTAATTATCCGCCAGGCCAGGGGGTGGCGGGGTGCACTAAATTTTTTTTTGTTGTCTCTGCAGGCCAAAATACGGGAAAAACTACCTGATTTAAAAACAACGTCACTTCCAATTCCAAGCTCCAAGTACAACGTCACTTCCGGTACTGGTGACAAGAAAGATGTTAGTTCCAGTTCTTGCCTCAGATGACATCACTTCCAGGATCACCCTTTAAAGCTGCCATCTTTTCCACCACTGATTCTGTTCAGTCTGTAACTCAACTTATGCACATCAGTGCTTATTTCAAAACCCTTTTTGCAGCCAGGGACAATATACAGGTGGCTTCCCCAAACCTTTTTAGTGCGTTGAGACTCTTCTTTTACTATATATATGTATATATATATATATATATATATATATATACGTCATGGAGACGATGTTTTCATTTTAAAATTCTGGTCCCAAAAATAAATATAAAAATAATATAGTATAATATGATAATCTATATATATAAAAGTCAAATACCACTGACTCACTCATCACGAAATCTCCTGAACCATGAGGACTTGGGACTTGAAATTTGGAATGCAGGTTACCCTTGGCCCATAGGTACTCGCTAAAAAATGGTTTTAAAAATTTCGTGGTCCAAGCAGGAGTAGAGAGCTTGGTGGGGCTCCTTTCACTGTCCTGTTTCACTAATACGCTGGCAGAGTCGCAGGGGATGGATAGTAATATACTCAGCAAAAAAAGAAACGTCCCTTTTTCAGGACTGTGTATTTCAACAATAATGTTTTAAAAATCCAAATAGCTTTACAGATCTTCATTGTAAAGGGTTTAAACAATGTTTTCCATGCATGTTCAATTAACCATAATCAATTAATTAACATGCACCTGTGGAATGGTTGTTAAGACCTTAACAGCTTACAGAAAGTAGGCATTTAAGGTCACAGTTCTAAAAACGCAGGACACTAAAGAGACTTGTCTACCGACTGTGAAAAACACCCAAAGAAAGATGCCCAGGGTCCCTGCTCATCTGCGTGAACGTGCATTAGGCATGCTGCAGGGAGGCATGAGGACTGCTGATGTGGCTAGGACAATAAATTGCCATGTCTGCACTGTGAGGCGCCTAAGACAGCGCTACAGGGAGACAGGAAGGACAGCTGATCATCCTCGCAGTGGAAGACCACGTGTAACAACACCTGCACAGGATCGGTACATCCGAATATCACACCTGCGTGACAGGTACAGGATGGCCACAACAACTGGCCGAGTCACACCAGGAACACCCCTCCATCAGTGCTCAGACTGTTCGCAATAGGCTGAGAGAGGCTGGACTGAGGGCTTGTAGGCCTGTTGTAAGGCAGGTCCTTACCAGACATCACCAGCAACAACGCCGCCTATGGGCACAAACCCACCTTCGCTGGACCAGACAGGGTGGCAAAAAGTGCTCTTCACTGATGAGTCACGGTTTTGTCTCAGCAGGGGTGATGGACGGATTCGTGTTTATCGTCGAAGGAATTGAGCACGTCTGGGACCTGTTGGATCGCAGGGTGAGGGCTAGGGCCATTCCCCCCAGAAATGTCCAGGAACTTGCAGGTGCCTTGGTGGAAGAGTGGGGTAACATCTCACAGCAAGAACTGGCAAATCTGGTCCAGTCCATGAGGAGGAGATGCACTGCAGTACTTCAAGCAGCTGGTGGCCACACCAGATACTGACTGGTACTTTTGATTTTGAGCCTCCCTTCATTCAGGGACACATTGTGAAACATTTTTAGTTTATGTCTTATGGTGTTGACTCTTTTAGTGTTCATACAAATATTTACACATTAAGTTTACTGAAAGTAAAAACAGTTGAAAATCAGAGGACGTTTCTTTTTTTGCTGAGTATATATAATAATATAAAAGAATCACATGAAATAATCAGAACTTTTTTTTCAAAATATACCTGTGATATTTTCAAAATCAAAAATGAAAATCAGCAACATTCCAAAACAAATTAAATGAATTAAAATATTAGATCCATTTCTGACAGCAAACTCCAACACACCTTTGTTTAAGTAAGTACGTTTTATTTATTAATCAACTAAACAATTCATGATTTTTATATGTGTCTATTGTTTGGAGTATTTTTATTACATACTAGAGAGCAAATAAAATATTGTTTGGATTAACTATGTAAAGCAGGACAATGGCAGAGTGTATATACTTTCAAGATGTTTAATAAATATAACCAAAATATTTCCAGTATATGTAATCAAATTACTGTATAATGAAAATGTTTATTGAAGATCCCCTGAGTTTTATACATGTAATATGTATGAAGACAGACATACACACAGGACGCCGCACATTTACACAGGAGAATTACTATACTTACAGTAGCAATCAATAAAAGATACAAGATGAACGGTGCAGAAGAGATCAGCACACATCCCGCCTGCTTCCACAGAAGCTCCCTGTCATCCTTGGAGTCAATTTTTCCATTTGATGTGTGATATATTATATTTATGAAACTGGAAGGAGGTGAGAAAAGCTGCCTTGGGGAATTTTAAGGAAATTTCACCTCATTCTTCAAATAAAGAAAACAGAGTGTGTATAAATTAAAATCTGCAGCTGGGATCCAAGTCTATCAGTAATTTCAATGTTTACTGTACTGTTATGACTGTGAGGTCATAAATAAAAGAACAAAACGTCAGGTAGGTTTAGTTTACTGAAGGCTAACAAAAACCTCTAATGTTAGAAATCATTAATAATAGACAATAATATTAACACTGCATCTTCTGTCTTGGCAAGTGAGGAAATAATTCTCTTAATGTTTTCCATTAGACATTCATTCGGTTTGATTTGATTTTTAGCAGTTTGCATCGTGATGAGAGTAAAGCAGACACTCCATTAACAGTACAGTGTAATAATTTAGTCACTTTTTTCAGAGTATCAGGCGGCACATTTCAGTTTTACAGCTCTGCCCTGCAGCTGCACTGACCTCAAAATGAAGGTCTAATGTATGTCGTATGTCAAAACGTCCGACGACCTTACAGCTCCAGGTCAGACACGAGTCTTTTACGGTGTTGTTGTAATATGGGGAATACAGAGCAGATGTAGGCATGTGTCTGTCTTTACTTTATGCCTTTCATCGTATTGACTGTTCCAGTAAGCTTTACACAACCATCCAGAAATATATTACTGAATGCAATAAAATGAATAAAATACTGTAATGAAGGTCAGCAGAGAAAAACGTGGAGAGTACAATACACAGAGAGTGGCACATTGGTAAGTGCTTCTGCATCACTGCTTCATGATTATGGGTTTGCATCTCTGTTCAGTCACTGTCTGCGTGGAGTTTGTGTGTTTTTACTCATTTACTCTAGTATTCTTTTTGCTTTTTAAGGATGTGCAAATTAGATTAAAGTATGCCTCCAATTTGGCCCAGAATTAGTAAGTGTGGGCATGTGATGGACTGGCTTCTCATTCGGTGCTTGTTCCAGCAGCTGGGGAAAGGCATTAGCTGCCTGTCACTCTGAAATCGGGTTCAGCAAATATTTGAATGAATTAATAATATTCTTTAGATAAATGTAAAAGCAGCTTGGGGTGAAAATAGAACAGAAACAAATAAATGAGAATGGTCCTTTTTAAATAAAGACTTGATAAAGAGATGTTACCAATGAATGTATATAAAAGTACCAGAAGTATTGTGGCCTGAGATGACTTCTTCATAAAAGCACAAGATACTGCAGCACAAATCACATTTTGCCAGTAGGTGAACAGACATGACAGCTATCAATTTAGACACCATAGCCCGAGGAGGCAAAGAGCAAAAGAGGATACGAGGCATATTCTGTACACTGCAGGGGCCATGGTTGGTGCTACTGAGCCCCTTTATTTTTATCTGTGCTCAAAAGACCAAAATAAAGTGGTAAATATACATTTTCAGTACCAGGGGTTTTATTGCAGCATCAAGGCTGTCAGAATATGCAAGACAATCTGAAAGAGAAGTTGCTGTTTTTACATGGCTTTGGATTTCTATTGACTATGGCAACTTTGTGCTGATGCACCATGCAGAGTCCTGTGTGTCATTTGTGTGGGAGGAATTCCATTAGATGAAGAAGTGCCAAATCATTGTGCGGTAGCAGCTTTATGTGACAAGTGATGGTCTGATAAGACATCAGACATTGTCTTGATGTGTGGGCCACTGTTGGAGTATGGGGCACTCGGGTTTAATGGCGATGATCTTAGCAGTGATTTTGGCTCATTCCGTTTATCTTATATTATAAATGCTTCCCCTTTAATCCTGATAAGACACTTTTCTTCCCACTAGCCACTCATCTTTGATATCCTATCTATTGCAGAAAGAATAAAACCTGAAAAGACGCTCTGTGTATGTATTAAAATATAAACTGTATTTGTCAAGGACAGCGGGTGTGCTGGAGCACTGCAGGGGTTTTCTTTTGTCTGGAAGCTGGGGTGAGCTGCTACCCAGATGAAATGCCAAGAGGCTCTCCAGTAGTTGGAGGGTGCCAAAGTCCAGAATGAAGGTTAAGGAGTAAAAGATTGCTGGAGGAGCTCAGGAAGCCAGCAGTTAGTCCTACCAGCCACTGGTGGGTATATCTGTGCTGCGGCCACAATTAGAGCCCTTGACCCTTTCAGGACACACCTTCATGTGCCTTAGGGGGTCAGTGTCATCCCAGAACCACTTGCCAGTCAGAATGACGTGACACTAGAAGTGTTCTTGGGTTCCTTTTTAAAAGAACCCTTTATGGAGAAAGTTACATGCCAGTAAGCCTGGCATGACCCCAGAGGTGTTTTCGATCCCTTTTTGAAAGAACAATTTCAGGAGATAACAGCATGTGTTTCAAAGGGTCAATGTCAACCTAGAATTACTTGCCAGTCAGCTGGGCGTGACTCCATAGGTGTCCTTGGGTCCCTTTTTAAAGGGACCTCCAGTCCCACAGCAAAATGAACTTGGTGTTGGGCTCGGAGAAGAGCAGTGCTATATTTTGTAATCATGCTGTTTAATAGTGATGCAGTGACAATGGAAGTTTGGACATAATAACCCTGGCACTGATAACGTTGAAATATGTCATCTGTGCTGACTGCATGGGATAGCAGCTGATTTAGTATGGAAAATATTTTGGAGATGAATTGCAACCAGAGTAACAATCAGAGAGCCATAACCGGGAAGTCAGAAAACAAATAACTGGGGCTCAACATGTGATGAAAACTATAGTCAAAGAAGGAGACAAATAATGAGAACCAACACCTTCATTTTAAATCCTAGTCAAACAAAAAAAACAAAACAGGCAGAATTGCAGAATTTGTTAACCAGAAGTTTCTCAAAACAAAAAAGGAATAACAGTTTTAGGGCTTGAGAGTTTAATCCAATCAAAGAAGACTATGACGTGCACATGTAACCGTTATACCCTTAACCTGGATATGTCACACATGGCACATCTCCAGGTTGAAACTTGCCTAGTGAAGGCATGGAACAACAAAAATACCTGAAAAATGGTGGCACCCATAAGAAAAGCAAAATGGTGTCATGGGAGAATGTTAATTTTTCATCACTTAAAACGTATCAAGCACAAACATACTGTATATACTCGCATTTAAGTTCTCCCACAGATAGTCGACGTTTGAATTTACCATATAATTTCTGCCATTTTATAATGTCGGTCGTATAAGTTGAATGTGTAAAACTCACACTATTTGTACAAGGTATTATGATATGCTAATGCCTACCTGAGAGAGTAACCACAGAGCACTCTGCCTTTTTTTCTATGTATTGTGCCTACATGACCACACAGTAATACCCAAACTATTCAGAAGCAACGTTTGCACTGTTTTGTGGTTTTGTATCTCACATCCTCATACACCTTAATCGTAAGAGCATCCCTTATCTACGATGAAGCGTTCGATCAGAAGAAAATATGAAGCTGGTTTTGAATTAAAAGTTGTTGAACTGGCAAAAGAAATTGGTAGCTGCACTGCTGCAACAAAATGCGATGTGTCTAAGAAACTGGTGGTAGATTGGAGGAGGCAAGAAGATGTAAAAATAAAATAATGTGTCATATTTTTGAATGGGCATATAAGTCGGGGTCTGATTTTATGACAGATTTTTCAGGTTTCAAGACCCGACTTATACACAAGTATATACAGTAGATATGACCAATAGGTTCCTTGACTTCCAAAATGCCAAAAACATGGACTAAATAATTTTTAAAGGTCAAGGGAAATGAATAAAAAAAAACAAAAAAAAAACATGACATCATCAGTCTACTAAAACATCCAATCAGCACTATTTGCACATATACTTATTTCCCTCTGGGGAAAAATAAAGTTTATCTATCTATCTATCTATCTATCTATCTATCTATCTATCTATCTATCTATCTATCTATCTATCTATCTATCTGTTATATAGTGTTTTTCCTATCTATCTATCTATCTATCTATCTATCTATCTATCTATCTATCTATCTATCTATCTATCTATCTATCCGTACATGTACATATAAATAAGTATGTCACTTGTATATCTTAAATTGTTCTGCTCTCTTCACTCTCATATTGGAGTTTTCATTCTAATGAACCTCATCTGATGCGTCATCATCCCCACTGCCTCACTCCTGTTTCCATTATCTTTCAACTTCTATGTCATTCTCTACGCCCATGCTGTGCCAGAACCAGCTTGACCTGATGATTTATTTTGATTTGTGTGCATTCCAGTGTTTTTGCTCGCATTTATGTTTTTCAAATTATCCAATCAAAGAACAAATAGGCGTAACAACAACAACAACAACAACAACAGAAACAACATTCATTTCTTTACCACATTTTCATAAAAACAGCTCAAAGTGCTTTACAAGATGTTAAAGAAAAATAACTGCAAATAGTAAAAATAAAAATAAATTGGAAATAAATAAGTAGATAAATGAATAAATAAAAGTTATACACAAATGATAAATAAGAATAAATCAATATACTTACATAACACAGATAAATAAGTAGCAGTAGTACTCAATTATGGACTAAACTGCAAAATTCATTTCTAAGTCTCTAATAACTAACAGTAAATCTGATGCTATGGTCATATGACCAGGATGGACAGAAGAATAAAAACTCCAGCCAATGAGATGCTGTAGGAAAAAACATAGAAACCTACAGTGGTTCCAAGGCCAAAAAGACCACCAAGTCCTCAATGGATATTCTGTAAAAGATAAATGTACTTAAGGTGCTCCTTATTGTTTTTATGCTTCATTCTAGAAGATCTCATGAGTGGGTCGAATGATCAGTTGGAGTGTCCACATTCATTCCCAAATCACAGGTGGCTGCACATTAGTTCAAAACAACACCCTAGAAAAGCAGACAAGAAAATAAATTATGAAAACACAGGTTAATAATGATTGCAATTCTTTGAAATATATGATATTACAATTTATTTATAGCCTATTAGAAGTGGAACTTTAAAGAGTCTATGAAAAATCTGAATTAAAATTGTGGGTGTCAAGAGTTTTGTTTTAGTGCTGTCTTTCTTATAGCTTCTGTTATTAGCTTGTCATATCTGTATTGGTAAGGCATTCCAAATGTTTGGTTCATAACAGTCAAAGGCCATCTCACCACTTCTTTTTAGCTCTTTGAATAACAAGCAAAGCAATATGAGATGATCTAACACTTCAACAGGGGACAGGCACTCCAAAACACAGGAAGAGTAAAATTACTCATGTTACCAATAGTATTTTATAAATCGATTCTAAAGGACACAGATAGCCAATGTTTCACACAAATTAAAAATGTTTCACACTTATGTGTATGAAAACGTAACCCTCTGTGAAATCCGAACATCATCAGGAAAAAAGACCAGAAGAGAGAAAACCAGAAAAAATATACACTAATAAAGTACAAAACGTGTTCACCCAAAGGTTGAACCTGAAACTTTTTCACCTGTCAATGTCATTTGAATCTTAATTGCTTTTGAGTTCTTACACTTTAGGCTTTGTGCTTCTCTGCACAATTATCTCTTTACAGTTTTAAACATTAACTTAATACATGCAAAGTCTGCTGAAAGCTATTATTTGCTGGCTGAGATTATCCTCCATAAAGGAGTGTACACTCTAGCAGTGCAGCACCTCTATTCTTCAGCCATTAAGTGATTAACTATGCCTAACACTGATATGAATTTTGCACGTACTTGGTTCATTTTTTTCATTCATTTGACAGTAAATTCATGTTGGATTTCTTATGAACTATAAACACGTTGAGGTGATATTTAAAATACAGAATGCGTTATAAAATGAAAGACCTACTTACAACATTCTTTGTGGGACTTGGCGCTTTATTTATAAAACTGCCAATGGTGTGTTCCAAAGCACTTAACACTAATAATGTTTTATATACTGTAGAATAAATAGTTCTCAGGACTGGAAAGAGTTGAGAAACCTCAAGGGGCTGAGAGTACAAAATAACAGAAGGATGGTGGGGAACGAGGAAGAAAAATACTTTGCATAAACCCCCACCCACCCTTGTAAATGGGGAAGCAGGCGTTAGCTTTGTGTCTTTAAGACTGGTTAAATGCCTCTTTTTCTGGGGGTGGGCCATTGTGCTTACAGAGAAACCCTGTGCCACCAGAGGGAGCTCTAGGTAGAAAACCCTAAGAGATTCATAGGTTTAAATCCAGTCTCTGAAGTGACACCCAGGCTGAACAACAACAACAATAACATTTATTTATATAGCCCATTTTCATAAAAACAGTAGCTGAAAGTGCTTTACATAATAAAGAATAGAAAAATAAAAGATACAATAAGAAAATAAAATAAGTCAACATTAATTAACATAGAATAAGAGTAAGGTCCAATGGCCAGGGTGGACAGAAAAAACAAAAAAACTACAGACGGCTGGAGAAAAAATAAAATCTGTAGGGATTCCAGACCATGAGACCGCCCAGTCCCCTCTGGGCATTCTACCTAACATAAATGAAACAGTCCTCTTTGGATTTAGGGTTCTCACGGAAGAACTTGAAAATGATGGTCACGTAGACTTCTGCCTTTTAATCCATCCATCATTGATTGAGCATCATGAAGCTTTGAGTAGGTGGTCCACCACCACAAAGAAACCGGAAAAAGAAACAGAAGAGAGAGTAGGGGTCAGTACGGATTTTAGAGCCACACTGAATAGTTATTATGATGAATTGAACATACAGAGTATCAGGATTAAGTTAAATTGAAGTTATAAAAAGGCCAATTCTGGCAAATTCCTATTGGCAGGCTATTCCAGATTTTAGGTGCATAGCAGTAGAAGGCCGCCTCACCACTTCTTTTAAGTTTTGTTCTTGGAATTCTAAGGAGACACTCATTTGAGGATCTGAGGTTACGATTTGGAATATAAGGTGTCAGACATTCCGATATATAAGATGGAGCGAGATTATTTAAGGCTTTATAAACCATAAGCAGAATTTTAAAGTCAATCCTGAACGACACAGGTAACCAGTGTAGTGACATTAAAACTGGAGAAATGTGTTCGGATTTTCTTTTCCTAGTTAGGATTCTAGCAGCTGCATTCTGCACGAGTTGCAAACGATTTATGTCTTTTTTGGGTAGTCCTGAGAGGAATGCGTTACAGTAATCTAGTCTACTGAAAACAAACGCGTGAACTAATTTCTCAGCATCTTTCAGTGATATAAGAGGTCTAACTTTAGCTATGTTTCTTAGGCGAAAAAATGCTGTCCTAGTGATCTGATGAATATGCGAACCAAAAGTAGTTAGGGCTTGGGCCAAAGAGGTTCTCCTTGCCACAGACCAGTGCCCATATTTATCAAGCATCTCAGAATTATTCCAAGGAATTGCACTAAAAGTCTGACTAGGATAAGAACTTACATTACACTAGGAGTTCACATTTGAGAATGAATGATGTCGTGATTTTACAGGACACCAAGCCACAAAATAGCACTCATGAAAGCCGCTTGGTAGTTGTCTTGGAATTCTTGATGACATTTTGTATTTTTTGATACCAATGCTAAGGCTTAAAAATAATAATAATATAATAATAATAATAATCTACTGTGTAAAAAACGCTAAGGTGTGTGTGTGTGTGTGTCTTTTTCTGTTCGTTAGTTCTGTTGTATGATAATATGTCCAAGGGATGATTACTGCAGTGACCCTTGATCCAGACCTTAGAGGAAAACATTTTTCAGGAAGCCACAAATTGCAGAGAGGACCCGCTTTGTCCTACAAGGTTGGTAATGCCTGGAGAAGCTGGCAATATAAGTGATCCTTGAGCAGGATGTGAGAGTGTTGGGCTGGGTTGGGTTGCAGATCCAGAACTGCATGAAGCACTTTATTTTGTGTCTCCCTGCTGCTGAGGACTTGGCCTGTGTGCGTGGCTGCAAGATGAGAGCCTCAGACGGACCTTGGCCTTGGGTCAGCTCACAGAACTGGGGGATACTCTGGCAGTCAGGTTGCCTCAGACCCTGAGTGAGCAAAGTGAAGAGAAGCCAGGTGGTGTGTGTGTTTGTGTGTGTGTGTGTGTGTGTATATGCAGGCTGAGGGATGAAGCAGCTGGGAAAGCATGACACAGCAAAAGATCTGGCGGTGTGGTGAAGGCATGCCGAAGAAGCCACAGGCCCTTTTTCATGGTCACACCAGCAGTCTGGTTTCAGGTGTTCGAATCTATTCCTCTATCTCTTGCACCTCCGAATTGCTAGAATACATTTTACAGGCAGTGTACATTGGTGGCTACAAACTAAGCGAGTGTGTTTTGTCATTGATTGGCACGCCATCCACAATGGGTCCTTGCCTGGCACCTTCCCCACTAGGCTACACTGCCTGGACAGAAAAAAGCAAGAGAAGACCATCCATTTTATCATGCAGGTAGGTGACCGATCCAATTTGGTCATCCATTTTCTACAGAAAAAATAGCACAGCTTCCATTTCAATAGACTGACTGGGTCTCTAGCTTTCTGTCTTCTAACACTAAATATCATCTTTTGCCAGCACACTTATGGGAAAGCTGGATAACAATTTACCAGATTCTCTTCTTTTGTTTCCTTTAAGAATTTTTGGCACATCAGTAGCATCTGCATGAGGTTATCGGTACTCACCATTGAATCCATTTTTGAAGAGAATGACATTAAAGTCACTCAGCACTTCATGCAGAACAAAAGAAGAAAAATCCATAGTGAAATTTTGTTCTTGAATAGTGGTTAATATTTTATCGTTCAGATCCCATAATTATTGTAACGGTTTGGATAACACATATCACATTGTCTTGGACTGATTGAGTCTGATATACTGTATTTGGTGGGCCGTCATTGATTAGTAGCTGATACAGCAGGCCCCAGAAGATGAAGGACTTGCACAGTATGCTATTGCTTTCCTTGCCAGAAACAGAGTTACACATTTATCTGTCAGGTCAGTAGAAGTAACATCAGTGGCTGTTCTTTTATACCGCTTCCTGCAATAAATTACAATATTATGCTTGCTTCTTAATCCACCATGCAAGGGTGCTATTTAAAATGACGATTTATGGATTGTAAAAGAACTTGCCTCCTGTCTAATTATCTGCTTTACTGCATATTATTTGCACACGAAATTTGCTCAGAGCTTTTCATAGGTGCAATGCCTTCTGAGACTCACAGACATTGAAATACAGAGGAAAAAGGAACGTTAATGGGCCGGAATCAGGCCTGACCATTATCTTATTGTGTAGCCTTGAGCAAATCCCTCAATTGCTCTGTCCTTGGATGAGACATTAAATCCAATCTGCTAAAGCACACGTTCGACTCTTGTGTCTGCCAAGTGCTGCCTTCTGCCTTTAGCTTAGAGTGTGGAAGAAAAAGCTGGGTTAGGGGCTGCTAAATGCGTTCTTAGAAAGGGATTTGTAAAACAAATTGACAAAGCAGTGCTTAAGGAGGCTTAAAGTTTGAAAGGAATTGCTGGGATTTCACATACTGGGACTGGAGCGCTTCCGACTTCTGAGTGGAGGATTGGTAGGATGTACCGTTTGTCATAAATATTATTATTATTATTATTTTTTTTTTGACAAGAGATTTAAATACCAGGAGGTGTAGCAGTTAGAGCTGCTGCTTCACAGTTCTAGGGTTCTGGGGTAAAATTCTGGCAGTTTGGAGTTTGCATGTTCTCCTTGTATCTTAGTTTCTTAGTTAATTGTGTTTAAATTTGCCCAGTATGACAATGCGTTGGTTTGTTTGTCAGTGTTTTCTCCGATGTTGGTTTCAGCCTTACTCCCAGTGCTGCTGGAATAGAGTCTGGCCCTACATAACCCAGAATGCAGGTCTCACCACCTACTCAAAGCTTCATGATGCTCCAACAATGATGGACGGATTAAAAGGCAGAAGTCTACGTGACCATCATCATCATCAAGCCCTTCCGTGAGAACCCTAAATCCAAAGAGGACTGTTTCATTTATGTTAGGTAGAATGCCCAGAGGGGACTGGGCGGTCTCGTGGTCTGGAATCCCTACAGATTTCATTTTTTCTCCAGCCGTCTGGAGTTTTTTTGTTTTTTCTGTCCCCCCTGGCCATTGAACCTTACTCTTATTCGATGTTAATTAATGTTGATTTATTTTGTTTTATAATTGTGTCTTTCATTTTTCTATTCTTTAATATGTAAAGCACTTTGAGCTACTGTTTGTATGAAAATGTGCTATATAAATAAATGTTGTTGTTGAATTAGACTAAAATGGGTTTGACAATGAGTGAAGTGCACATACCTGTACCAAAGTTTATTTTCTAAAGGAAAACAACCCTTCAGCCAATATTTTGTGTAGAACATTAGAACAATCCAGATGAGAACAGGCCCTTCAGCCCAACAGAGCTCACCAGTTCTATCCACTTAATTTTTCTACAATAACATTAAGTCTAGTAGTATCTTACAATAGGCAGTATCATCCCGTAGTGGTTGATAAGATAGCTGTCTTCCTACATGCATTTCCTTAACAATACAATGTTTAAGTGAATCACTCCGAACTACATAATGAGTCAAATGTGTCACGTATTGATTTTAGTCCACTGCCTAAGATGCTGGCCCACACAACTGCATGCTCTTGCATATGGAGTCATTTTAAAGTTACAAATGAACCAGACATTCACATATTTGAGAGGAAATACAGACTGCTTCGGGACAAAAGGAAAATGTGTAATTTCCACAAAGACGAACTAAGTTGGGACCTAAACTCAGGTCATGCGATCTGTGATGCAGCAATGCAAACCACTCCCCCAATGTATAATCTGTCTGTTACTGGTTTTTACCCACCATGTCCAATTGGGAGACTTTTTAGACTGAATCAGTCCTGGAACTCCCTGGCCCACAGCAGGCACCAATCATGGACAGGGCAGTAGATGATGACCGCCAGTGGGCTGGCATTTAAACCCTGTCTCCTGGAGCTAAGAGACTGTAGTGCTTACCAATGTGCTTCTATTAAAAAATATCTCTTTTCTAACTCACTTATTCATTTCAGGGACATAGGAGATCTAGTCTAGCACAGCCAGACATACAATATACATGTATGGGTACAACCATGAGTGGGTTTGGCTTAAAGGTTGGAATAATTAGACAATTCATTGACTGTAACATTTCTAGATGAATCCAGTGTTTCATGAAGTAAGGGTGGTGATGGTGATTTTAAACAGTAATGAGCAATGGTACTCTTGTTAGCATCGTCCAATTGACAGCAAACCGTTGGTTATGATGGATACACCTTGCATGGCAGAAGGTCTCCTAAAAAGATCCCTGTTAAACATATAAATGTGTGTTGTGTGTATGGAGAATACACTAAATGTGTTAAAAATAAACAACTTGTTACAAAAGTTAAACATTTCTGTAAAACCATAGCCTACCTTGGTATTCAACGATATTACTGGACTAGCGGGAAAAGTGAATGATGCACTGCTGCATGAGGTCTCTGTTGCCGTTATGATACAGTTAGGATCAATGTGAGGTTCAAAGAACTGGCAGATTGCATGCAAAAAAAGATAAACTGTGCATTTATATGTCATCACACCCAGTTTACCGAACTCCTGTACTCGCATGGATGACGAAGAGTCATAAGAGATGCAGATTTTGGTACGCAATACACCCAAATAGTGAATGTTCCTAAGGACATTAGAACTACATGCCATGGGTAAGGCTGCACAACATTCATCACCCGACTGCACGTCTAAACAAATTAACTAAAGGACTAATTGGAAATACCAAACATGCCATACAAGAATCTAGTTGCAACGTTTCAACACAACCATGACAGCATGATATGTAAATTAATCATAAAGGCATATAAATTAATGAAGGTAAGCTTCACTTACCTTGTGCTGCTGAGCTCTTGAATGGATAACAGCAATTTCAGCTTTTTATTTTCTGTAAGTGTTAAGTTTTTGATCTCTCTCCTTGCCCTTCCATAGTTGCCTTTCTAATACATGAGTGAAAATGTGACACTGCAACCTTGAATGTTTAAAGTGCACAGACTAGAGGAAATTGGGGCATCTTGTTAAGATGAAATCCAGTGGCTGGAGCCTTTTTTTCTGCTATTCACTACTGTGTTCTTGCCCTGAGAATCATGTCTGGTCTGATGAGACTTTGGGACACCAGTGCCTGTCCCAGTAGCACTGGGCACAAAATAGAAATCAGCTCTGATAGGGGTACCAGTCCATCACAGGGCCCACTTATGTGCACACTCATACTCAGTCATAAAAAGCATTAATATTGATTATTTCAAGAACCAGATTCTTCTGTTGTCTAAAATGAAAAATAAATATAAAAAAAAACAACTTTTAGTTCCAAGTATTAAAAAAATAACATTTATAAAATTAACAAAATCATTCCTATGCTATAATCTTGTCAGACTGCTTAACTCTTTCAGGGCGGGTGTCGACTTTTGTCAAAAGCAGGCTAATGAACTGTAAACGGTGACAAAACCTGCCGTATATGTTTTAGGTGGACTCTTTTTCTTAGAAGTAAAGTTAGCTTCATTGATTTGACCGACATTCTCAAGTGAGCAGCGAGGAGTAAACAGTGGCAGAGATGGCATTGATATCTGGCGAGAGATTGAAGCGAATGCATAAATCAAAAATATGCTGTGGACGACGTTTGCATATTATTACTCCATTGGACTCTGACTTGTGATCGAAAACAAATGTGAGGTACCAGCATCAGCTGATCGTAGTCCTGAACAGGTTTGTGTAGCTGATGCATCTACGGCAGCGTTTGCCTGGGAGGACCGCCAGTTACAAGGACAAGAAGTACAAACCATATTGCGATGCACTGTGCCTGCCGCTGCCACACAAAGACAGCCTGGCAGCCAGTGTGCCGCGTATTTCTGGTAGCCACAATGTGCAGCAACAGAAATCTTGTGTTGAATGAAACCATTGCTTTGTGTGCCGTCTGAAAACTGTGTTGTTCGGAAAAAATATTCAGCTTTCAAAGAGTTAAAAAAGGTTTGCTAATAAAAACCGCAAAGTCAAGATGATGACTCATTCTGGAGGTTTTATGCTGACAGAAAGCCATCAGGATTATTTCCTCTTCTAAATGTACAGTTTGCTCCTTTAGGAAGGCAATGTCATGTCTCTCAGCAAATCACTGTGCAAATTGGTGGGTTTAGATGACACGCTGCAAATCTCGTTGTCTCCTCTGGGCCCCATATGGAATGATATATTCCAGCCTGACTGAGCCATGAAGCACTCTTTCATTTTCTGCTCAATCCATTGAAAATAAGAAACTCTGCAGTTGTGGACTGACTATATCAAAATTGAGCTTTCTGCAATACTTAAGGGTTGATTTTATTTTATATGTGTACGCATTTTGTATACCTTTTTACTTAAATTCTGGCTAAGTGTGCTCTGGGTACTATTTGCACATAGTTGGTATTCACCAAGTTATGTAATATGAATAGTTAAGATTCACTCTGAATTTTAAAGTAAAATATTAAAAAGGGAAAACAAAATATATCTATATAAGGCTGCAATGATTAGTCAATGTAATCAATGACGTCGACTACAAAATAGCATTGACGCAGATTTTTTATTGTCGACACGTCATAAACAGAACCTTCAATAGAGGCTCCAGTCACAAAGAATCACACTGGTTTTTGTAACTGCAATGCACTACATGAACGCCTGGGGGCAGTATCGTGTGTTATTGTTTGTCAAGACTGCACACAGTCCTACCAACAAAGAAGAACGTCTGAGGAGGAGAAGAAGAATGTAGAGGAAAATAAACGTGGTTGTTGAGTCAGATAGAGGAGGGGGAAGGAGATGGAAAAAAATTGAGAAAGAAACTTTCTAAAGTGTGGGAGCACTTCACCGAATAAGGAAAAAAAGTTGAATGCAGATTATGCAAAGCGGAGCTTTCTTTACACGGCAGCACCACTGCGACACATGAGCATCTGAAACGCAAGCATCCTGGCCGTCTCTTGAGAATTTATGCTGCCGCTGTTAGTTAGTTAGGGTCAAATCAGGAGGGGAGGAAGAGCATGAACAAGACTGAGAAAATAAAAGTGAAAAAAGCTAACTTTTACAAGTAACAAATTTATACCCGATCTGTTTGTTTTCAAATAATATTGCATTAGTGCGATGATGTTTTCTGATTGGTACTAGTCAGGTCATACAATCATTTCTTCAAAATGTCACATATATTTGTCTTCCCCTGGTGCTGCGCGCTGACACCAGAAGGTCCGAGCGTATTCAGTGCCAGCAGGAGCACGCAGGTGGCTGGTTGCTTGTGCTATAACAAGCTTGGCCTGGTGGCGAACAAAGCACATGTACTGTGCAGGGCATGTACAGGGTCCACTGAGAAAAGAAGAGCGCTCATGGCTCACCTTGCGGAGGAACATTCTTTCCTCTGCATGTCCTGGAGTCATGTGCAGACTGGGCAAGATCGGGAGGGAAAAAAACGCGGTCACTGATTACAACCGCAAGAAGGTATGCAAATAAATATGAATAATGTTGCATCTGTGTCACAGTGTTTTCCAAAATGTACTATAAGATCATAAAATGAATAATTCCAAATATCATATATACTTATGTCTCTGTTTTTTTATCAGTGAGGCTTTGACATCACGGGCCATAAGGTGCATACTAATTCAGCGTAAGCAGGAACACTCAATAAAATTGAATAAAAAAAATCAAGTGACAATGAGATACGAATAAAGCAGATTCACCAGCGTTTGTGTGTCAGCCTTTATCCATCCAGATCAGAGAATTTCCAGTTCGATTGTCTCAAAACATCACTCACATCTACAGTTATTCCCAGCTTCAGATAAAAAGTAACAACGTCAGATCCCTGGGGGGCGGTAGTATGTATCGTGATCGTGTGTTATACATTTCGCTCTGTTTGGCTTTGAAATTAACATGCAAATACTTTTTAAACTTACACTTTTACTGTAAAACTTAAGTAAAAACAATTTTTTGAATTAACTTTTCGTCAATATTGCATTGAATTTTGATTCCGTGTTTGGACTTACATCGTGAGCACAGAATGTATATCTGTCTGTGAGCGAATATCATTTGTTTCTCTCTAAGAAATAAACTGACTTTTTAGAATCTTTAATATGAACGGCATATCACGATCTCCTTTGGTGTCTAATGTTATCCATGGAAGATGTACTACATTACCTTTCTTGTTGCCTGTTAAAATTTTACATCAGAATTGTTCGACCACTGTTGAATACAAATAATCTTGTCCTATTTCATAGCCCATCACTCATACATAAATTACACAATAACATTACAATATATCCTTCTTTCAACAGTAATTTGGTAATTCAAAACTGTTGTGGATATTCTATGGGATATTTTAAGTTCATCTTTTCAACTTCCACACCATCACCACCATTGATTTGCATTGATACGCATTTAACCAATTTGCCGTGTAACCGATCGACAATTTTCATGTTAATCTGTTTGACTTCATCGTTTCTCGGTGCTAGGATTGCCCATGTGCTCGTTTCTTCTGTTGATAACCCTTTGGGAGGAAATTCTTCTATAAGATTTGGGCATAATAAGTCTTCTTTAAACAGGAGCTTAAAGTGAGGAAAACATAAACATTTATAAGAGTTGAGTGCGCAGAAACTGTGTCTGACAAAAGCATTCACACGAATGAGAGGTGAGAAGACCGTGTAAGTGGTTGAAAATGGTTGAGAGGAGGGTGGGACTTAGCAATAGTCTCATCTCACGGGACTTGAAAAAATCTCTTGGCAATAGTCTTGTCTTAAGATTTTCTTTTTTATATATACATATATATATATATATATATATATATATATATATATATATATATATATATATATATATATATATATATATATATAGTAACAAAAGGTGCTATATGGGCGCCTGACCCGACACAAATTCACACCAGAGGCACGTTAAAATAAATAAACCCCTTTTATAGTTCACCCAGAAGTGCTCCAGGTGCTTGATTGCTGAGTTCTGGCTGCACTTCCAGGTGTGGTGAAAACACTGCCCATAAGGGCTCAGGAGTTCCAGCTGCAGCACCCTCTGGCGGCACCTGCGGGACCCAACAGGGCTGCACCCAGCTCCAATTCCCATGGAGCCCTGCAAGAAACCAAAACACCGCTCCAACCCAGGGGGGAGGCCATCTAGCGTCCGGGGGAGGTATTGCACAGTCCATGGCTGCTCCCCCCAAGTATATAATGAAGGGGTGTCCTGGCCAGTCATGGACCCCAGCCATCCGCCACAATACATACATACATGCATACACGAAGGGTCTGATAGGAAGTAAGCCTACTTATGAGGTCACACATATTCAATATTGTTCTTAAGTGCACCAGGTCTTTTTTGTAATTCCTGGAAACTTTGAACTCAGCAGCTGTTTCTCCTATCCTCCACTGCTAAAAATCTCCTGAAAAGGTGTCCTCTGAGTCCTCTTTTCATCACGACAATGCTCCATCACGCAGAGCACACATGACAGTGGAAACATTGTAAGAATGCAACTTCAAACTGTTGCCCCACCCTCCTTGTTTGCCAGATTTTCTCGAGATGAAGAAACGCCTGCGTGCTCAACATTTTGACTTAAGTCATGCTGTCATTGATGAGATAGTGCAGTGGTGACTTGACTTTAAAATTCTGCTTATGATTTATAAAGCCTTAAATAATCTTGCTCCATGTTATATATCGGAATGTCTGACACCTAACCTTAGATCTTCAAATGAGGGTCTCCTTACAATTTCAATAGCAAAACTTAAAAGAAGTGGTGAGGCGGCCTTCTGCTGTTATGCACCTAAAATCTGGAATAGCCTGCCAATAGGAATTCGCCAGGCTGATACAGTAGAGCAATTTAAAACACTGCTGAAAACATATTACTTTAACATGGCCTTCTCATAACTTCACTTTAACTTAATCCTGATACTCTGTATGTTCAATTCATCATAATAACTACAGTATTCATGGTGGCTCTAAAATCCGTACTGACCCCTACTCTCTCTTCTGTTTCTTTTTCCAGTTTCTTCGTGGTGGTGGCGCTACTCAAAGCACCATGATGCTCCAACATTGATGGACTGAAAGCCAGAAGTCTATGTGACCATCATCATCATGTCCGTCCTTGAGAACCCTGAATACAAAGAGGACTGTTTCATTTATGTTAGGTAGAATGCCCAGAAGGGACTGGGTGGTCTCATGGTCTGGAATCCCTACAGATTTTATTTTTTCTCCAGCCGTCTGGAGTTTTTTTTGTTTTTTCTGTCCCCCCTGGCCATTGGACCTTACTCTTATTCTATGTTAATTCATGTTTCTTACTGTGTCTTTTATTTTTCTATTCTTCATTATGTAAAGCACTTTGAGCAACATTTTTTGTATGAAAATGTGCTATATAAATAAATGTTGTTGTTGTTGTTGTTGTGTGACTTGTAAGAAGTTTCACTTTCCTCCGAGGGCATATTTAGTTTGGAACACCAGTGGGAGAAGTGTGCTGACCTTCAGGAAGACAATATTGAAACTGTATTATGCAAAGCCACTGCCTTCCCAGGTAGGCTAACTTCCCATCAGACACCACTCATATATACACATGCACAGTATATATATATTTTATAGATGTACTTTGCAGTACTTTGGAAAAGACATTCAACTAGATATTTTTAAATCCAGTTGTTTGGACAGTTGGCCTTTATTTGAGAGCTGAAACAGATACAAGATTAGATTTTGATTGCAAATCTCACTGGTTGAGTCATATACTGACATGTTCACTACCTAGCTTTGCATGCACCCTGCAAAGCATCACCTTATGTGAAAATACAACCCTCAGGACAGGGGAAGAGCAGTCCAGTACTTCAAATGAAGGGAAGAACATTTTTAAATTGTGCATATTGAAGTTATAATGCACCTATTAGCAGCATTATTGAAATATAACTTGATACAAAATTTGGGAATTTGTGAATAGTGATTTGTATTCTATGAGGTGGCCTGCTTCTCCTTTTTTGCCATGATATGTCTAACAAGCATACAGTGGACTTGTAACATTGCCTATGTGATTCTAATGGCTATGTGTGGTTTTCTAGTTTGTATAGATGACACATGCATTAGCAGTGTCAACAATGGTGAAAGATATTCCTGTGATCTAATACTGGAATAATGGTGGAGAATTCAAAAATATGTAAAAAAAAAAAAAAACTACAAGGAGACATGTAGTCAGATAAAGCAGATATTAAACAAACTCAAAGAAGAGAAGAAGAATTTGTAAACTGACTAATATCCATCCATCCATTATCCAACCTGCTATATCCTAACAACAAGGTCACGGGGGTCTGCTGGAGCCAATCCCAGGCAGGAAACAAAGGCCACCACAGAAACTGACTAATATACTAATAAGAATTATCATTAAAGAAGGAATCTTAAATCTCTGATCCGGGGTATGTACACTCTGACCTTGATATAGTCACATTGAAGAAGTGACGCGTCACACACTCCTGATTGTTTTGCATGGTAAATGCTGTGGTACCCGGATGGAGGTGGTACCCAGCAGGGATGCCCGAGAAGATGGGAGGAGAGCTTTGTGCCTCCTCCAGACCTCGAGGGAGCGACCGCCCTGGGGGACGCGGGTAAAGAGCTGGGAAGCTTGACCCTGTAGGGACCCGGGGTTACCACCAGGGGGACCTCAATACCGGGAAGACCCTGGACCTCAGCACTTCCGCCACACCAGGAAGTGCTGGGGGAAAGAGGAACAGGGACACCCGGAGTGCTTCCGGGGAGACAGCCGACACTTCCGCCACTCTGGAGGAGGCAGGAGGCGGCCTGAAGAAGAGAAAAGAGAGAGAAACAAGGCATTGTATTGGCCTGGACTGAGGGGTATTGGGGGGCTTGTGAGTACTGAACTGTAAATAAGAATGGAGAATAAACGTGTGCTGGGTGACATAAGTGTGTCTGCCTATCTGTGTCTGGGGCAATGTTCACACTGCTTAGCAACAAAATGGCAGCAACTATAAGAAAACAATACAGCACCATAGGAGAGTGTAATTTATTTTCAAGATCATTTAAAACATGCTAAAACACTAAAAAATCGATGTGAGCATTCAAAATCCTGAAAACAATCTTTAAAACACTTTAAAAGATCAAAGAACAGTCAGGGAAAATTCAAGTCACCAGCCAAATCATCACACAAAGAATTCAAAAATACGAAAAATGTAATTATATATTTATGTAAGCCGTACAACTAAGAAACTTTGCCATCACTTTCTTTGAGAAAACCCTTATAATTGAAATCTGCAGCCTTGAAGTTTTGAGTTTGGTGAATGGCGCTATTGCTGCTTCCCATCTCAAGGACCTCAGTTCGATTCCCTGAGCAGTAATTGTCTCTGTGGCCTGTGCGCTCTCCTTGAATCGGTGTGGTACTCTTAACTTCTCCTCATATCCCAAAGATGTGCGAGTTAGTAAATGTCCAAGTACATCTTGCATTGTACTGGCATCCTGCTTAGGGATGGTTCTACTTTGCACTAGATGGTACCAGGATTAGGTCAGGGTTTTTATGGAATTAGCATCTTCAAAAAATGCATGGATGGAGCCTTCAGGATGTAACTGCAGCTCATGCTGCCTGTGCAAAAGGTGAAAGTAAAGAAAATATTAGTTTACCAAATTATAATGTGTTTGCTACTATCAAAGTGGTCTGATATTGATTACCTTGGGAACAGATCAATGTCCATCAGGTTTAGATTTCCATTTCACATTCCACTGGTGGCACCAGCTGTTCTAGGCACGTAAAACAGCCTGCAGGACTCCCTTGGGCCAGCATGAGACCATTCAAGCACTCCTGAAATGTCATTGCATTTATTTATCATTTACAAACTGAATTCATTTCTCAGTAACAATTAAACTCACAAATACTGTCTATGCAGTTGTTTGTGTTTACAGTAACTAAATTTCTTCCAGCTTGTACTTTACATCATTATTATTTATAAATGCATTGCTATTTCAGAACCCTTAAATTTTTAAAGTCATAGGCTGTTGTTTGGCTTTGATCATCCAGAGCTCAGCTCATCAGCCCTCTCTAACACAAACACACCCTGAGGAGGCTTCGCTCCATTAGAAATGGATTTTGAGAACTCATTAGCAGTTGGTGGGGGAAGCGACGATAGTGTTAACAAAGTGAAATCACTTCTACCGTTTCAAGCCGTACTCTTAAAAACGCTTGATCTTAAGCACATACAATTTCATAGCTTTGGATTCTGGAGGATCCAAAGGCAGGGTCTCTGGTCATGGACTAGGCTATGAGATTCATATTAGTAAATACATTCAAAATAATGTGCAACACTGGAAATCTCTAGTCCTCAGTATGCCAAAACGTTTTAAGACTGCATAAAGTATTAATATGTGGTGGGTGGCACAGTGGTTAGCCCTGCTGCCTCATGCTTCCAGCTCCCTGGTGTTATAATTGATGATCTTTTTAAAAGTTTCTCAGGCTTTTCTGAAGCTGGAAAAATGATTTTTGGTGTCGTTTAGGGGAATTTTACACCCAAGGAAATCTAATTCTGTAATCTGAATTTTAGAAGTTCATTTTTGTTTACTATCTTTTCTGCCACTATTTAGTTTCAAGAAATGTTGAAATCAAGAAAAGAAACAATTTGCTCGTACATCTTTTCATAGAGGTCAGAGATGATACTTTTTTTTCTGTCCCCCCTGGCCATTGAACCTTACTCTTATTCGATGTTAATTAATGTTGATTTATTTTGTTTTGTAATTGTGTCTTTCATTTTTCTATTCTTTAATATGTAAAGCACTTTGAGCTACTGTTTGTATGAAAATGTGCTATATAAATAAATGTTGTTGTTGTTGAATCTTTGTGCTTGCAAAACATCAGCCTCCCTCTTTTTATCCATTAAAAAATTAAATATTTTTCAAGTCAAAGTTGTTTCTTCACAAACATGGTGTATATGCATTTGCCACATAAGCTTGTGTTCTAAAGTTAAGCGCTTTCTATTAGTTAAAAAAAATATCTTGCCCGCACTGGTGCTTTACAATGGCATGGGGCACAGAGGAAAAGTGTAAAAACGTACCAAATATGTCAGTTTTAAAATAAACTCCATTGGTTTATTATTTTGTTTTTTTATAGGTTTGGTGATGCACATTAGGATCCATGGCAGCATGCAGATTTTTAAATAAAAATGATGAGGCTTAGGCTCCATGGGTAAGCATGTGTTTGTGTGGTCCCAACATGTTTAATGGTAAGATTGGGGTTGACTGCACTTGCACTGATGGTGCAGTTTGTTCCAATTTCCTCATTGACTTTCTGTGGGTACAAAAGTAGAGCCTGAGACCCGTGAAGGCAAGGAAAGAAGAGGCAGAACTGCAGTGCTCGGGTCAGTGTAGTGCTGAGGAAGCAGGTGGTCAGTGACCCCGCAGAGGAGCGAGGTTGGATCGTCCCCACTGAGTAGGGGTAAAAGACAAAAAAAGACATAGTAGCTCTTAATGTTGTGGCAAAGACTGTAGCCAATTTTTTTCTCTGACTAAATGGAAGGGGGTTCTCTGATAGGAAGTGACAGCTACGACAGAATCAAATCCAAGTCTTTAAGACTCTCAAAGCCATCACAGTTGCTCCAGAGGATTTCTTTTCAGTTTAGCAGTAAATAACATACTTGAAGACACCCAGAATAAAATAAAGAATAGTACTTGCTTTCAAAATGGAAAGATGGAAATACTTTTTCAAACAAAAAGTTCTACTAAAAAGACCAGTTAAGTCAATGATGTGAAGCATAGAGCCTGGCAGTTGTAAAGAATCTAGAAAAGACCGTGAGACAGCTTGCTATTAGATAGATAGATAGATAGATAGATAGATAGATAGATAGATAGATAGATAGATAGATAGATAGATAGATAGATAGATAGATAGATATGAAAGGCACTATATGATAGATAGATCGATAGATAGATAGATAGATAGATAGATAGATAGATAGATAGATATGAAAGGCACTATATGATAGATAGATAGATAGATAGATAGATAGATAGATAGATAGATAGATAGATAGATACTTTATTACCTAGCTGTTGTACTGGTAGCTGTAATTGGAAAATAGCACCTTAAAATGGAATGGACCAGAAGAAGAGACATGATCATAAGCTAAACCAAAGATTGTAACCAGGTAAAGCAAATACTTTTGTTAAAATCAAAATATGTATCAAGAATCATGGGAGAAAAAAAAGCCAAAAACTCTTTTATCAGAAAAGTATTTTAGACAAGGCATTGCTAACAATTGTTGTGCGTTATCTGCAATCTTAAATAGAGACAAGACGTGTCACTGGTGTCATGTACTGCATCCTTCAAAAAATACGTCTCGTGACAGTAGTCGCGTCCTGATGATAGCACTCACAGAATGACAGCACCCATAATATAAAACATCAAAAATGCGCAAAATATTTTTTATGTCTTGAAATAATTTTGAAATTAGAATAATGTTAGTAAATTTGGATTCATCATTCTCCAGAATCTAAAAGAGGTGTAAAATATTACAGCTAAACATAATAAAAATCCTGCAAACTCAAATTTACACTTATCAGCCATGCCTGATGGACAGAATTCTCTCCTTGCTATTTAATATTCTTACTGGTCTCTTATTGAATAATAATTTCTATTGTTTTGTGTAAAATAAACTTAAAAATTAACTAACCTCTTTCATAAAAAGGATGAATGGATAGATGATAGTCATTTAGCAAATAAAGTGCTTGTTATATCAGAATTTACAAGACTCACCATCAATAGAAGTACGTAGCAAGGCAATGAACTACATAAATATTGTTGATATGCTTTCTTCATTTCTTTTTTATATTTGCATGTGTACATTTTTTTCTAAAATGTGCATTTATTGAGTAATGTGATTCTAGTGCCTGTCTGTTCGACCTGCCGTCTGGTGTCCATGCAGGCTCATACATTAATTCCATCAATGCTCTTTCAGCTTAAACTAATAGTTTACAGTCTGTTGGAGTCCCAGTGCTACACCAGCATGAATATTTACATTTTTATATCCACAGGGAGGCAAATACTGTAATTAAGAAAATACATTTTAATTAGGATTAAAAACAGCAAGGTCTTGCATTTCTTGGTTTTCATTTTTCTAACCATTCCCTACTTTAATGCCAGGGTTACACAATGCATCCCTGATTTTAAATGCAACCTCTTCACCACTTGTAATGTGTTCTGGGCCAGTTCCAACTGCTGTTGTTCAAGCCACATGTATGTTTTACTGAGCTTTACATTTAGGAAGCAATAAAAAATGAAGCAAGAGTCATCAATTGGATGGACGCTCAATTTCCTGAGGTGCATTATTGCCAGTGCAACGATTAAGAGCATTGAAGACCTTGCAAGGTTAAAAGCCTTTTATTAAAAGCATTTAGCTTTAAAATAAAATCAGTCAATATACCCTATGAACTTAGCAGAGAGAGCGAGAGAGAGACAGAAAACTTCATCTAAAATCTCCACACTTTTGCTGCATTCAGGCAATCATATTAACAGGTTAACATATTTTAACCCTGTGGAGGAACGAGGCCAGGACAGAAGATGAAGGAAAATTTCATCTAAGCAATGCACAGAAGCTATTAAAAAGGTAAATAAAATGTTAAGTTATGTATTAAAAACTGAGGAACAGTAGCCTCAGACTATGTAAAGCACTAGTGAGACAGCATCTGGAGTATTGTGTGCAGTTCTGGTCACCACAATACATGAAAAAATAGCAGCACTTGAAGCTGTGCAGAGGAGAGCAATCAAGGGCATTATGGACATGACGTACTGTGACAGAGTCGTCTCGAGCAGAGGAGTCTCAATGAGGACTTGATCCGGGTCTTCAAAATTCTCAAGGAATTCATAAAACAGATCCTGAGTTAATTCCTTTAGCTAAACAGTGAATAATGCACTCAATGACACCCGTGAAAATTAAAGTTAAAGTGCATTTAGGACGGATGTCAGGAAGCACAAAGCATCTTGGGAGTCTACTGAGACATGTAGTTGAAGAAGAAACCTTGACAATCTTTAAAAAGTATCTGGATAAGCTGTTGGCAATTAGCTAAACAAATGGGCCTGATGGACTGAATGATCTCCTCTCGTTTGTCCGATTTCTTATGTCCTTATGAAACTCAGCTAGCAAGTGTTTGTTTGCTGCCTTATGAATTTGCTTCTAACCATTCTCATAGCACACCCAATTATACATAAACAGGATAAAGAAGATGTACTATAGCTCAATTATAGATGTAGTGATTACAGAGAAGGACCATTCACAAGATTCCCCAATGTCTAATCTACCTCAGATCTTCTGAACTACACTACACTATAGATGGGGTGACCTGGCCGGTTTATTCAGACAAGTCCTGGCTCTGAGAATCCACAAGTAGACTGCACCCACCTGCTCTCCTCTCACAATGTGTGGCCATGAAAGCTACCCTCTTTACTTGCAGAAGTGCATGTACCAATCTATTCTTCATTGGTAGTTTCAGTCTGTAATTGCTGCCAGCCTTGGGTCACAGATTTTTTCTTCTGAAATGGCCACTACATTTCACATATCAGATGAAATAGCTCTGCTATGAATACTGCCAGTTGCAGAATGCTTCTTCGTTCTACCCCACTGCCAGCTGTGGTGACTTACTCTGGTCATCTCTCTTTGTAGCATTTTTTCACTCTCTAGCAGCGTTCAATCGCCACAGTCTAAAACACGCGTATGTTACTACCTGATACTGTATCAGTACATATATAAATCCCTGACACATGTTTTTCAAAATTTACTGCACACTGGAGAAATTCCTAAGGACTGGAAAATAGAAAATATTACCTTGTTATATGAAAAAGGTGATCGGGCAGATCTAAGTAACTACAGTATAAGCCATTAAACTTCATGTGTGTTACGGATAAATTAATAAAAGCAAATATTAAGAAAAGATCCTGCAGCACATGGCAAGGACAGGAGTTTTACTGAACAGTCAACATGGGATCAGATGGAGGAGATCATATTTTACTAATGCGCTGAAATTCTATGAGAAAGCAACGAAACAGTACAATCAAAGACTTGCATGTGATATTATTTATCTTGATTTTCTGAAGGCATTTAATAAGGTTAAACGAGAAGAAGTTGGGGGCGGCACGGTGGCGCAGTGGTAGCACTGCTGCCTCGCAGTTAGGAGACCAGGGTTCGCTTCCCGGGTCCTCCCTGCGTGGAGTTTGCATGTTCTCCCCGTGTCAGCATGGGTTTCCTCCAGGTGCTCCGGTTTCCTCCCACAATCCAAAGACATGCAGGTTAGGTGGATTGGCGATTCTAAATTGGCCCTAGTGTGTGTTTGTGTGTGTCCTGCGGTGGGTTGGCACCCTGCCCAGGATTGGTTCCTGCCTTGTGCCTTGTGTTGGCTGGGATTGGCTCCAGCAGACCCCCGTGACCCTGTATTCGGATTCAGCGGGTTAGAAAATGGATGGATGGATGGAGAAGAAGTTGGAATTCAAGGCACAGTGTTTAGATGTAAAATTGGCTAATACATAGGAAGCAAAGGGCTGTCATGTGAGGAACAATTTCAGAACTAGACGATGTTAAAAACGTTGTCCCTCAGGGGTTAGTGCTAGGGATGCTGCTATTTCAGGCTCTTAGAAAAGTAAAGAAAAAATCAACAATTTTGAAAATGTCTGCTATTGCACAATGAGAGCAGCAACAAGCCATGAAATTAAAGAACGGGTTTAATTAACAACAAGACTCGGCGCCTAATTAAGCAACTGGTTGGAGTTGGAGGCCCTGGCTTAGTTGGTCTTCTGTTGGCTCACTCACTTCACATTTCATTTCTGTTTAAGGAAAGAAATGAAGCAATTCAGAAAGAGGAACGATGAAGAAATTCCAGGGAACAAATGTTAAAAAACAAATCAATTAAAATTAATTCAAAAGAAGTTCATTAGCAGCAAAAACACGTCACTGATTAAGAAAAGGGTTGGAACGAAAATCTGAAGCCATTGGGCCCTCCAGGACTGGAGTTTGAGATCTCTGATTTAGAAGCAGTTTTTTTAAGTGAATAAACACTTGACTAAAGCTAGCATTACTTTTGAGAGAAACCTAGCAGGAGGGTCCCAGGCACATAACAATGACTCATAGGATATTCTTCAGAAGAAAAGATAAGAGTTTGAAATGCATTCAGATAGGTTAAAGAATTCTGGGAAGACAAATGTAAATGCAAATCATAAGAGTGGTATTATTTTATATGTGTATACGTTTAAGTTCAGAAAGACTAACCATTGCATATGTGCTTGTAAGAAGTTGTGAAACAGGGGCTTGGCATGTGTTCTCATAGAGAGCTAAAAGTAACCTTACTGACAACTAACTAGACCAGAGGTGGGCAGTGTCTGTCCTGGCGAGCCGCAGTGACTGCAGGTTTTTGTTCCAGCCCAGTTTCTTAATGAAAAGTCAATTATTACTGATGAAACACTTATTACTTAAGTGACATTTTGATGCTTCATTTTGGTGGTTTCACTTGTGAAGGTTCCCCACCCTTAGTTCAATCTTAGATAGCTGCATTCAGTGTTTTTAATGGCTCCTTATTTAATAATAAGATGTTAATGACAAAGCAGCCAGCAGTTCTTCATCTAGCTTGTTTCCATTTACATCTGTGTGTGTTCATCATGCACTGTTTTATTTAATAAAAAACTTTATAGAAAAATGTGACAATACTGAAAATGATACATTTTAGGCTTCAACTCATTTGGATGATATCCATGGAAAGGAAAAAAAACTACGATATAAAAACCTAATGTTGCAGACTAGATAGATACAGTGGTGTGAAAAACTATTTGCCCCCTTCCTGATTTCTTATTCTTTTGCATGTTTGTCACACAAAATGTTTCTGATCATCAAACACATTTAACCATTAGTCAAATATAACACAAGTAAACACAAAATGCAGTTTTTAAATGATGGTTTTTATTATTTAGGGGGAAAAAAAATCCAAACCTACATGGCCCTGTGTGAAAAAGTAATTGCCCCCTGAACCTAATAACTTGTTGGGCCACCCTTAGCAGCAATAACTGCAATCAAGCGTTTGCGATAACTTGCAATGAGTCTTTTACAGCGCTCTGGAGGAATTTTGGCCCACTCTTCTTTGCAGAATTGTTGTAATTCAGCTTTATTTGAGGGTTTTCTAGCATGAACCGCCTTTTTAAGGTCATGCCATAGCATCTCAATTGGATTCAGGTCAGGACTTTGACTAGGCCACTCCAAAGTCTTCATTTTGTTTTCTTCAGCCATTCAGAGGTGGATTTGCTGGTGTGTTTTGGGTCATTGTCCTGTTGCAGCACCCAAGATCGCTTCAGCTTGAGTTGACGAACAGATGGCCTGACATTCTCCTTCAGGATTTTTGGTAGACAGTAGAATTCATGGTTCCATCTATCACAGCAAGCCTTCCAGGTCCTGAAGCAGCAAAACAACCCCAGACCATCACACTACCACCACCATATTTTACTGTTGGTATGATGTTCTTTATCTGAAATGCTGTGTTCCTTTTACGCCAGATTTAACGGGACATTTGCCTTCCAAAAAGTTCAACTTTTGTCTCATCAGTCCACAAGGTCCAAAAGTCTTGGCAATCATTGAGATGTTTCTTAGAAAAATTGAGACGAGCCCTAATGTTCTTTTGCTTAACAGTGGTTTGGGTCTTGGAAATCTGCCATGCAGGCCGTTTTGCCCAGTCTCTTTCTTATGGTGGAGTCGTGAACACTGACCTTAATTGAGGCAAGTGAGGCCTGCAGTTCTTTAGACGTTGTCCTGGGGTCTTTTGTGACCTCTCGGATGAGTCGTCTCTGCGCTTTTGGGGTAATTTTGGTCGGCCGGCCACTCCTGGGAAGGTTCACCACTGTTCCATGTTTTTGCCATTTGTGGATAATGGCTCTCACTGTGGTTCGCTGGAGTCCCAAAGCTTTAGAAATGGCTTTATAACCTTTACCAGACTGATAGATCTCAATTACTTCTGTTCTCATTTGTTCCTGAATTTCTTTGGATCTTGGCATGATGTCTAGCTTTTGAGGTGCTTTTGGTCTACTTCTCTGTGTCAGGCAGCTCCTATTTAAGTGATTTCTTGATTGAAACAGGTGTGGCAGTAATCAGGCCTGGGGGTGGCTACGGAAATTGAACTCAGGTGTGATACACCACAGTTAGGTTATTTTTTAACAAGGGGCAATTACTTTTCACACAGGGCCATGTAGGTTTGGATTTTTTTTCTCCCTAAATAATAAAAACCATCATTTAAAAACTGCATTTTGTGTTATATTTGACTAATGGTTAAATGTGTTTGATGATCAAAAACATTTTGTGTGACAAACATGCAAAAGAATAAGAAATCAGGAAGGGGGCAAATAGTTTTTCACACCACTGTAGATAGATAGATAGATAGATAGATAGATAGATAGATAGATAGATAGATAGATAGATACTTTATTAATCCCAAGGGGAAATTCTAATAAGCCATAAAATTAAATAAGGTCTGAGATTGGCAAGGATTGGCTTCTAATTAAGCAGTTGGGTTTGAATGAAAACCTGCAGCCACTGCGGCCCTCCAGGACCGACATTGCCCACCCCTGAACTAGACCATAGGAATTTATCAGTTGTTTGATTTTGGCCGATGCAAGATCTTACATAAAATAACCACAAAATGCACCCTATAAAAAAAAGGATTTTAAAAGATTTTTTAAGACATCATAACAGCCAGAGACAGAAGACAACTTTGTGAGATTTTCTGTCTACTGTCCCTATGCCTGCAGGCATCACACCTTATTAAAAAGACAAAGAGTGCAACAATTAAAGCTATAGCCACCTGATATGTGGCTTACTACAATTTGAATCGTTCAGATTGTAGGTTTTTCACATTTGACATTTATGCCTGGTCATAAATGAGTAATGATTCAAATAAAGTTTAGCAATAATTAATCAGTATTAATATAATGAGCTGCATTCATTCAAGTTGATCTTATTCAAGTGCAGACTGCCATGTCTGTGACTTGGCAAGGAAAGACTTTCAAGCAAGACATTACCTTTAGGGTATTCATTTAGCTCTTTCAAATCTGAGAAACAGTTGCCATATTTGTGAATCACAGCATGAACACAGCTTCTGAAGCAACTGTAGGCCTTTACTAAGGAAGTTCTAGTTGTAGTTAAACCCCTGCTCAAGAAAAATAATCTTGACCCCTCTGCCTTTGAAAATTTTAGACCCATCTCTAACCTGCCCTTCTTAAATAAAATTCTAGAGAAGGCAGTCATTATGCAGTTAAATGACCACCTCAATAAACAGGCTATTCTTGATAAATTTCAGTCAGGCTTCAGAACAAATCACAGCACATAAACTGCACTCGTTAAAGTAGTAAATGACTTGCGAGTAAATGCAGACAGAGGCCATTTATCTGTTCTCATCCTCTTAGATCTGAGTGCCGCATTTGACACCATTGATCACAATATTCTTAGAAATTGCCTTAGTCAATGGGTGGGCCTCTCTGGCACAGTCTTAAATTGGTTTGAATCCTACCTGGCAGGTAGAAAGTTCTTTGTGAGTTGTGGTAATCAAATCTCAAAGACACATGATATCCAATATGGTGTTCCACAAGGCTCTATCCTGGGTCCACTGCTCTTCTCAATCTATATGCTTCTGTTAGGTCAGATTATCTCAGGGCACAACGTGAGCTACCACAGCTATGCTGATGACACACAGTTGTACTTCTCAATAGGACCTGATGACACCGACTCTCTTGATTCACTAACACAATGTCTTACTGGTATTTCTGAATGGATGAATAGTAATTTTCTCAAACTAAATAAAGAGAAAACTGAAATTTTAGTAATTGGCAGTAATGGATTCAATGAGGTTATCAGAAATAAACTTGATGCATTAGGATTAAAAGTTAAGACGAAAGTAAAAAACTTAGGGGTAACTGTTGACTGTAATCTAAATTTTAAATCGCATATTCATCAGACCACTAGGACAGCATTTTTTCACTTAAGAAACATAGCACAAGTTAGACCTCTTATATCACTGAAAGATGCTGAGAAATTTATTCACGCGTTTGTTTTCAGTCGACCAGATTACTGTAACGCGCTCCTCTCAGGACTACCCAAAAAAGACATAAATCGTTTGCAACGAGTGCAGAATGCAGCTGCTAGAATCCTAACTAGGAAAAGAAAATCCGAACACATTTCTCCAGTTTTGATGTCACTACACTGGTTGCCTGTGTCATTCAGGATTGACTTTAAAATTCTGCTTATGGTTTATAAAGCCTTAAATAATCTCGCCCCATCTTATATATCGGAATGTATGACGCGTTATATTCCAAATCGTAACCTTAGATCTTCAAATGAGGGTCTCCTTATAATTCCAAAAGCTAAACTTAAAAGAAGTGGTGAGGCAGCCTTCTGCTGTTATGCACCTAAAATCTGGAATAGCCTGCCTATAGGAATTCACCAGGCTGATACAGTAGAGCACTTTAAAACACTGCTGAAAACACATTACTTTAACATGGCCTTTTTATAACTTCACTTTAACTTAATCCTGATACTCTGTATGTTCAATTCTTCATAATAACTATTCATGGTGGCTCCAAACTCCGTACTGACCCCTACTCTCTCTTCTGTTTCTTTTTCCGGTTTCTTTGTGGTGGGGGCCTGCGCCACCTCCACCTACTCAAAGCATCATGATGCACCAACATTGATGGACTGAAAGCCAGAAGTCTATGTGACCATCATCATCAGGTCCTTCCATGAAAACCCTAAATAGAAAGAGGACTGTTTGATTTATGTTAGGTAGATTGCCCAGAGGGGACTGGGCGGTCTCATGGTCTGGAATCCCTGCAGATTTTATTTTTTTCTCTAGCCTTTTGAGTTTTTTTTTTGTTTTTTCTGTCCACCCTGGGCATCGGACCTTACTTACTTATGTTTATTTTTTATTGTGTCTTTTATTTTTCTATTCTTCATTTTGTAAAGCACTTTGAGCTACATTTTTTGTATGAAAATGTGCTATATAAATAAATATTAATTGATTGAAGTTCTGAATTGTAGCCCTTTCAGGAGAAGTGACCCAAAAGCAGACCAACATATTCGTTAATCCCACGTTTCTCTCTGTATATTTAAATCAAGGTTAATCATTTAGTCATTTCCAGTATTACCTTATCCACCAATAAAAAGGGACCTTAGAGGTTAAACTGCATTTTGTTTACATTTTTTCATGATAAATCACACATGGGGACATCAAAGACAAGAACAAAAGCACCAGACAAAAACCTTAAACTAAAGATCCAACAACTTTGGTCCTAAAGCATAGAGATTAATACACACGAACTCTCATATCTCTGCTTCTGCATGGGCACTAATTATGAAGTGCTTATCATGGGCCCTAATTGAACTCACTTTTTATATTTCCCCTGCCCCTCCCATCATGTGACTGCTGCATAATTAGTGTTGCTTAGTAACAGACACAGAAAGGATGGAGTGTGACAACTAAACAGGCAAAGGAAAGGTTAGAGGTAGAGCACCAATCAATTCCTGACTAAAGTAAAGTCTTCTTCTAACAAAGATTTATTTTAATGTCATTAACTAAAAAGGGAATATAAATCCAAGGCTGCTTTTCTGTTATTACAACCCTGGCTAAAAGTTTCATTTATGAAATATTATACACTAAAAGATATTACTTGAGATCTCACCTACTAGGTTATTTTTAACTGTAAATCAGCATAAACTGAGTTATCTGAGGACTGTATGTTTTTAGTTTTATTTGTGTAGGTAATAGTTGAGAACACACCACTTTGTCAGTCTCAAATACTTGGAGAGGTTCATAATCAAGAAATTACCTATTCTGATTGTTCCCTTATATTCTACTTATTAGGCAAAACTTCCACAGAATAAAAGAACATTAATTAATGTCAGATATACTGATAGATTTTTCATGTCAAAGTTTGTTCCCAGAACGTATACAATAGCAACTGATTTCATTCTGCTTACAGACCTTTCAGCTGTTGGACAGAATCCCAGTCCTAAATGTACAAGATGCTTATTACAGCAAAGAACCATAAGAGCATTATTGGATAAATATCGATTGCTAAACAAAAAGTAATGTTTATAATTTGAGATTTTATCTAGAATGTGTGCCGTGCTATTTAAGAATTAGACGAGGGAGTATATAATGAACTGCTGTATGCGGTATGCAGTCATAAAATATGCTACAAATTAAATATTAGGAAATTTAAAGTCCAATATGTCTAGTAGATGCACACAATAGTACGTAATTTCACAAACATTTCCCCTACTGGACTTTCCATAACCCAGGCCATCGTAGTACATTCACTTCCTGGGCTCTTTTTTATGCAGAACTAGTTTGTTTCTTTTCGAAGACAGGTAATAAATGCATTTAAAAATATTTGATATGTGATATCCGTTGATTGTTCCTGTTAAGCCTGCTTCTCAAACACTTTCATTTCGAGGCATGTTGCTTGTCTTCTGATTGCTTTGTGACTACCACCAATGGTAGATGGGCTGCCATTGCCAACTGTAAAGGCATCATTCATATTCTTGCAAAAATATTTCCCATGTTTGAAGGTGACTTTCAGTGTTCTTCTTACTCCTTTCCTTGGCATCCTCATGTGTCCCAACCTCTATTGCCTGGCACTTCCTGTCTCGATCTCGTTTGACTGAGCAACCAAAGCGAAACTGACCAATCGGATTACTCGGAAGGTTCTCACACACACAAACACACACAAGCAGTAGCATTAATTATATAGTAGGTAGGACTAGGGCCATCTAGCAACTGTTTGATTTGTCTGGTTTTTTTTTTTTCCTGCCTCTTCCTAAAGTGTTTTTGTTCATCTACTGTATGTGTTTAAAATCCCAAGGAATACAATTTTGGATTTTTTTTGTTATTAACATTGTGCTGCAACACTATGTTACTTTTTCCTCTGGGCATAGCTATTTTCTAACATTTCTGCTATGGTTTTCCAGAGATAGACTCTCAGAACTCCCCTGGGCTGTGTGATGTTTGGTGTCCTTTAACGCAACCTAATAAAGCTCAGCAAGTTCACATTATCCAATCCAATATAAAAACTAAGCATTCATTGTGATTGTTTGTGTTGGTTTATTTCTGGCTTAAAGATTTATTTTCTGACTTCCTGACCACAATTCTTGTCATGCCCCTTTATCTGTTGAAAGATTTGCTCGATTCCAGGTTAACGGACTTAGCACGGCTCTGGTTTACATCTCCTCTTGGGATCCGTTCTATCTCTTAGAGATAGAGCAGCAACCCTGGTTGTGGAGGCCATGTTTCATCATTGTACAGTAATTTATTTTTCATGAAGATCGTCCTGGTTCCTTTACTGCCTTCAGTAAATAAGTAGCAGCTAAATTCTGACAGCACTCTTTACAGTGTAGCCTCCCTGCCAAGGAGCACAGATCATATACTGTACATCTATGTTTTATATTTTTATGAATATAGACTAAGTATACACAAAAACAGCAAATAATAAAGTGAAAGCTAGGTGGAAGTTTGTTGTAAAGATAGGCTATAAATGGTGTAGTCAGCAGGATCACTTCTGTGAAGGAAAATATTTTTCATATACACATACATATATACTGTATATGTGTAGTCATTGTCATTATAAGGATTTCTTTTAGCCTCATCTAAAACATGGTGTAGGTTGGACCATGTGATACACTGTGTACTTTAAGTTTCTAATGTAATGACTAACCTACCACAGTTATTGACCATTGCCATCACATTATAAGAACTTTTGGCTTCGATCTTGGCTTTTTATCTTCTGATCCTTTGCATGCTTGTTGCTATTTTCTACTTCTTAGCAGTGCATGAGTGTGTACAGATATCTATCCTGAATGTGCTGTGCATTCACAAAATTATAGGATGATTTCCTATTTGTTAGTTGTCTTATCAATGTCTAAATATACTGTCGAACGGGACCCGGACACAGACAGACGGACATTGTTTTCTCACCCAACACACGTTTATTTACAGAATATTTACAAATAGTATTCAGTGCACAACCTGGTGCCTCCAGCACTGATCCCCCAAAGTCCTGGCCTCACAGTCTCTAGTGCCTTTGTCCTGGCCGCCTCCACTCCACTCTCTCTCAGCTCCGTCCTCTTCCACCCGACTCTTGCTACTGAATGAAGGGAGGCGGTCCCTTATATACGAGCCCGGATGGGCTCCAGCTGCTTCCCGGCAATCCTCCGCGGACACACCCCCGTGTGGCAGAAGTGCCGGCTACGCAACTGGGAGCCCTCTGGGTGTCCCCAGTCTTCTTCCCCCCAGGATTCTTCAGGCACCGGGGCGCCACCTGGTAGTGGCCACGGGCCCCTACAGGATTGGGCTTCCAAGCCCTCTACCCGTGGCCCCCAACACAACCAGGGAGGTCGCCCCCTCGTGGTCTGGAGGAGGGCTCAAGTAGAACAAAGAGTTCACTTGCCACTCTCTGACAGATCTATTGAATAAATATACTACATATAGTCTGGACAATTTGCAAAGTGACTTAAGAACATTTATTTAAGAGAAATCCATGGCAGTCCTCACAGTATGTGTGTCTGTCTATGAGCTATGCAAAGGTGTGAGCTTTATCATGGCAAACTCAAGGAGATGACTGTCGGAATGTGCAGTTGGAAAGGGAAAATTTTGAGATAATTCAGATTCAAGAATTCAAACACAGGTCACATCTGAGTCACATGTGTCTATATTGATTTTAGTACCACCCACAAAAGTGGTCTAAATGTGATTAGAAACATTGCGATTCAATGTATTTTCTGTTCTTCACTTTTTTCACAAATAATTAGATCTGTGTCATGTATGAGAGAAAAAAATCAGAATTTGGCTGCTGTATGAATGTAGCCTAAGGAATACTGAAGTAGCCTGTGAGATATCCCAAGAATTATTAACAATAACTGTGCAAAATTGAAGGGGTGAGTTCCAAAACCTGCTAAGTACATTTTTTGGCGAACTTTAGGTGAAGCATGGTTCTGACTCATCAAAGGGTCGGCTATGTGCTTGGCATTGAAGTGGGCTTCAAAACCTGCTAAGTACCAAAATATAGTGCTATAAATTTTGATGTGAGTTCCAAAACCTGTTAAATACATAACCAGCTTAGTTCCAAAAGCTGCTAAGTACACCAGCCAATCATCTCAATATGCCACACTCAGACTTTTAGGAAGAGACTGGCAGGTGCTTAACTACAAGTCTGCAACTGCAAAAGTCTGCAAAAAAAAGCTCCCATTTCACTTGACAAAAGTTCGAGTGGTGGAAATAACAAGAAGTAACACAAACATAAAAACCATGTATTCGGGCGACTTTTGCAGTAACAGTATTGTGAAACGTGGCAGCAAAATAAAAAACTTGTCAGCTGACCCACTTCCACTGAATTGTTGCGTTAATCCAGGAAAAGCAAAGGATGTCAAAATGTTGCTTAGCAAAATGGGAGTCAATATGGACAATCCGCAATCAGAAAAAGTTAAAGAGTTCTACCTCCCAATCATTGGAACAGCCAACAAAAACACTAAACCAATGGCAGACAGTGATACTGAAATATATGATGAAGACGATGTAGAATATTGACATTCTAGAGATTGCTTATAACTTGTTCAATTTACTACTTCAACAATGCTTAACAGGAATTCATGACTTTTAGTATTACTTTTTAGCTAAATAGTTTAGAGACTAAAAGCTCTGAATTTCTTTTGTTATATAATAAAAATATTTCAAGATTCAGAGCACTTTTGATGAAAGTTTCTACTTATAGGTTTATGGGATAGCATTGATTTAGCGTCAAAACCGGCTAAGTATGTTTTTTTCCTATTTTTTTACAAAAATGTAAAATATTCAGATTTCTGAGATGTCCAGCAATTGACCTTCAGTAATGTAGAAACCAACATTCTGCAAAAAGAATTTTAAAAATATAATTTCAAATACTTCAAAATGATTTTTCTCCTTTTCACAAAAAGTTGTCTCCTGTACTTAGCTGATTGTGCAACTCAGCTCTTCAATTTGTCTTAACCATATTTAATATAACCACAACAATGCCCGATTCATTTTAAACTAGCAGCAAAATAACAAACTGCAGTCCTCTTTGGCTTAAAAATGTAAAAATCAGCAAATGCAAGTTGCAACACATCACATTTTAAATATCTCACCATTGCTACTTGCCAAATAATACAGTATATAAAGGGATTTTCAGGCTTTGTGCATGAATTCTTGTATCATCTTTAATTGGTATAAAAATTCATTTCCTTTTTTTATTTGCGTTCTTGACTCTTGACACTCTTTTGTTGTAATTAGCCTTGTGTAATTTTAAGTGTCCAGTTCACATGTGACTTCATGCTCTTTTTAAGGAACTCATTTGAAAATGATTACAGTACAGTATGTATCATACTAATATATATTAATTACCTTCATAATTTTCAGCACTTTTACCATCTTGCCCTTTAATCTTCATTTTCCATAAAGTGTAAAGACTCTGCTGCTGTTTATCCATTTTTGTTACTCACACCCTGCAGACACAGAATTGGGCTGGCAGTTTGTCTCTAGACTTTTTGTATTGCTGTTATGTGTTTCTTATAATATGGGGAATAAAACTCACACAAAATTCCAGATTAGACAAAAAGTATAAACTGAAAAGCTATATAAATGCATATAATAATGTGCCTAACCTTCCATCAACCCCTTAATTAAATCTATTTATTGTGTATACTGTATAAAATGCAAAGTTGATTGACTGTAACCTCCCCCCAATAAAAAAAAAAACTAAATATCCCAAAATCTCAAAATCCCATCAACTGATTTAATTGAAACTTGGTGATGTTGTACATCAAAAAGAAAAATTAGCCAGCACGTGTTATTTCATTTGTCGATATTTGTTGGCATTAATGTTATAATGAGTCGGGTATTCTTAGGCACCACATCCTTTTTCTGTCTCAGCACAGAGAAATGGGACTTGCAGTTCATGTAAATAAATAACCACCGTCAGCACAACAGCACTTCTGACTAGGCTGAGACAAAGAAATGGTGCTGCCACTTTGTGCGACCAGATGTGAAGTGGAAGAAAGTTCTGCAAAGCTCTTAGAAGATGTGCTTAGCAAGGTACATCACAGTTCACCCTACTCTACTGCTTGTTACTCCTCACGATGTAATATACAATGCATACACTTTCAAGAGGGATTGAATTGTCATTTGCATGCGTATACATATGCTTCAAATAACGGGGTTGGGGGACGACGGGCTCTTGGTGGTGAAATACATGCAGTATTTCATGCACACTGTGATGTGCCACTACACTCTGGTTTGCAAGGCAGAAGTAGGTAAAGTGCCAGTATGGGGTATTGGACCGCTCCAAGCCCTGGGTACAACATAAGTCAGGAGTGTCGACATGCCTTACTAAGTTTAAATGCTTGCTCAGCTTAGTAAAGGGGTCTGCCATGGACAGAGCATTCAGGAAGTGAACATTGTCAATAGTTCATGTCATATTATTTCTTTTCACCCTTTCCTTTTTGTGTAATGCTTAAAACATTCAGTTTATTACATGGGCCATGTAAATGTGAAGACTGTAAACATCAGTGTAGGGCATCCATCCATCCAATATCCAACCTGCTATATCCTAACTACAGGGTTGCAGGAGTCTGCTGGAGCCAATCCCAGCCAACACAGGGTGCAAGGCAGAAAAAAACCCTGGGAAGGGCGCCAGCCCACTGCAGGGCGCACACGCACACGCCGAGTACCCAGAGGAAACCCACACAGATGCAAACTCCATGCAAGGAGGACCTGTGAAGCAAACTCAGGTTTCCTAACTGCAAGGCAACAGCGCTACCCACTGCGCCACCATGCCGCCCTCAGTGTAGTACATAATAAGGTAAATTAAACCATAATTCAGTTTATATTGCTTTTGATCTAAACCATCCAAAACTACAAAATTACAGAACAAAGTGTTACATTCAAATCTGAATGAAGTTTCCATTTATCTGGGATGTGCCACAGAGTGAAATTATATTTAAACCCAAAATTCCCATTATTCCTACAAATTACCCATTCCAATTGAAAATAATAGTTTCCTATAGAGTTGTGTTTTTCATTGACCATCAAGAAAAGCTAAAGTCAGTCAGTAGGAAAAGCAGGAAATAATCTACAGCACAAATGTTTTACTGATGGGCAATTGTACCTAGCTTAACACCTGGTATAAAAAAAATAACAAATATAGAACACAGAAAAGTACTTTGTTCATTATATTGTACTTACGATACTCCCACTTAACTGCTGGCACCATAACCAAGGCCCATTCTCTTAAGAAATTTTCCATGCGAAGCTTGGTAACACAATTAGTAATTCTGAAAGTTTCAAGCTCTGGCTAGTTGCACATGGATTGTATGTCCGTACCGCAGAGATGTGATGCAGAAGGGTATTTCAAAGGAAGAGTGGTGACATCATGTATGGCCAAAGTGCAACAGGTAAAGAGCTAAGTACCTACTCCGAAACTAAACAAGATCAATAATCCAATTTAAAATCCAATTTCCTACAATGAAAGTAGTCCGCTTGGTCTTCCCAACCTATGTTACTTTTTCACTTTATTTGTGCTTTAGAATGGCATTTTCAAACTTGTCAGCAAAACAAATTGTGGAATTACATGAGAAAGTGGTAGGACCAAATTCCATTCTCTACAGCATAGCATTTTTTTTCAGTGATCGTAACCGGACATTTTCCACCTTCACATTGCCGGTTATCCTTTAATTCCTAGCATTGTTTACTTTTACCTGTTTATTTCTCCAATTACGCCTTTCTCTTCCCATTCTTGACTGCTGTCTGTTGTGATCTCTTCTTAGCAGCGTTTTCTGGCTAATGTAGGCAGTCACTCACCTTTACTTTCTGCACTTGGAAATATTATCGATATACAGTAAGTATCATTTTTTTTTATCTAAAAGCTTAGAAAGTAAAAAATAACAAACCTCTATGTAACTTTAGTTTTTCAGAAAACAAGCTATCACATAATCACAACTCTGAAGGTGAATGGAGTAGTGCAAGCAAGGTGAGGGTACATTGAGCAGTGAGAAAGGCGCTATATAAACGTAAAGAATTATTATTGTTATTATTATTATTATTAGAATACCCACTTAGTAGAGTATCAGAGAAATGGAATATATTTGTGAAAACACTAATAAGTCCATAGTTACATAATATGTGGGCAGTCTCAAAATGTGAAGCAATATGCCAGGACATTCTCCCCTCCGAAGTGGACGTAATCTGTAATTTTAAGTTTTATTACGTGTTCAGACTAGTACCTACTTGAATGCAATTTCAAGCTACTCAGGCTTTTTTAAAATATCTTTTGTATTGTATATAACCCCACAACCCTAAGCTAGTATTGAAAATAGATGAATGGATGAATGTTACTTACTCTCAAAGCTACAAGGTGCCTTTTCAAGCTTACATGTGGCTTTCAGTTTATTTATAAATTCATTTTTCTCTTCATTTCCCATTAACACCTTGTTAATTATTCAGTAGTTTAAGAAAAGAACACTTTTATGTATATACAGTATATATATATATATATATATATATATATATATATATATATATATATATATATATATATATATATATATATATATATATATATATATATATATATATACTTGTGGGCAGGTAAACCACACTCACACTGCAGAGCATTGTGGGAACTGTAGTGCCATTAGACAGGCCTGCTGGATTCCATGGGTGCTGCCAAGGAGAACTGCTGGAAATGGCTGTCCCTACTTTGAGGGGTTTTTCTGATCCGGAGATGCTTAATTTATGCAATGTAATGGGACCTGAAGATCTCCTGGGTCTGACATAAAAGTGGCCTCCTCGTCTCACTTGGGTAGTAGGAGTCGGGAGGAGGAGGAGGACAATACTTGCTGAAGAAGAAGAGGAGGAAGGATTTGACATGTCTGACACATTGTGTATTGAATGTATAGACTTCAAATAAAAGGTTATTTAAACCCATGAGTGATGTTTAGCATAGTTGTGTTGAGGGTTTTGGGGTCCCAAGATTCTTCTTACTGGCCACAATATATATTGATATTTTTTTCTCTCTCTCACACACATTTGTCTTATTCACAGAGCTATATGGGTTGGGCATGATTATATGATTGTTAATCTGTATTTCCCATTAAATATGTTTGTACATATTTAATTTTTTTTAAAGTTTAGATATTTTTGTCATACCATTGCCTTTTTCTGAAATGATAATAAAATGCGATAAAAAAATAGATCAACAAAAAACAGATGATGGATGGCTGGGTGAATGAATGAATGATAAAGTAACAAATATGGTATACAAAAACACATAGAGAGAAATGAAAGAGTAAGAGTCTTTCTTCCAGCTCTCTTTTTGTACTGTATTATATCCAAGGTTTAAATTAAATCATGCAATTGACTAATTCAGCACGAACATTATAGCTTAAATTCTAATGAAAAGTATTTTTTCTCTCTCTGACCATGAATTGGAATGAGAGAGTTTGAGAATGCATGAGTGGATGGATAGAATGGATTATGCTAGTGCCATGAATGGTAATTTAATATAAAATGCAATAACGTCTATCATGTTAAATACACCATGCAGAGTTCTTGGCTATGGCCTGAAGCAGAATTTTCTTATGCCAAGCACATATTTTGAGTTCACATTTACCGAGCTTACCAGTAAAGTAAGACAGAGTTAAATGGGCAAGGCACAGTTAAAGCCTGAATGGGACAACAATTTGTTGCATCACTTTTACCATAGTAGTTTAGTAATAAGAGGACAATCAGATTTATCCATAATTTAACATGGAAAATATTGTATTTTACAATAATTAGTCAACATCAAATATTATGAGTGCTCTATTTTTAATGTTGTCTCTAATAAAAGGGTTGCAAATACCATATATCAGTAGTTACAGATAATGAATGTATAGATTTTGAAATGTAATGTGTTAAAGAGACTAAATAAGTCAAAAATCAAGTCAGTAAAATCCACTGACTGGCTATTTTATCCAGATGTGACCCTCAGTTCATTATAGCCTGGCCTCAAAAATGTGACTAAGGAGTGCTGGATAAGTTGTTGCAGGTACACTGCTTCTGATAGCTTCTTCTCCTCCCACAGTTTCTCAGTTGGGAATAAACATCTGGCAATGGCACTAAGATGACATTGCAATCATTTACCTAGAAACATTCCAGCACTATACAGCTGTGTGTTATGAAATATTATCTGGCTGAAAACAAAAAAAAAAACACTTGCAAGCTGTGACTCCACCATATTGAAATGTTGCTATACTGATATCAAGGGCTGAGTGTGTGGCACATTACAACCGCACATGACAGAGTGGACATAAGGATTCAAAGGTCATCACATCAAAGTGTAGGGGTATCGAACCTGGACTAATCGGATTAGGCAGTGGTTTGCCAATCCTTAAATTCTTATTTTATCAAGCAGAGGGAGACATTTGGTTGAGTAATTCCACCATGGTGTCCTAAGAAGTGTCTCTGGGGGTCTTTTCTGCCCACTGCTATCAAGCAATTTAATGCTTCCACCCAATGTACCTATTAGGTTTATTCGTATTTATTTATCAATTTATTGGCTGTATTATTTTTCCTATGCATTTATATCCATGTTTTTATGTTTCTGCTGCTCTATACATCTGAATTTCCCCATGGGATTAATAAAGTGTATCGAGTCTGGTCTAATCTAATTAACAGCAATACCACATTCAAGAAAAGATATTATGAATTGTGTTTTCTTATGCCATCTCTGCCATCAAAGTGAATTAAATCATACTGTTGCCTGATTTCCCTCATTGTACACATAAAGGACCCCCTGGTACCTGCTTAAGCAGGATTGACTGTATATGTGGTACATTTGCCGACTGAGATGTTAACTACATGGGAAGGGTATGTGTGTGTAATAAGTGTGCACATAGTGTAGTTATCTTGAAATTAATTAGAATTTACTGATCATATATATAGTCATTTAACTTATCATTTTTGGCAGTTTCTGAAAAACAGAGCTGGAAGCCAGGCAATCATATTCCTTTATTTAAAAATGAAGATTATATTACTGAAGAAATTCCACAGCCGTTATCTCAGCATTCCCTATAAACAAGTTAAATTGTATGAATATAAATTAGCAGATGGAAGAAAATCTATTCAGTAGCTGAACATTAGGACAGTCATTGCTGGCTTTGACAGCACAAAGGCTAAGTAATGATATGCTAAACAGAGCATTTGAGCAATCTGCAGCATGTACTGTATATTAAAACTGCCAGTGTTAGTTTTTACAAAAATCTCAATAAAGAACCTCACAAGTAAATAAATATTAAACTACAAGAAGTGAGGTTCAGGGTGTTGTGTGAAACACACTGCAACTAAACTTTAACTTTATCACCTGGACTCTCATTACCTTCTTATTCCAAAAAAAAAAAAAGAAATCTTATAAAGTCAAGAATGGTGGGATGGATATGAACAAATTTTCAAATGATGCCTTCTATAATGCTTTACACATGGCTATAGACTTAGATGAATTGATTTTTTTTGTTCTTTAATTTAAAAAAGGGGGGTAGGGAGTTTAATCTTATTTTTGTTTCTTTGTATTTCTATATTTCTTTTAACCCAGCCACAGGGGATGCACAAACAAGTGTATTTCTTCGTGCCAGTCCCAAGCTCAGACAAATGGGAAGGGTTAGGTCACGGAGGTCATCCTGTGTAAAATTTTGCCAGATCAATATGCGGACAACAATACAGATTTCCATACCGGATCGGTTAAGCCCTGGGTTAACAATGACTGCCACCAGTACTGTTAGCCAGCAGGGTACTGGCAGAAATTGGCATGCTGTTGGCCGAAGAAGAGGTGGAAGGTGAGGGACAGGCAGGGGGAGAAGAGGAAGGTGAACAGGGTGAAAGTGAGGGTAGGAACTTTGAATGCTGGCAGTATGACTGGTAAGGGGAGAGAGTTAGCTGATATGATGGAGAGAAGGAAGGATGATATATTTTGCATGCAAGAGACCAGATGGAAGTGAGTAAGGCCAGGTGTATTGGAGGTTGCTTAAAATTGTTCTACCATGTTGTGGATGGGAGGAGAAATGAGTCGTTCTGAAGGAATAGAATGTCAAAGGTGTTTTGGAGGTGAAAAGAGTGATGGACAGAGTGATGATTATGAATCTGGAAATTGACGGTGTGATGATAAATGTTGTTATTGCATATGTCCTGCAAGTTGTGTGTGCGATGGATGAGAAAGAAGATTTCTGGAGTGAGTGTTGGATGAAGTGGTGGAGAGTATACCCAAGGGAGAGAGAGTGGTGACTGGAGTGGATTTCAATGGACATGTTGGTGAATGGAACAGAGGAGATGAGGAGGTGATGGGTAGGTATGGTGTCAATGAGAGGTGTGCAGAAGGTTAGATTGTAGTGGATTTTGCGAAAAGATTGGACATGGCTGTGGTGAATACGTATTTTAAGAAGAAGGAGGACCACTGGGTGACATACAAGAATGGAGGAAGATGCACACAGGTAGATTATATCTTATGCAGGAGAGTCAGTCTAAAGGAGACTGGAGACTCTGAAGTGGTTGCAGGGGAAAGCGTAGTTAGGCAACATAGGATGGTAGTCTGTAGGATGACACTGGATATCAAGAAGATGAGGAGAGTGAGGACAGAACCAAGGATCAAATGGCAGAAGTTGAAAAAAGAAGACTGTAAGGTTGAGGTCAGGGAAGGAGTTAAGACAGGCACTGGGTGGCAGTGAAGAGTTACCAGATAGCTAGGTAGCTACAGCAGATGTGGTAAGTGAGACAGCTAGAAGGGTGCTTGGTGTGACATCTAGATAGAGGAAGGAAGACAAGGGAACCTGGTGGTGGAATGGGGAATTACAGAAGAGTATTCAGAGGAAGAGCTAGGAAAGATGCACAACAGGTTGGGGAGATAAAGGTGTCGGAGATGGCTGGGGTGGCGACCCGGCCGGGACACCTAGGAAGACCGGAGGAGGGCTTACGCCTTCCCCAGACCATGTGAGGGCGACCGTCCTGGTTCCTTTGGGGGCCATGGGTACAGAACTTAGAAGCTCAACCCTGTAGGGGCCCGTGGTCACTACCAGGGGGCACTCCTGTGCCTTTGGAGCCCTGGACCCCGGCACTTCCGACACACCCGGAAGGGCCGGGAGGAAGAAGACTGGGGAAACCCTGGAGTATTTCCGGGTATACAGCCGGCACTTCCGCCACGCTGGGGCGTGTCGGTGGGTGATTGCCGGGAAGCACCTGGAGCACATCCGGGTGTGCATAAAAGGGGCTGCCTCCCTTCGCAAGATGGCGAGAGTCGGGAGTGGAGTGGACTAGAGCTGGAGAAGAGAGAAGGAGGCGGTCTGAAGTGAAGGCATTGCGCTTTGTGGCCAGGACTTTTGGGACTTTTGGGGGTTGTGCACTGTACATAATGTTCAATAAACATGTGTTGGGTGAGTTGAACGTGTCCGCCAGTCTGTGTCCGGGCCAGTCTCCACAAAGGATAAAGATGGAAACTTACACACAAGTGACTAGAGTGTGTTGAGCAGATGGAAAGAGTACTTTAAGAGGCTGATGAATGAAGGGAATGAGAGAGAAAGAAGGTTGGATGATGTGGAGATAGTGAATTGGGAAGTGCAATGGATTAGCAAGGAGGAAGTAAGGGCAGCTATGAAGAGAACGAAGAATGGAAAGGTTGTTGGTTCAGATGACATACCTGTGGTAGCACAATAGTGTTTAGGAGTTTAGTGTTAGTTTAAAGTAGTAATAGATTTGCGGGTAAATGCAGACAGAGGCCATTTATCTGTTCTCATCCTCTTAGATCTGAGTGTGGCATTCGATACCATTGATCATAATATTCTTAGAAATCGCCTTAGTCAATGGGTGGGCCTCTCTGGCAGTGTCTTAAATTGGTTTGAATCATACCTGGCAGGGAGAAAATTCTTTGTTAGTTGTGGTAATCACAACTCACAGACACATGATATCCAATATGGTTTTCCACAAGGCTCTATCCTGGGTCCGCTGCTCTTCTCAATCTACATGCTTCTGTTAGGTCAGATTATCTCAGGGCACAACATGAGCTACCATAGCTATGCTGATGACACACAGCTGTATTTATCAATAGCACCTGATGACCCCGATTCTCTTGATTCACTAACACAATGTCTGACTTGTATCTCAGAATGGATGAATAGTAACTTTCTCAAATTAAATAAAGAGAAAACTGAAATCTTAGTGATTGGCAATAATGGATACAATGAGGTTATTAGAAATAAACTGGATACATTAGAATTAAAAGTCAAGACGGAGGTAAAAAGCTTAGGGGTAACTGTTGACTGTAATCTAAATTTTAAATCACATATTAATCAGATCACTAGGATAGCATTTTTTCACTTAAGAAACATAAAGTTAGACCTCTTATATTACTGAAAGATGCTGAGAAATTAGTTCACGCGTTTGTTTTCAGTCGACTAGATTACTGTAATGCACTCCTCTCAGGACTACCCAAAAAAGACATAAATCGTTTGCAACGAGTGCAGAATGCAGCTGCTAGAATCCTAACTAGAAAAAGAAAATCTGAGCACATCTCTCCAGTTTTGATGTCATTACACTGGTTACCTGTGTCATTCAGGATTGACTTTAAAATTCTGCTTATGGTTTATAAAGCCATAAATAATCTTGCCCCATCTTATATATCGGAATGTCTGACACCTTATATTCCAAATCGTAACCTCAGATCCTCAAATGAGTGTCTCCTTAGAATTCCAAGAACAAAACTTAAAAGAAGTGGTGAGGCGGCCTTCTGCTGTTAAGCAACTAAAATCTGGAATAGCCTGCCAATAGGAATTTGCCAGGTTAATACAGTGGATCACTTTAAAAAACACATTACTTTAACATGGCCTTCTCATAACTTCACTGTACTTAAAATTCTAATACTCTGAATATCCAACTCATTATAATACCTATTCATGGTGGCTCTAAAATCTGTACTAACCCCTACTCTCTCTTCTGTTTCCTTTTCCGGTGTCCTTTTGGTGGTGGCATCTACATAAAAGTACCGTGATGTTCCAACAATGATGGATGGATTAAAAGCCAGAAGTCTGTATGTCCATCAACATCAAGTGACTCCGTGAGAACCCTAACTACAAAGAGGACTATTTCATTTATGTTAGGTAGAATGCCTAGAGGGGACTAGGCGGTCCCATGGCCTGGAACCCCTGCAGATTTAATTTTTTTCTAAAGCCGTCTGGAGTTTTTTTTTTTGTTTTTTCTGTCCATCCTGGCCATCGGAACTTACTCCTTTTCTATGTTAACTAGTTGTCTTATTTTAATTTCTTATTTTGTCTTTTATTTTTCTTTTCATCATTATGTAAAGCACTTTGAGCTACTTTTTGCATGAAAATGTGCTATATAAATAAATGCTGTTGTTGTTTAGGAGAGATGGCAGTGGAGTTTTTAATGAGATTGTTTAATGCAATCTTGGAAAGTGAGAGAATGCTTGAGGAGTGGAGAAAAAGTGTACTGGTACCGATTTCTAAGAATAAGGGGGGTGTGCAGAGCTCTTGCAACTACAATGGAATAAAATTGATGGGCCACAGTGTGAAGTTATGGGAAAGAGTAGATGAAGCTACAGTAGGTTAAGAAGGGAGGTGATGATTAGTGAGCAGCGGAATGACAGAAGACTGCATATGCAAAGTTTGCTCTAAGGGTGTTGATGGAGAAGTGTAGAGAAGGACAGAATGAGTTTGTATTGTGCCTTTGTGGACTTAGAGAAAGCATATGACAGGATGCCTAGAGAGGAGTTGTGGTATTGTATGAGGAAGTCGGGAGTGGCAGAGAAGTATGTAAGAGTGGAACAGGATATGTTCGAGGGAAAGTGACAGATGCATTTAAAGTAGAGGTGGGATTACATCAAGGATCAGCTCTGAATCCTTACTTATTTGCAATTTTGATGGACAGGTGATGGACAAGAGATTAGACGAGAATCTCCATGGACTTTGATGTTTGCGGATGACATTGTGTGTAGCAAGAGTAGGGAGCTGGTTTAAGAGACCCTGGATAGATGGAGGTATGCTCTAGGGAGGAGAGGAATGAATGTCAGTTGGAACAAGACAGAATACATGTGTGTGAATGAAAGAGAGGTCAGAGGAATGGAGAGGATGCAGGGAGTAGAGTTGGCAAAGTTGGAGGAGTTTAAATACTTGGGACCAACAGTACAGAGTAATGGGGAGAGTGGAAGAGAGGTGAAGAAGAGAGTTCAGGCAGTGTGGAGTGGGTTGAAAACAGTGTCAGGAGTGATATGTGACAGACAGGTACCAGCAAGAGTGAAACAGAAAGTCTACAAAATGGTAGTGAGACCAGCTATGTCATAAGGGCTGGAGATGGTGGCACTAACCAAAAAACAGGAGACAGAGCTGGAGATTGCAGAATTAAAGATGTTAAGACCTGCATTGGGTGTGACAAGGATGAGCAAGATTAGAAATGAGGAAATTCAAGGGTCACTACTTGTTGGACAGTTGGAAAACAAAGCCAGAGAGGCAAGATTACGTTGGTTTGGGCATATGCAGAGAAGAGATGCTGGGTACATTGGGAGAAGGATGCTAAGGATAGAGCTGCCAGGCAAGAGAAAAAGAGGAAGGCCTAAGAGAAAGTTTATGGATGTGGTGAGAGAGGACATGAAGGTGGTTGGTGTAACAGAGCAAGATGAGGAGGACAGGAAGATATGGAAAAAGATGATCCTCTGTGGCAACCCATAACGGGAGCAGCCGAAACAAAAAGAAGTATTTCTATGTTTCTTTTGATTTGTCTCTATTGATTTCGATGCAAATGGTCTTGTCTATTATTATCATTATTCATTTGATTGAGTAGTATTGTAATGTTCTACTTTTTAAAAATAAAATAAAAAAACACAGAAAATATGTCATATAATGTATTAACCATCTTGTGTTAAAACTCCGTGTGAAACGTGTTGGAATATCTTTGGTTTCTATCCAGTCTGCTGCTAACATTCCCCATTTTATATTCAAAATGTTTTCAAAATTTATAATTAATTGAACCAAAGTCTGGCATCGAATATGATTGTATTTCAATTTAGTTTTCCATTGCCTTATCACTTATGTTATTTTCTATACAATGTCTAATGGGCTTGTCTGTTTCTTTGTTTTTTTAATTAACTGTGTGCAGTATCTTTCTGATTTGATGTAAGCTGTCTTTGCTGTAATCTTTTAAACACAATTCTGTTTTATACTAACATCCATCCATCTTCTGAACCTAATCAATCCATTACTCTAACCAGCAGAGTGAGGACATTTTTATTGAAAAAAACAAATCATCAGTTGTTTGTTTATTTTATAGATGAGATTTTAAAATGCTAAATAGAAGTAAAGTTTTGGGAGAGATGGAGGTCAAACCATCACGTGTACATTCAGTTAAAGGGGAGAACCAGAAATTGCATCTTGACTGCTTGGTTGAAAACTTTGATTCTTAAAATAAAGTCCTTCTTTTAATTTATTTTTGATTTTAGGTAAAGAACATTCAGTCTGTGCTACAGCTCACAGATCTTAAATGGGCCAATTCTGATACTTCACAGCAACGCCCTGTGACGAGGAAGCAACCGATGATGCGAAACGTGATATGTTTCATGAGGTTGTCAAGGTGGTGCAAACATTAAAGTTAATTTATAAAGAAAGAACATACTGAAAATTCCTAAAACAGGACAAATAGGTATACTGCATAAAATACAGTATATATATTACATTGTATAATATACTGTGTATATCCTACTGGAGATTCTGACAGTTACACTTCCACACCAAACTTAAGACTTCCCTTTTTACCCATCAGTTTCTGTCTGTAGGGCTTCCATCATGACATTTGCCTATTGCAAGTTGTATAGGGTGGTCCAGATCTCGCAATTTTTGTTACACTATAACTTATTAAGTTTATTGCACAGAAAATCACCTGAAAAATCCCGGACCATTGAGAAGTGTGTGAACTGATGACAAGAAGAATTGTCTTTGCGCCGAACTGGAATCATCCCCGCATAAATCAAGGTCATCCAGACAATCTGGATCTGCATAATTAGATATGGACCACCCTGTACTAGCCATATTCCAATTTTTCTGCAGTGTATTGATTTAGATCATAGCTCTGCCTCCAACCTGGCTTTTCAACCAGTGGGTGGTGTTATGTTCAGACTTGAATCCTGCGTTTCTTTAATAGGAGGGGAATAAGGGGTGTAGTGAACTGGGGGTTTGTGGGAAAACAGAGCAAAATGCAGAGGACAGAAAGATAAGGAAGAAGATGATCCACTGTGGCAACCCCTAACAGGAGTAGCTGAAAAAAGAAGAAAATATTAAGTGAGTTATAAATAGCAGTAGGTTACCTAAACATCAGCCAAAAATAAAAAGTAGTTTTCAGCAGAATTTGGAAAACAATTTCAACTTTGTTGAGATTTTAGAAGAAGTATATACAGGTATTTAATTAGCGGTTATATAAAATTAAATGTATATATAGATGTGTGAGGCTAAAGTAAAATATTATATGGTAAAAAGATTGCTTAATTATTGAGCACACTTATTTTTCACACTTATTCTAGTCTGGAGTACTAATAATATATTGCTAATAGAAGTACTAATAATATTAATTAATTATGTTTTAAAATGATTTAATTTGGCTTCATGGTACATTGGTTACCACTTCTGCATCCAGAATCCATCGTCCTTGATTTGAATCACACATTCTGGCTGTTCTCTGCATTTATATTTTCTCTCTCTGACTGCAGGATATTTTCCCATGGTTCTCTAGTTTCCCTCCAACATCCTAAACATTATATTATATGCAATAGATTAAGTGGCAGTTGTAAATTGGGTCTCTGTATGCGTATATTTTTCTCTTATGGACTGTGTATTATCCACAGGTTCTTCTTGCCTGACACTGAGGGGATTAAGCATGTTTTAGAATGTTACGCTATTAATTATATTTAATATTTAGAACTTTGCAATTTGTCTATCTATTCATCCATTTTCATGGGTCACAAAGAGTCAGAAATCATCCCACCATCACTGAGTGTAAGGCACGTGCCAACTTAGCCCACAACAGAACACTGTTTTATTGTGTTATCACGTCATATGTATCTAACACAAATGGCAACAAACTAATCTATTCATCCATCCACCCATCCATGCATTATCCAACCTGCTATATCCTAACTACAGGGTCACGGGGGTATTGGCACTTGGTCACTTGGCAAGACTATATAAAGATCTATCTATCTATCTATCTATCTATCTATCTATCTATCTATCTATCTATCTATCTATCTATCTATCTATCTATCTATCTATCTATCTATCTCTATCTATCTATCATATAGTGCCTTTCATATCTATCTATCTATCTATCTATCTATCTATCTATCTATCTATCTATCTTGCAAAGCATAATAACCAATAGCAGCAACTACTGTATAAGTAAAACAAACAGCTATACAACTTAAGTGAGTTCACGCAGCCTTCATTCTCTCACAGATGACATTTCCCAGATGGTCCAGTTCTTTAGGTACAAATTATATATCCTTAATCAAAAAATGAAAAGGCAGATTTCTTGCCAGAGAGAAAGCTCCTTTTCAAGTGTCTGTGAAAATGTCCATGACTCCTCTCAAATTGTCACTTTTTTGCAGCTGAGCTGAGCCCTTTAAAATGTGTCAGAAAGGCACCCACTAACCTAAACTAAAAGTGAGAAATATCTTTTGAAAAAGATCTACCCTCCAATTGTGCCCAAATAAACACACACACACCTGACTTTCATTCTGCTAGCAGAGCTTTATCACACAAGCCAAGGTCATTTCCCATGGACATCAAAAAGCTACAGTTTTTTAACTTAGCAAAGCACTCTAAATGTTGCTTTGCTTTTCATATATGCCAGAATAAAATGTATTTATGTTCAGCTTGACAAAACTTTGAAGTGTTACACCCAGGCTCCTGAAAGATGACTTCCAGGCTCATCAGATGGTACTTTCAACCCGAGTCAAGTGTTAGTGCTGTCACATAATGCCTCTCCTCTGCTTCTGTCTGGTGATCCAATGATTGAAGACATGATGACATTTGATGTCACTTCTGGGTTGCGATCAGCTGAGCCTGTGATTTCAGCCGAGTTGGCAGCTATTTTGAGGCAGACTAGTGTTGGACTCATGCCTGGAAAGTTGTTCTCTCAACCGTTTTGTTATTTCACATCTATTCTACGGAGATCACCTGCCGGTGCCCCGACCCTATATAATCTTCTTTAAGTTTCATTTCACAAAAGGCTTTGGCCATTTGCCCTGAAGTCTGTCAGTTGAAAATGTTAAAGCACCTGTAATACAGACTCAGTGACACGCTCTGCCTTCCTCAGTCACCAGACAATTTATGTTGTGCATTTAATTAATTTGAGTACAGTTATGACATGGAAGAAAACTCGGACCACCCAGAGAAAAATCTGCATGGAAATCAGACATGGAAAACATGACCAAGATGGGATTCAATCCCAGTCTCTACTATTTAGACAGAACTAAAATGAAACGTCTTTCTAAATAATCCTTTAGAAAGACAAGGATTATGAGCTGAAAAGGTCTGTATTGAGCAGTGTAGTTTAAGGAAGACCTGCCTGATCCTAGAAATACTCCATTTTATGTTGTTTACGGAGCGTCAGTGTATTCTTCAGACATTTATTTTGCAGAACGATGATTCCTGGAAGCAACATGTTTAGTGTAAATTCTTCCTTTCCCAGAGGACTGTGCAGATTTTAGGTAGCTCAGCAGGAAAGCTGACATTTACGACTTCCAACCCCACAGATTATCTGTAATTCAGTACCTGTCAGATGGTGTATACTACCAGAGCTGGAAATCTTCCAAGAAATTCGTTTTTTATATTCTTCTCGAGGAGCCTCTTTTGGAAGTCTCTTCTCTACTGTGTGATTTAACTACGATTTTTGCTTCCGTTGCCAAATGCCACTCAAATCACCAATAATCCAATGCCGTTCCTTCCCCCGTGGCTTTAATCCTCTTCATTGTATTACCAGGAGACAATGCTTTCCAAAGTCCTTTCTCTTCCTGCCGTCTGCCACTTTTCCCGATGATGCTTAGCTCCAGGTGTTTTCCCTTCTGAGGCAGTCTAAGTGCTCCCAGGAGTGCTCACTTCAGGGCTGCGTTGTGACAACTCGGCTGCTTCACTGTCTGATCCCAAAGCTTTCTGTTGAGTGGCTTTGTTTCCTAGTTTGCTGTGGTTTCCCTTCCTAAACTAAATTCTTAACAGCATGGCAAAGTGCATTCTTCTCTTTTTAACATGAATTAAACTAACGAAATTGTTAAAATCTTTATTCATAATGTTAAATGAATAAATACTACTGGAATTCAACAATGTGCTTGTAAAACATGAAGAGCTCAAACCTGTGTTTAATCATATTGAAAGCTGTATTGTGTGATAACTGCAACTGTTTACAGAAATATATATTCCTTTATAACAACTGAAGTTGCATTTATTTAGCTAAAGTTTCTGTTTAATTTAGTTAGAAAACAACTTGCAGGAGCAAACTTTGGGTGGAGTGATGAAAGATGATATTTCTAGTAGCGGCGTCACTTCTTTTAGATTACCACAGACGTTCCAGTTGAAGTTATTGTACTGTGTATGTGTGATTAAAACATGAGAGGAAAACACAAAAATAGGGAAACTGCAATAAAAAAGCATATGATAGGAAAATGTAGAGGTGGCTTTTGTGATCAGCAGGTTAAAATTAATAAGGTACACCAAAAGTTTTCAGGAAGCAAAATCTTCATAGTCCAGAGTAATATGTCACAGTCAAGCATTTGGAACACTTCATTTTCTTCTTTGAAAGTGTGGGGGATGTTGGTTTACAGCTCAGTCAAACACAAGTGTGCAATAGTACAAAATGTGCCAATATTTATGTACAAATGTAAAAAGAAATGTGTACAATAGGAATCACTGAATACTGAGCCACTCACGTATTGAAGGATGCATCCATACTTATCAGCAGTGCCCTTCGTTCCTCCCTCCCTCCCTGCTCATGGTACTTACGGAGCTCTATTTATTTTGAAGACATACGTGCTGTCAGTCAGCTGTGACTCTGAGGCTTGTCATTGTGCCATATATGCCAACACGTGGGCAGACAGAGGTGATTGAGTGCTGGTAAATATGGCATGTCTGGTGAGTAGTAACTGGTACTTCATTTAAAAGCCATCTTTTGTGCCAAGCTGAGGGGGGTCTTCTGTTACAAAGACAATGGGAGAAGATGAAGGGAGTGAAAAATACAAAGACTTACATCTAAAAAGAACAAAAGTATGCATAATGCCAACGAAAAAAGAACAAGGTGTTCCTATGTTTCTTCATAATTAATGCAAAAATCCTTTAATAGAGCTAAACATCACTGTTCATGAATAAAAAAAAATAATTCTTCACTTTACTGAATTCATTTTCTAGCTCTGTCCGCCATTGAATGTCGGCTGTAACTTCATGTTTGCTTGAGACCCTGGACGTGTGAACTGATATATCCATGTGCCCCCGACAGGGATTGTGTAAGCAAGTGGGTCTGTTTCTTATTAGTATATTTATTTTTAGTTGCCCACATAGTTAACACTGTTCATAAACCATTACAGATAAAACCTTTACAGATATGTAAAAAATTACAATCCAATGTAGATAGAATTATCATTTCAAATCCACTTAAACCCTGTGAACACTAGGGGGCACCCTAGAACCCCAAACACTAGATACAACTCAGCCATACCGTGCGTCTCTTGTACAGTCCAGTACCATATACACAACCACTAAATGAACAAATAAGCACCTCCATCTTCTTTTCTCCTCCCTATCTCTCTATCTCTCTCAAGTGTTGTCCACTACCTCCCAACTCTGACCCCCTAATAAACGGAGATGTTTCCTTTTTTATCTTGAACCCTGAAGTACTTCTGGTGTTACCATGTTGCTTGCTGGAAGCATATGGAAGCTTCCCACAATATGCTGGTGCATTTTTCATAGCCTGTGGCACCCAAGGTCCATGGTGGGGGTGGCCCTTCCATACTACAAGTCCCTGGCAACCCTGCAGGTGTCCAAGCTGGGCTCCTATCAGATGAATACTGCTACCTGTTGTATTGGGGGACAAATTGTTCCTGAAATCTGTTCATGCCCCATCAATCCTCATCGAGACAATCCCAATTAGGACAGAACTCAAGGATCAGCTCAGCTAGGTTGTGTCCACATCCCTGTTCTCCATCCATTATGGCCTACAAGCCAGGTAGAATATCATCCTTGCCGGGATGCCAGTCCTTCTACTCTTGCACTTGCAACCCATCTCAAGATTATGGGGGCCTAAAGCCTACTCTGGCAACACTGGACTGGGTGCTAATCCTAATCTAACACAGGGCACCAACATAGGCATATAGGATTAACTGAATAAAGCCATAAAATGACATAAAGGGTGACTTATAGTAAACTAAATTCAACAAGATGGTACATAACATTATAACACAATAAAATGGTAATTTCATACAGGAAGATTTCCATAAGTGTTGTGAAATAAGGAAGACAAAAGTATGATTTAGTAATAAATCAACACATGCAGAGTTCTAACAGAAACGTATAAAAAATCAGTTTAATTTGAATGTTTAATGCCAGGGACCGACCAGATTCATACCTTAAGGGTGACCACATTGTGTTTTTTACAGGGAGACACAAGGGCTTTGTTTGGAGCTTATTTCTATTTAATGTTATTCAAAACAAAGAAGACAAGGTAACCATGGTGGCTCTTTGTTATGTTTTTTTAGTGCCAAAGTGATTATTTTACATTTTAGTCATTGGGCCCTCCTCAGGGAAGCAGTCTGCTGATCAATGTCTCCAGGACTACCTTTTGTTATACCCTGAAGGAGAAGAAATTGAAAATGACAAATTAAATGAGACTCAGAACTGTTGAGACGTTTTTTCATTTCATCTGAGCTTAATAAACTAGGTAAAATACCATCAAAAATGATATACAAAATAATATAAAAATCATGAATATATTGGTTAGCTCTGCTGCTGTCACAGTTACCAGTCTGAGTGTGGATGAACTGGAGTGTGTGAACTGGGTTAAATGGCTTGAATAATAAGTGCAGGATATTAGAAACTACCACACATGCATATAAGAGGAGACTACAATAAATCTTGAAGGCCTGTCTGTATCTACCTAAACAAAGTTAGAATGGCTGGACTATCTCTCCACTGAAAAATGTCCGTAATTAGTCTCCTCTTATTTGCTCCTTTTGTATTCTTTCAATGTTGTAGCCCCTGTTTTTTTCTGTCAACTGAAGTCTTGCCAACACTTCCCAGGAAGGCCTGCTAGAATTCCCTCTTGTGGCCAGTTTATCCCTGCAAACATAGACAGCAGTCTTCCTTTCAAGTGGTCAGCCAACCCACTGGTCTCCTGGCCACTACACACACTAGTATGAGACCACATATAGCTCAAAATATATTTTTTTTTATGGGGAATTTTTCTCATTGCTGTTCTTGATTTATGTATATGCCTCAAGAGTAGTTAATTATGGAGGTATATCTGTCATCTTGGAATATTATGTCTCTTGTTGCTGGTGTTCATATTGTATGTTAATGTCAGTGATAGCATTGCCAGGACAATTTATAGCCTAACACCTATCCAGTACCAACGTGCATTGTTTGCAATCCAGTATCATATCAAGGTTTGTCCTTGGGTACTCTAATTTGTCTCCCATTTCAGAAAAAACATGCACATACAGTTATATAGGAAACCTAAATTGACTGAATCTGAAGAATTATGTTTGTGTGAACAACTAGTGCCAAATCCAAAGTTGGCTTCATCTTCATCTCAATGATTCTAGTTCAGACAAACAATTGGATAACTGATAGAAGGAAATACTACTGCTACTGCTACTACTACAGCTACTACTTAACTTTGTCAACTAACTGTGTGTTTGTCTATTTAAGTGACAAGCTTTTCTCTAATGGGCTCTTAATATAACATTAGAGCATACTGTCCTCATGAAGCTGTCATCTTGCCTTGTCTCAATATGATGAACAAAAGTCTAAAAGCAATTGTCTATTTTTGGTTCATCTGATCTGTTTAGGAGGTACCACCAGACCACAAAGGCTTTCCTGGAGACTTGGAGCAGATTGGACATATTATTTTTCCAGAAGAGGGGCAGACTACTGACCCCATGGTGACATTTACACAAGGTAAGGATTAAGTAGTTGCAAAGTACAATCTCTCTAAAATATCCTGGAGAGAAACAGTAGGGCGACGATATGTGATCTTCAGGTTATCAATCAATCAATCAATCAATCAATCAACATTTATTTATATAGCACATACAGTGGTGTGAAAAACTATTTGCCCCCTTCCTGATTTCTTATTCTTTTGCATGTTTGTCACACAAAATGTTTCTGATCATCAAACACATTTAACCATTAGTCAAATATAACACAAGTAAACACAAAATGCAGTTTTAAAATGATGGTTTTTATTATTTAGGGAGAAAAAAAAATCCAAACCTACATGGCCCTGTGTGAAAAAGTAATTGCCCCCTTGTTAAAAAATAACCTAACTGTGTTCAATTTCCGTAGCCACCCCTAGGCCTGATTACTGCCACACCTGTTTCAATCAAGAAATCACTTAAATAGGAGCTGCCTGACACAGAGAAGTAGACCAAAAGCACCTCAAAAGCTAGACATCATGCCAAGATCCAAAGAAATTCAGGAACAAATGAGAACAGAAGTAATTGAGATCTATCAGTCTGGTAAAGGTTATAAAGCCATTTCTAAAGCTTTGGGACTCCAGCGAACCACAGTGAGAGCCATTATCCACAAATGGCAAAAACATGGAACAGTGGTGAACCTTCCCAGGAGTGGCCGGCCGACCAAAATTACCCCAAGAGCGCAGAGACGACTCATCCGAGAGGTCACAAAAGACCCCAGGACAACGTCTAAAGAACTGCAGGCTTCACTTGCCTCAATTAAGGTCAGTGTTCACGACTCAACCATAAAAAAGAGACTGGGCAAAAACGGTCTGCATGGCAGATTTCCAAGACGCAAACCACTGTTAAGCAAAAAGAACATTTGGGCTCGTATCAATTTTGCTAAGAAACATCTCAATGATTGCCAAGACTTTTGGGAAAATACCTTGTGGACTGATGAGACAAAAGTTGAACTTTTTGGAAAGCAAATGTCCCATTACATCTGGCGTAAAAGGAACACGGTATTTCAGAAAAAGAACATCATACCAACAGTAAAATATGGTGGTGGTAGTGTGATGGTCTGGGGTTGTTTTGCTGCTTCAGGACCTGGAAGGCTTGCTGTGATAGATGGAACCATGAATTCTACTGTCTACCAAAAAATCCTGAAGGAGAATGTCCGGCCATCTGTTCGTCAATTCAAGCTGAAGTGATCTTGGGTGCTGCAACAGGACAATGACCCAAAACACACCAGCAAATCCACCTCTGAATGGCTGAAGAAAAACAAAATGAAGACTTTGGAGTGGCCTAGTCAAAGTCCTGACCTGAATCCAATTGAGATGCTATGGCATGACCTTAAAAAGGCGGTTCATGCTAGAAAACCCTCAAATAAAGCTGAATTACAACAATTCTGCAAAGATGAGTGGGCGGAAATTCCTCCAGAGCGCTTTAAAAGACTCATTGCAAGTTATCGCAAACACTTGATTGCAGTTATTGCTGCTAAGGGTGGCCCAACCAGTTATTAGGTTCAGGGGACAATTACTTTTTCAAACAGGGCAATGTAGGTTTGGATTATTTTTTCTCCCTAAATAATAAAAACCATCATTTTAAAACTGCATTTTGTGTTTACTTGTGTTATATTTGACTAATGGTTAAATGTGTTTGATGATCAGAAACATTTTGTGTGACAAACATGCAAAAGAATAAGAAATCAGGAAGGGGGCAAATCATTTTTCACACCACTGTATTCATACAAAAAAAAATGTAGCTCAAAGTGCTTTACAAAAAGAATACAAAAATAGAAGACACAATTAAAAATAAACATAAGTCAACATTAATTAACATAGAATAAGTAAGGTCCGATGGCCAGGGTGGACAGAAAAAACAAAAAACTCCAAAAGCTGGAGAAAAAAAATAAAATCTGTAGGAGTTCCAGACCACAAGACCGCCCAGTCCCCTCTGGGCAAGATCAGGGAAGACATAAAAAGACCCGCGAGACTAGAGAGATTGGCCACGGAGCGTCTCACGGGGACCTTAAATATGAGACTTTGTGCCAAGAGATTGACCCAGGACTGTCTCGCGATGACGCAGAACATGAGATTCTTGCAAGACACGCCCTACTTACAAATAAACAAGAGCACGGGCAGCCAACAAGACACTCAGTCGTGTTTTGGCTTTCAGCACACACACATCCTGGGCTCTCAGCGCATATAAAGCGTATAAGGACAATACGTTATAAATGAAACGTAGACGACTAAGTGAAGAAGAAAGCAGCGCAGAGTAAAGCGACTCAAAAGTATTGGAGAGACAAAAAAGAAAAAGAATGATCTAGGTGCAAATTCATAAAATAAGGAAAATAATTATCAGCCCGGAACAAGTGGAATTGGAAAAAAAGCACATGCAATCCAGACATTGGCGCTATACACATGCAGAGCAGGTTAGAGATTATGAAAGCAGTGGAATTCGAGAGGCTCAAAAAAAAATAGTTGATGTGATACACGTGTGGAGAAAGTTAAAGATATGAAAGGAGGAAAATTAGAAAGTATAAAAAAAGAAAGTAAAGATTGCAGTAGAGCAAACAAACTGAAATTATTACTCGATAAAGGGAAAACAAAGTAGAGTAGAAAACAAAGTAAAACGTCATAAAAAGGTTAAAAAAAAAAGAGGTCCAAACACATGCAGAGCAAGTTAGAGATAATGAAAACTGGAATTCAAAACTCAAGAAAAACATAGGCATGAAACACATGCAAAGCAAGATACAGAATATGAAAGCAGAAAAAAATGACAGTGTGAAAACAAAGAAAGTAAACATTACATTAGCGCAAAGGGAGAAATTATTACTCAGAGAAATAACGAAAAGGTGAATAGAGATCAAATATACGGACATAGGTGATATGTCAGAAGTATGTAAATATTGAAAGGCTTTGAAGTTTAAGTCAAGAGAATTTCAAAAGCGTGGCTTACTTCACATGCATTTATTGGCTACTTTGCAAAACAAATGATTAACTGCTGATGATGCAGATCGTTTAGTCTGTGCTGAAATTCCAAACAGAGAAACCTATCCTGAATTACGGTACAAAGTCATTAAACACATATCTCACTGACCTTATTAAAAAGATTCAGTTGGGACTCAAAAGATTCCTAATATTGTTTTTACAGAAGTTCTGAAATAAAAGTGAAACTAATGAAATAACAGCAACAATTAAAAGAAAAAAAAAATCTTAAAAGTGTGTATCCGGAAAAACAAAAACGGGGGTTGGCGAGCGAAGTGAGCAGGGGGCAAAGCCCCCTAGTAATTCTTAAAAGTAATTCAAAGTAGATGAATAATTACCATCAACATCTTTATGGAAATGAGTAAAAGTATTAAAAATCAAAATTTATAGTTCCATTAACTGCATTAAGTATAAGGTTTAAGAAAATTGAATGTCAGCAGTCTCAGTGCTGGTTCTAATTAGTGAGTGAAACAGGCAAATTACAACAGTTTTGTGAGACTAACACTAAAATTCAGTTTGCATGTGATTTAACAATTATAAAAAGCAAAACTCATTAAAAACGTGTTTTTTTTTCTTGAGGTTTTTAATGTTTTTTTTTAATGGTTTTGAGGGAAAGAAAAACAAGGAAACTTGCTCTTTAAAGCCATGTTCTTCCACTTGTGTTTACCCATGTTTTTCCTATAGCTGTCATGCATATGTCAGATCTGATCTTTTTATGGCTGTCGTCCACATTGCCATGCAAGCACATGTAGAAATATGACATGCTGCATATTTTCCACACAAAGATGCACCAAAATGCCCCATGATGCATTGCTGTATTTTCCCAAATGGCAAATCTCACTAGATAGGAAGCCACTCCCCCAGGTTGTTACCTAGCAAACGGCTTTTTCCTGTTTCTTGATTCCTGCAGAAAAAGTTAAGGATATGCTCTCTTTGGTCACCGTGAAGTTTCAAGTTTCATTTCTGTTTCTAGTGCATATTTAGGATTGCAGACTCCAAGCTTGTCATCATAATTAGCAAAATGAGGATCACACTATCAGAACACAACTGGCGGCTCAAAAAATCTACACGTGAAAGGGAAGGAGTCTGGTGATTTTTATTCATTGGAGATTGTTATTAAGTGGACAAAAATTAAACAGGCAGATGCATTCGGAAATTAAAGAATATAAGCAGTTCCAGCTGGGATTGATCACCTTTCTTCTTGTGTCAATAGCACACATTTTGCTTGAAGGAATATGCAATTTGTTTCACACATTTTTTTTTTGCAAAGCAAAACTTCAAACATTTGTTGCAAATTAAATTTCACAGAAATTATTTTGCTCATCGGTTGTTCTATTTTTGGCCATATTAGAGATGGAATATCACCTCCATACTAAATGTAAACTGGGTACTTCTTGGGCATAAGAAACTAGTTGGGTGCTGAAAATGCGTTAAACACATCAAAACACGTAGAATACGAATTTCACCCCCTTGACCTTGAATGTGCCGCATCCCACATGAAAAATCCAAGCTAATGTCCTTCACATCGCTACATGAACAATCTAAGTCAATGTCCATCACACCATAACATTTTAATTTATCACTGTAAACATGTAGCAGTATCAGCTTAATGCACTCTCATTTTTTCACATTGTTTTCATCACTTACCGTATATACTTGCGTATAAGTCGGGTGTTGAAACCTGAAAAATCGATCATAAAATCAGACCCTGACTTATTCATCAATTCAAAAATGTGACACTTATTTTTTTTTTTTTACATCTTCTTGCCTCCTCCAATTTCACATCAGTTTTTCAGACACATCGAATTTTGTTGCAGTATCACAGTTACGAATTTCTTTCGCCATTTCAACAACTTCTAATTTAAAACAAGCTTCATATTTTCTTCTGATCGAACGTTCCGTCATAGATAAGGGACGTTCTTAAGATAAAGGTGTATGAGGGTGTGGGCGTTAGCATATCTAATTTCTTGGACCAATAGTGTGAGTTTTCCACATTCGACTTACACGACCGACATTAAAAAATACCAGAAATTATACGATAAAATCATGCCCCGACTTATCCGTGGGAGGACTTATTCATGAGTATATACGGTAAGCCTAACAATCACCATAAACCTCAAGAAAAGTGACTTGAATGTGAAATGGAAAATAACACAGTTTTATGAAACTAACACGAAACAAGAAAGACTCATTGCATATGGTTGCCAAATTAAATTTAAGACCTGTAATTGTTTAAAAAATTCTACCGTTCTACGAAGATTCAGCAGGTCCTCTGCTTTCATCTTTTATCTAGAGTTTCTGGATATGTATTTTCAAGTGTGAATATTTATTGCCAAATTACTTGCAATGAGTAAAGCACAATCTGGCTGAAGTGTTAGTAGACTGAATGGATGAAAAATGTTATAAACCTCATTCTTGGGGGTTCCTAGGCCTGATGAGTTACAGTGTCTGTTCGAAGAAAAAGTTAACACTGCATCAGCAACATGCTGAATGGAGCTGTAATCCATTGAGCAATTAATTTCATTGTCTCCTGTTGATTTTTCTTTTTTTTTATTAAGTTGGTTAACCTCCATTAAGCTGGTGACCTCCATTTGTTTCCTGGGGTTCAAGACGGGCAGTGGACACAGTCACCTGATTCGGTGTGTGATGTCATAGTGGTCATTTTCCCTGTTGAAGGAGGAGTGGGAATATGGTTAACTATCAGCAATGACTACTAGTGAGGACCCATTGGATTTTTCACTTATTGAGCTTGATCACCCACAAGAAGTTGTTAAGAAATCTTGCAATACAGTGTATTGATAAATCAGCAAAAATAATTTTAGGCCTGTTCAGGATCTATATAAATCTAAATAGGATCTACTGTATATACATGTCCCACACTTAAGGACAGGTAACAATCTCTTAATTCTTGTAATCAAGAGCATTTTTACAGATCATTAAAGGAATATCAATGCGTTGATATTCTCTTTCATTTTGAAGCCACTCAAATATAGCATTTGATTCACCAATGTCTCCTCCAGATCTCCATCCACCTCCATCCAACCTAAATGTGTTTACTTTTAGATGTTACTTTTGTATATGTTTAATTGCTACACTAAGGCAGAATGCTAATGAGACTGAGGCAAGTCTAAAGAGACTACAAGGTGAATTTAATGGCTGAGATTTAAAGCATATTTTATGAAGTGTAAAATAGACGCAAAGATCATAAAGAGCTGGGGGATATCACCCCATATACTTGTCAATCAGGTAAATTGTTGACAAGTCTTTACAGACACGAGTTCAAAACAGATCTGAGGTGAAACAAAACATGGCTGTTATATATTTAGCAGGCAGGAGGAGAAGGGTTCATGGGTCCTGAACCAGATGTGATGTTTATAGCAGACTGGTTCTTCTGGTGGTCTGCAGAGGAAAAGGGGAGAAAATGTTATGGTACAGTGCCAAACCCTTGTCTGATGGAGAAATACATTTATTTCAGCTCATAAACTATCTCCCATGCACACATGTGTGACACGGTCCTCTCTTCAGCCCAGACACATCAGGTTGGGTGAACCAAGAGGTCCTGAACCCGAGAAAGAGCATTGGCAGTGGCTTGGAGAGAACCTTGGTAATAAACTACAGTAAATCTATAAGGCTGTAGGTCCAAGAACCACTTTGTGACTCTCGGGTTTGACTCCTTGTGCACCGCTATCCACTGCAAAGCCACGGGGTAAAATCACAGTCTAGGAGGTAATACCTCAGCTGTGCAACTGCCCAAGTAATCACCAAAGCCTCTCGTTCCACTGCCACATACAGGATTTCCCTGTCCAACAGTTTCCATGATTTTGAGTTCAATACCATTGATGCTTTGGCTCAACACAGCACCAAGTCCTGTGTCTGAAGCGTCGGTCTGGAGAATAAAAGTCAAAAAGAAGTTGGGAGTAATTAATACTGGTTCCAACGTCAGGGCCAGCTTTAGATCATGAAATGCAAAGTCAGCCTGTTTGTTAAATCAGTCAAGGGTGACGCTCTCCTGGAAAAGTGGAACACAAACTGAGCGTTAGAATCCCGCCAATCCAAGAAAGGCTTGAATATGCCTTTTGGTCTTTCAGGTCATTTCCGGTTGGCATAACTTTGGGACACTGTGGTCTTGCTATGCCTCTATCCCCCAGGTTGGCTTTGTTCAATCCAAAGATCTACACAAAGAAGCTTGCGGTTGGGCTCATGCTTCTGCCTTGTAGATTGTGTCCGGGACTCTCCCATTTGTATTTGGAGCCTCTGTAGCTCAGCGGCCATATTGTTAAGGACAGTGTTCAGGTTCTTCTCTTCAGACATCTTTAAGCACACAATCCTGCCGACTATGCCACTGTGAAATTGAGACACAAAGATCATAAAGAGTTGGGGGATAACACTCCTTACACTTGGCAATTGGGTAAATTGCTGACAAGTCTTTACAGACACAAGTTCAAAACAGAACTGAGGTGAAACAACAGACATGGCTGTTATATTTAGCAGACAGTAAGAGGAGGGTGGGGAGCAGAACCAGAAGTGATGACTTAGGATGCTTGTTCATGGGGACCGTAATCGAAAGTGATGTTTTTAGGAGTCTGGTTCTTCTGAAGGCCTGTGGAGGAAAAGAGGAGAAATTGTTAGAGTGCAATGCCAGCCCCTAGTCTGGTTGAGAAACACATTTATTTGAGCCTGTAAAATATCTCCCATGTGCATGTGTGTGATAGATGTAACAGAAAAAGGAGAAAGAAATACTGTATTTATAAAACTGTAGAGCAAAATGAGATCAAAAACAAGCTAATTTCTGCAATTCTTTAGTTTTAGAAGTGCTCAAGATCAAGTCTTTTGTGAGCCGTACAATGCAAGTGTGTGCCATACTACTTGGCAATGCATTTCATCTGCAGCCACAAAACGGTGGCTGACACTGTGATGGTAGAAGATAGAAGAACAGGTGAGAAGGTACCAAAGGAGAAGAGGATAACGCTGGTCTCACCTTGAGAAAGGAAGCAAAATGAAAGAATATTAACAAAGTCAAAAGATTTGTGTTTCTTTTTTTGTTCAGATTTGCTATTTCAGATTTATTTTTCCTCAGTAGGAAAATTGTGGATTGTCTTTTTGGAGTGGGAGGTGAGATACTGCCTCAAGTAGAGGAGTTTAACTACCTCGGGGTCTTGTTCACAAGTGAGAGGAAAAGGAATGGTGAGATCAACAGATGGATAGTGGCGGCTACTGCAGTTCTGTGGTCACTATACTGATCCATAGTGGTGAAGAAGAAGCTGTGCCAAAAGTCGAAGCTCTGAATTAACCAGTCAATCTACGTCATGATCTTCGGGTACAAATGGCTGAAATGAGCTTTTTCCACAGTGTGCCTTGGCCCTCCCTTAGAGATAGGGTAAGAAAGACAAACATCTGGGAAAGGCTTGGATCCTTTGCATCAAGAGGAGCCAGTTGAGGTTGATTGGGCATTTAATATGGCTGCCTCCCTGATGCCTTCCTGTGGAGGTTTTACAGGCATGGCCAGCAGGGAGAACTCAGGGGTGACCATGGGCTTGTTGAGAGGATTACATCTCTTAGCAATGCTTTGGGATCCCACAGTATGAGTTGGCAAGTGTGGCGGGGGAAAGGGACATATGGGCCTCACTGATAAGAGTGCTGCTCCTGTGACCCAGTCTCAGATAAGCGGTGGGAAATGAATGAATGATTTATGATTTTTTTTAAATCCTCATTTGTCCTGTAACATGACTCATTTCTCCATTTGTCCACAGTGCATTGTGCAAGTCATTGTACAAAGAGCACTTTGGACTGCTCATTCTTCAATGCAATAAAAATCAGCAATCATATCATTTCTATCCATAACTGGCAATATCAGATACTCTGTATTTATGAAGAAAAGCTTATAAACTGGGAAGTGCACCTGTGCAATATCAAGGCACTTATTTCTGAAATGGCTTCTTTTAGCTATGTGCTTAATCTGTTAATATAACCATGCATTTTTGCTGTTGTAACAAAGAGCTTCAGAGAAAATTTTAATTTCTAAAGGATATATTTGGTTTAGAGTAAACAAACTGATATGACAAACATGTTGAGGTAGGCATTCTGTTTCCCAAGGAGGATGTAAAAATATTACTCAGCATATCAATACCAAAAAACAGAAATATGCTGAAATGAGTATGCCAGGTGGGCAGACGCAGCTTCTGCAAGCATAGAGCAATTTGCACATTGTTCAGCATCATAAATAAAATACAATCTGAGTGGTCATGTAGGGCTTTCTAATTCCATTGAGTTATCATATGTGCATGCTGTGTCAGAGAGGCTCACCAGATCAACAAACTGATTAAGATGGCAGGCTCACCTATGGGCACACTCAACCCCCTGGAGGTAGTAGCTGATGAGATACAAAACTGAGTACATCTCTCTCTACTTACGGTAATATGCCTTTCCAATGCTTCATGATGACTGCTCTCTTATCTTTAGCCAAGCCAGATGTTATTTTTGTGGGTTTGGGGAGGGTTCATTTTTATATTTCCATATTTCTTGAGCTTCAGTAAAATGCTGAAAAATATCTCTGATACATACTTCATGCCAAAAAGGCTTTGGATTGATTGGACACTCAGAAGTGAAACTGACATTTTCAAATTGGCTGCTTTGCAATGTGGCTGGTCAGGTTCTCCTTTATATTTACTAGTTGACATGTTGACTAATTCACAAAATTTTAACACAAACAATTTTGCAACTATTCAGTGCAATTTTGTCTATACTGAACATGTCTGAATTACATGACTGTGACAATACACATTCTGTTAGTGGGGAGCATGGTGGCACAGCAGTTAGTGCAGCTGCTTCATAGTACCAGGGGAAAGATTTTGATTCGTAGTCTGGTCGCTAACTGGTAGGAGTTGATTCTTTCTGTGTAGTGTGTGACATATTCCTTTTAGTATTCGTGTTCTCCTCTTGTAGACATTTAACTTATTGGTTGGTGACTCTGAATGGGCCCATTGTAAGTGAGCACTCGTTTCTACATGCATGTGCCCTCCAATGGACTGGCATCCAGCCTGGGGGTTGTGCCTGATGCTGCCAAGATAGATTTGAGTCTCCATGACCTAGAATTGGACTAAGCAGGATTAATTATGAATGTTTGAATGGACAGTTCATTAGTAAGTATATAGATTAATCATGACAAATGTCAGAATAAAGAGTAAAAGCCACAAATTCAACATGTCCAGTAATTGCAGTGTTTTGATATTTTATTACTACTATCAACATGTTATCAGGACCAATTCAGTTGTTTCCAGTTATTACTGAAAATTCAGATGATTAAACAGACTGCTGAAGTCTGTCAATTATTCTATTTTATTCTGCGTAATGTATGATTTAAAATATTTATTTCTTAATTATTCTTAAGAGTTTATATTTGTGCACTCATTACATGAGACTACTTTTTTAATGGAGTACTAGGGGGCTCCGCCCCCTGCTTGCTTCACTCGCCCACCCCCGGGTTTGGTTGACCGGATATACAATTTAAAGAGATTTTTATTTTCATGGGAAGTGTTACATATTCTTTCGATACTATTTTGCATCGCTTCTCCGTGATCATAAATATACACCTGGCTAAATTTTGATTTCTTCAAAATTAAACTTGTTGTAGCTTTAATTGTTGCGGGACCACAGATTCTCATAACGTATGGTCCATTATTGTGTAAATCTGCGTTTTGAGCATTGAATGATGTAAGTTTATTGTAGACTCTTTAGCCTGTAGTGTTTGTGGATTTCACTTTCACCAAACAACAAATCTTTTAATTCTCGCGGATACACTTCTTCATTGGAAGGCAACACTACTTTTCACTGATGGCAACACGAATTAGATGATCTACAAGTCTCATGAGTTAAACTTTAAAGCCTTACTATATCTATATACATCTGACATATCATTTATGTTCATATATTCATTTATTTTTTGCTGTTCCGTTATTTCACTGAGTAATAATTTCTGTTTGTTTGTGCTAATGCAATTTTTACTTTTTTTTTTGATACTTTTGAATTTTACTACTTTCATATTCCTTAACCCACTCTGCATGTGTATCCCGCCAATGTTTTTGAACGTCTTTATGAAGTCTTTTATTTCTGACCCCGATTAGACCTACAAGGTTTTCAATTCCAGTTGGTCCGGGCTGATTATTACTTTCCTTATTAGAATTTGCACATAATTATTGTTCTTTTTTGCGCTTTTGGGTCTCACGCTGCTCTTTATTCTTTGCTTGGTCGTTGACGTGCTGATGACAAATTTACCCCACATTTCATATTTTATTGTGTTCATAAGTTATGAATTACTTATGAATGCTTTGAAATCACTGCAGCTTTTCTTTGTCTGATGCCTCCTGACTCACCAATTTGAAAAACCCCCATATATGATACAGTATATCATTCGACTCATATTGATGTTGTAACAAATCGACTCCAGACAGTCACAAAGGTTTGGGGCAGCCACCCGTATAATATGATCCTGGCTGCAAAAGGTTTGAAAAAGTGAGTTATTCACAAGACTGAGTCCAAAACAGAACTCATTAAGAGGAGAGGAGGTAAGATGGCGGTTTTAAGGGCTAGAAGAGGAAATGATGTCATCCACGCCGGAACTGGAAGTGATGCCTTCAAAGGCGCCTGAATCGGAAGTGACATCATCAGTGGCACCGGAACTGTAAGTGACGTCATCAGTGGTGCCGGAACCGTAAGTGACGTCATCAGTGGTGCCGGAACCTGATTGGGTTTCCCAGGAATGGTCTGCAAGAGACTGTCAGCACACTCCTCCACCCCCTGGTCTGACGTAGTGTTAGTTACTCAAGCCCTAATTGCACATACTGTATGTGACAATGTCTAGTTATGCAAGATGTTGAGCATTTTTGGATTCACCCCTCTATTTAGCCTTCTAGACCTGAAAACCCCTAATTTAGGTGAAATCTTGAACATATTTTGTTCAGGAATTTACACCCTTATAATAAAGAGTAAAGTAATAAGTGTCTTCAGCAAAAATGTTCAGAAGGATGTGTAGTTGTGCATTCCATATAAATGGTGTTCACTCCCAAATGGGATATGAGGGGTCAAAGTACTCCTATTCACAAAACTTTGAAAAAATGTGGATTAGTAATATCGGAAAGTAGGGTGTTTTATGCTGTTTCAAGGTTGATGTTCACAAATGCAATAATCTTTTCAATATTTGATTCTTTACTGGTGGCCCTAGTCCTGTAAGAGCCATTCCCAGAAGATTACAAATGACAAATTTCAAACATAAGGATGTGAGGTATCATTTTAGACTACTTCAAGGTCAATGATTCTGAATATGATATTATTTTTGATTTTGTATTAGGGATCTAACCCTCTACGGACTCAATGAGAAGATGAAAAATAACAAATTTCTATTACAATACAATCAAGAATCTTGCACACATTTTAATATTTAAAATATTTGGTGCAACTATTGTTTCTTTATTATTTACCTCATGAAACAAATCATTACAGTTCTTATTAACACCCTAAATTAGAGCAGCTTATGCTAATTCAGACTTTTTCGCTTTTCTTTTTTTTTCTTAGGGTCAAGAGTGATACCAATTGATGTTCTTGAAGAAGGGAAGACTGGCCTTGTAGAAAATACAATGCTGGTTAGTACTCAGAACTGGAAATGTAAAATGTCATAAAGACTGAAGAACGCTATGGACACACATTGGAGACATTATATGAAATAGAGGCAATTGAGCTAATATGTCCAGGTGTCTATTAAACATACGCAGTGTTCACAAGCAATGGGAAATAATGAGCTTATCACTTTGAACTAGTAGAGCTGCAGTAGAATTCAGAGACAACTTTGTTATTCCAAATGCTAATCTGTTGCTTTATTTTGTTAGTAAAATGGAATGAGATAACAGATCTGGGGTTCCAACTAGGAGACTCTGGTTAATAGTCACTTTCTACTGACAAATGAGTGAAACAAGTTCGTGAAAATACTGTAGTCTGTCAACTTGATTTTAGACCAAAGAAGCCAAGCTTTCGGGAAAATTATGCATTCTCCTTTGAGTCTGCTTTTAGACTAACAATGTCAAATGGTGGTAAGGCGACTTTTATTCATTCATACCAGAAGGAGTAGGATCAGAGGCAGAGAAGAAGTGACGCTGGTCCACTTCTGGGCTTTTTTCCTCCGTTCTAGAGAAGGAATCTGATACTGTATGAGCCACTGTTCCACTCCCCAACAATTTCCCCAGTAAACATATAAAGCAGTTACCATAACAGTAAATACATTTTTTTCACTTTACATAAATTTTGTGAAAGCAAGCACTATTACAAAATGTATAAATGAGCACAATCCTAATCCGACAAAGACATGTGCATATGTTGAGCAGCACGGTTTATTAGTGCAGGGTTTCTCAAACTTTTGTCTTTGCGCCACATGATAAAACGTATGGAAACTAAACCGTGAACAACGGCATACTAGTGCGTCATGGTACACCGTTTGAGAAGCACTGCATTAGTAATTGGTGGCATTATCTCAGAGCTCCAGATTTCAGTTCCATTAATGAGGCTTGCACATGTTCACTCATTGTTTGCTTGGGTTTATTTCCACTCCTACATTTTAATATGGACATGTCAATCTACTTAATGGCTCTCAATTAGCCCTGTGAGGATGTGAGCAAAGTGAACACTGTGTTTAGCTGGCACCCCATTCACAAGTTTTAAAGTTTCACCCCAGTTTTTAAATTCCTTATTAAACACTTACATTTTCCCCAAATCAGCCATGGTAAATTATTTTCCCAGCTGGAAAGTGAAATGCTGCATAAAGTGTGTTTAGAAAGTGAACAGTTGATGAAGTCAAGTCAAGTGTAATGAGGATGAATTTTTTCAATTTGTTAAATACGACAAACTATTTAGGATTACTTAGATAAGATATAGCTTTAAGTGCATGAACTTCAAAAAGGTTTGAAGGAAAGTAGGCACATGACAGGTAGATCTGACAGGAAATGGCATCGTTCTGTCAGCAGATGAAGGGAGAAGCTGCAGAAGCTGATTTCCTACATGAGATAGAGGATGGGCCCCTAGAGAAAGAGGCCAAGTCTTTAGAAATGGGCCAATGTTGAGACAACTTCGAGAAAAGTGGCTGTTAGATATGTTCTTCTTTTGAACTAGCAGCTAAACATATTGATGGGAATAGCAATGTTTTAACTGACTGTTCAATTCTGGGACATATTTATGCAAACAGATAAGAATTCTGAGAAAATGCATATGTTTAGCAAATGTTAAAAACATATGTTATTCTTTATTAGAATGTATTATCTAGCCAGTAAGTATATGTTTGTAAAAAGCTGTTTAATAGGGGCTTAAGAACTTTATTAACTTGTATCTCATAATTAGCTTAAAATAACTTCTCTGACTGGTAGCAAAACCAAGAAAAATTCTCAGTCATCCCATTTTGACTGATATCACTTACTGAAAATAGCCATCAAACCACAGTGTAAGAGAAGGCACCTCTATTGGCTTGACGGAGACACCATACAGCCTTTGAGACAGCAGATGATATATAGGTTTTGATATGAGAGATGTGAAATGCAGTGTTAGTGTGTGTGTGTGTGAGAGAGAGAGACAGCATAGGCAGTTTTGAAGATGCAATGACACATCATGCTGTCCAACAGCAAAAAGTACAATACGACCTACAAAATGAAAATTCTCCCAAACAAAAGGGAGGAAAAGGGAGGCTGTGCCATGGTGCATACGTTTAAAGAACATCTTAGTTGGATTAAAAAGACTCGATTCTTTAAATTACACAGCTGGCTATATGGACATTAATTTGAATCATTTAGGTTGTAGGCTTTCTTCTACTTCACACTTTTAATGTTCAATGTCTGTATTAATTTAAATAAAGATAAAATTAAATTTTGATATTCTCTCACTGAAAACGCCTTTTAAAACCCTTAAACCAGCGGAACCAGCTATAGTCGGTTCCCAGTGCAATTTGCCAGCATGCCAGAACCGAGTATTTTCGGAAAAGCACATTCGTTGAATGCTGCAACTGGCTAAAGTCGGTTTCCAGTACAATTGGGAAGCACGCTGATGCCAAGTATATGCGGCGACGTACATTCATTGAACTCTGCAACCGGTTAAAGTTGTTTCTCAGTGCAATTTGCCAACACGCTGGAGCCGAGTATATTCGGTGATGTTTATTCCTTGAATGCTGCAACTGGCTATAGTCGTGTCTCAGTGCAATTTGCCAGCACGCAGCGGGTAAGTATATTCAGAGACGTACATTCAGTGAACCCTGCAACCGGCTATATTTGCTTCACCGGAGCTGATCAGTCAGTGCCGTATATTCGTTGAGCAGCCAGCTCACGACCACTGCCGGCCCCGGCAGAACTGCAGCACCACTGTCTGTGGGATTCAGCCGCTGCACTAGACGATCCTGCAATCATCAGTGTTTACCTCTGTGTGTTTGCGTGCAGCCAGTTCAAGTGCAGTTGACTCGGTGATTTACCGAATTTCATCAATGGTGTCAGTTGCACCTTGAACATATAATAATAGGTTGTTGCAGTAGCTTTTTTTAAGTTTTTACAGTTCATTTGCAGTGTGTAAAATGATCAGTGTTGCAGTAATTGTGATGCTCTTTGCATGAAAAAAAATACGTGTTCTATTAAAATTTCACATTTTCTTTGTGAATTGTGACGTTTACTTAAGTGCAGCGAAAAAGTATTTGGCATCCTCATTTGAAGGATTTGTTGTTTGTACAGACCTTTCAGATGTAGTACTTATGGGAACCAAAGGGTATGGATATCCTGTCTGAAGGTTTTCCTAGTTTCTGTTAGATTATTCGTGCAGCCCTTTCAATGGTAACTATCTCCTACCACACCTTTGCATCCTGCCAGTTGGACAGCTCTTGAAGAGGCTCTTGGCCTTTGCTTGGGTTGTTTAAAGTGTAGATATTTCAGGGGTAAAGATTCAGGTGCTGAAAGGTATAGGCATTTCAGCAAGAGTGCAGTTCGTGAACAGAGTGGCCCCTGGTCCTTGCTAAGGTACTAAAGCTGAGGTAGCCAGCCTCAGCCATTCTTGCTTTGGACTTGAAGTTATTATTCTAGCAACCCTGGGTGCAGACAGCCATATCTATAACCCGGCAGGGGCAGTGACAGGCCCTTGGCAACTGTCATGTTTGAGACCTGAGTGATGAGTGAATGTCAAATAGGTAAGTACTACAGGGTGTACATAAAAGTCAAGGCTAAAAATGTAGGCATTTTAGTATTACCTTCTCTGCCAATGTAAAAAAACCTTAGATGCTGAAGTATCTTTTGTGAACACTTTTTTCACAATAAATCATCATCATTTCAAATACTGTTTTGTAATTCTGGGTCAACAAAGTAGCAAAGGTGGTGAGGCCTCCAAAAAACCTGCGGAACAGATCTTACCCAGCGTAACTATGACCCAGGAAAATGGGAGGCTTAAGGCTGTACTAGACCTCAAGCAGAAAATAAGCCTTAAAGTCAAAAATAAAGAAAGAAGGAAATCTCTTAAAAATATCTCGCCAGGGAGGGAAAACTGCAAAAACAATCTTTGTAAACTTGAAGATTTATTAATAAAAAAAGTAAATAAAGAACAACCGCTCAAAATTGCAGACTGAGGCATAAATGGAGTTGCCTAAACAATGGTGATTCACAGCAACCAAGTCCCAGTACATCATAAGATAAATCCTTAAACAGAGGAAAAAATGTCAAAAAGTCAGAAAATACAAAGAGAAGCAAAAGCAAAACAGGGGAACTCTTGGCAAACCACTGCCACATACATAATGTACCGCAGAGGGACTGCAAATCCCATGGCCCCCTGCTCTTGGGGAACCACTCATAAAATACGTGGAACATACAGGCATATAAAGAAGCTTCAATATTTTTAAACATAACAAAAACAATAATACATTAAATATATTGACTAAATGGCAAATGAACAGAACAATATTAACAAAAATGATAATAATAATTCAAATTGAAAAATGAATGAAAATGGGAAGGAAAAGAACAAACTTAAGTCAGGGAAGGAACCATGGACAAAACATAACATACAGCAGTTCTTGGTCTAATTTCTAATGTGGGAGACTCTACCTTTTACTTTATTTAGAGTGATGACAAAGACACTATCACAATTTGATGTACTGATGGAGCAAGCCATTAAACTGGATTTGTATCAACTATTGAGGCAATCCATTTGTGTTTCTTTCAGATTGTAGGTCCTGACGGACGAGAAGGGCCCCATTATCATGAAGGGCCAAATGATCGAAAAAAGTCCTGCAATCTAAAAGCAGCTTGTGAGCACGAAAAAATTCTTGACCAATTAAGAACAAAGATGAACTACAAGTGTGCCATGGTGAATAAAGCGTTGCAGAATATGTCCGAACATATGGAGAGGTATTCATGTTATTTTGTACTGTCTCATAATGATTTTTAAATTGAATGTTGGAAAATGAGTCTGTAGAAATAGAAAATTCTGTTTTGAGTAAATAATCAAGATTTACAAACATGCCACTCAGATCTCAGAAAGATTTAAATAAAGTGGGGCACAATAATTTCCATAATATCAAACAACAACACAAAACTAACATCATAGAGAAATACTGATTAACACAATATCCATCCTGAATAAGTGTATGCATCACAGTTAACATCAAATGATGGCAATAGTGAGATGATAGTGATTGGAATGGGAATAAAAGTCAACCTCAAAGGCCATAAGTCCCACCCATACTTCACCAGGAGTAGTCTGACACTGTATAACCGGGATGACAAGCTGTCAATAGTTCATTAGCAAAAAAATAGTTCTTAAGATTTACAGAAAGTCTCAATAGAAAAACACTTGGTGGCTACCTTGAAGATACTGTGGTCTTTGATGTAGTTAATTTACATCGTATAAACTTAAATATATCATTCCAACAATGACTGGAGACTAGCTTATTGTATAATTCTCTCCCTCTCATCCCCATAGCTGCTTGAAGACATTGTAGAATGTGGAACTAAGTATTTCCACCACTGCTCTTTTTAATCTCTCTGTTATAAAAAGCAATCTTGAGAGGGAGACTAGGGAGATGAAACATGATTTTCTCAGAAGACAATTTGACATTTTGTGAGAGACACTTTAACGTCACGCGAGTCAAGGCAGTGAGACAACATTTAAAACAAATTCACAGACATCTAACTTAGCAGTTGTTGGAATGCTTTTGTCAGACACACTTTACGTGCTCCCAGCTCTTAAAACAACGCCAAGAGACAAGCAGAACACGCAGCTCGCCAGCAGCAGCAAGCCAGCAGATGATCCTACTGCTTCTCCTTAGTGTGCAGTTCAGCCCCCCTCTTCACAAAGCGAGCGGCAGAGACGCGAAGTGGCAAAAGGACAGCTGCTGTACAGGCTTTTAAATGATCGATACGCAGCATGACAAGCAGAACACACAGCGCACCAGCAGCAGCAACAAGCCAGCAGATGATCCAACCGCTTCTCCTTAGTGTGCGTTTATCTGCCCCCCCTTCACAACATGAGCATCGTTATATGTCCTGTGAAAAAGTGATATAACCACGCCTGGGGCCGGAAATAAAGGACAAGTATTGTTTTTACAAAATTTTTAAAGTAAAAGTGAAAATAATGCATATGTAACAATTCCCATGAAAATAACAATCTCTTTAAATTGTATATCCGGTAAACCAAACCTGGGGGGGTGGGCGAGAGAAGTGAGCAGGGGGCAAAGCCCCCAAGTTTAAATAAATAATCTGGAAAAGAAAATTCTAAGTTGGTTAGGTTTGCAGATGATATCAAACAAGGTGGAATGACAGATAATGAATTATCAGACTCATTACAGAGGGACTTGGACAACACACAGGTCTGGACAGATGTTTGGCAGAAGAAAATTAAGAAAATGTATAGTATTACATTTCAGAAGTAAAAATGTTAGATTAGAATGTACAATTTGAGGTCTGTATCTTATAAGCACACCATATGAGAAGGACCTAGGAGTCACAGTGGACTCATCACTATATACATCCAGAAAGTATACAGAAGAGATCCAGAAAGCTAATAGGTTGTTAGATAATATATCATGCACTAGTGAAGCCTGACCTGGAGTACTGTGCTCAGGTTTGGTCTCCATATTACAATAAGGACAGGGCAGTGCTTGAGAAAGTCCTGACGAGAGCACATAAGCTGATTCCTGGAATAGAGGTGTGAGATATGAGGATAGATTGAGGAGCTGAACCTTTTCAATTTAAGCAAACTGGGATTAAGAGGTGACATGACTGAATTGCTTAAAATTATAAAAGGAATTAGTACACTGTATCCCATCCTTTGGATTTAGGACAATTTTGCGACAAGAACATGGGGACACAGTTGGAAAGTTGTTATTGGAAGATTGCACGCAAATTTAAGAAAGTTTTTCTTAGCACAGAGAACCATAGGTAAATGGATTAAATTACCAAGTAGTGTGGTGGAGAGTAGGACTTCAGGGTTCTTCAGATCTCAACTTAATGTTATTTTGAAAAGTCTAGTTAGAATATGAAGTTACAAGCATTTGGGCAGAACAGCCTGTTCTTGCCACAATTGTCCTAATGTTCTGTCCTTCATTGTGGAGTTTATGTGGTTTTCTTTTGTTATTTGGGGTTTCTCCACATTCTGAGACCACCTCTGGACATGTCTAGAATCATTTGTAGGGCCCAAAAATTAAATGCCCTGGTGTTTCTACATCCCTGTATTCTATGTAGCCTGTAACAGGATTGGTTTCTTGCTGTTTTTTCTTTATGTTGTGTGGAGTTTCTCTATGGCTGTGTTTTTCCTTATACACACAGAAACATCTACATTAATTATTGACTCTAAATTTTAATGTATGCTTACACTGCAATAGACGGACATCAGTCTGCATTATGGATCTGCCCACCTGTCTGTCAGGTAGAATGGCTGGACCACTTGACTACCTTCTAGTACCACTCTCTAGCACTTGTTCTCTTACATCCTATCTTTCAATCTTCCATCTCACCTACTTGTTTTAGACTTAAAGGACAGAATGCCAAAATATCTTTAAAATCCATTCTGGTACCACTTTTCACCATATCCTGGAATCATCTGTAGGTCTAAAGAGTACAATGTTCCTGGTGTTTCTATATCTACTGTATGTAGTACATAAAGAGATCAGCCTCTTTTTGGCTGTTTTTTACTCAGTTGTCTACTGGTAGTAACATGTGTTACTAAATAACAGACTGGAGAACAAAAAAAACACATTTCTCCATTCCTCCCAAACCTCACTCTTAAAAGAGAAACATGTCTTGAACTTGATTCCAGCTTTTCTTGCCAATGAATACAAGCTGCCACTTACTGCTCAAAAGTTATACTGGCCACTTCCCAGCCTCCAAAACTTCTATCTGTCTGTCTTTGGTGCCCATAGTAAGATTTCAAGGGCACCCACCATAGGTGCAGGGGTTTCCATGCAGAGGATTTTCCTTTCTTCTCAATATTGCTGTAATGGGAGGAATGGTGGTGACATGACAATGTTTGATTCTAGGTTTGTTAACACTATAAATTTTCCCTACTCCAATTAGGAGCAGCAAGGCTTAGGCTTGCAAGCATACTGGAGAAGATAGCCAGTCTGAAGAGATGAGCCTAACTGCACCCCTCCATAGGTATGACGTAGGTCACATGGTGCCCACAACATCATGGAACACCCACAACATCAGTCACAAAATGCTGAGTTAGATAACCCTTGTACAGCCCTCATCTTGACCATAATGTAACCAGGCATTCAATGTCCATTTTGTGACTGACATTGTGGGTGTTACATAATGTACTTGATGTTGGGGTGTTATGCTACTGACCTCATAGGTTCCCCACTAGGGGAAGCTCCTCAAAGACACCCGCAAAAATGTAAGTGTTGGCCGTGAAATGTGGAAACATTCCTCAAATGTTACTTGGAAGTGTTTCTGGTCACAGGCTTGAAAGCCTCGTGCCACCAAACTGGGGAGATTAGAGTTGTAGGTACCTGGTAATGAGGGATTAAAAGGTGAGAAAAAAGCAGGCAGGCTGGAAGGCTGGATAGAGAAATGTAAATCTGTGTGTTGAAGGTGTTAATGGGTAAGTGTGCCAGGCATTGTGTGTGTGTGCTTAAGGAGGCCAAAAGGCTTACACTTTATTATTTTCATCCTTTTGTGTATTCTCCTTTTACATGCCCATTTTATTCACTTGTTTTGTTAATAAAAACCCTGTTTTGGGGATGGCTCTCATGTCCCCTAAAGTTCACACTCATAAAGCTTTCCATTCTCATTATCAGTGTGAGTTTTACTCTTGTTCTTATGGATGAAGCAGTTTCTGCCCCAGGTCCTGTGCCATTTTGGTGCCACTTTCTTCCCATGTAATGCTTTGTTCTGGCGAGAAACCGTAAACTCCTGTAAAAGAATAACATGACTTGATGTTTATTAAAATAAACTGTGAACTCAAGCAAGTATCACTTGGGCATCCTAAACACATGTCTATTCAGGATATGGCAACATGTTTTGCAGTTTATGATACAATTGGTGTAGTACGTTCTGTATGACATTGTGAGAGCGCACCAAAGTGAAAGGACATTAGTGGGAAAAATGTAATGTAGTCCAGGTGGAATCAAGCAAAAATGTCTTCATACTATTGGTTTTGGAAATTTGGAGCAAATTACCTACTCAAGTAAAACCCAAATGACATTTTTTAAAAAAAGGTCCACATAGGATACTTGGAAAACTAATCTATTAATTATTAAAATCAGGGTGATGAACTGAGTGATGTCTTGGTGGTAACATTCCTTATTACAGTGTCGTCATGACCCTATAGGATAAATGTAATATCAGTCATAACATTTATATATTATTTTTCATTTGTAGTCTGGCAAATAAAATTGAGAAACTGAAGACTGAAGTTGAGAAGCAGGTTCTTGAGACTAAAGAACGTCAAACTGAAACTGAGGAGATTGCTTTGGTAAGAACGTTGGTACACCTAACAGGTGGTGGAATCTTCACAATCTAAATTAGTCTGAATGTTTTAATATGATGAAGTGTATATATTAATATTCATTTCTTAACTACTCTGTGTCCATGATTGATAGCCTTAGGTGGGAAATGAAATTTTGTTTCAAGAGATTTAAGAAAACACATTGCCTATCTATGTTTTCCAATAAGGAGAAAAAAGAACTTGAAAGAGAACTACTGAAGGCAAAGACAGCAGCCGAATATTATGAGAAGAAGTTTAAGGATGTGTCGAAAAAGCACAATGAAACAATTGAAGTAAGTGACCAATCACAAGAGCACTTTGCAGCTATATCAGAAATAGGGCAATCCATTGGTGTGCAGGTACAGTATGTAGTGCACAATCTACTGGGCACCATGATTGACTGGACTATGATAGCTGATGTAGGCAGTATCAGATGCATTGCATTTGTTGATAATTTAAGAATAATAAGCTTGAGAAACTTGTTTGGTTAGCTAAGTTGCCCCAATATCTCATCAAGATACTTTTTAATAGTTATCAAGGTTTCCACTTGATAGATCAATTTGATTGCTGCCTGAATTTTAACAAAGTGAACTACGTTCCTGTACAGCTTTTCGCTCAGTGGTACTGTATGTTTATTTGCAGTGTCTGCATTGCAACATGCTGTCCAGGTGAAAAAAAACCACATCCAGAATGTCAGATATCAATTTCTACTTGATGCTCATTTTTTATTTATTATAGTTTCCTTTTGTAGTTTCTATTCTTGCTCTGCACTTTGCATAACAAGACAGTTTCCACTATTCTTTTAAGGCATTATTTCATTGTGTTTCATTTTAAATACCTTTACTGTTTACAACAACAACAGCATTTATTTATATAGCACATTTTCATACAAGTGGTGTATCTCAAAGTGCTTTACATGATGAGGAAACAAAAGTTTGCATGAAACAAATATAAGATTAGGCAATACTAAATAACAAAGATGAAAGTAAGGTCAGATGGCCAAGAGGACAGAAAAAAACACGGCCAAGAGACCACCCAGCTCCCACTGGGCATTCTATCCAACATAAATGATCAAAATTATCCTTCATAGTTTTCAGGCTTCATGTGAAAGAATTTGATTAATGGTAATGTGGATATCTGGGTTATTGCCTTCAATCCATCAATGTAGGGACTGCATGCTGTCTTGATAAGATATTGGGGTCAGAAATCGCCACTACAGAAAAAACGGAAAAAGAATAGCAGAGAATAGAAGAGATTTATACAGAATGTGGAGCCTTGATGAAAATGATAATTCAAATCATTAGTGTAACGTGTAGCTATGAGAAAACCATGTTAAAATAATGGGTTTTTAGGAGTTTTTTTTTTAAAATGCTTCACTGTATTAGCCTGGTGAATGTGTATTGGTAAAATATTCCAGATTTTAGGAGCATAACAGCAAAAGGCTGCCTCACCAATTCTTCTAAGTTTAGCTCTTAGAATTATAATCAGACACTCATTTGAAGATCTAAGGTTACGACTTGGAGTGTAAGGTGACAGGCATTCCAAAATATAGGAAGGAGTGAGATTATTTAAGGCTTTGTAAACCATAAGCAGTATTTTAAACTCAGTTCTGGCAGCTGCACTCTGCACTCATTGCAACTGATTGATTTCTTTCTTGGGTAGTCCTGAGAGGAGTGCATTACAGTAATCTAGTCGACTGAAAACAAAAGCGTGAACTGGTTATTCAGTATCTTGCAAAGTTATAAGGGAATAAATTTTGCTATATTCCTTGAGTGAAAAAATGCTGTCCTAGTAATCTGATTATCGTGTGATTTAAAATTTAGGTCAGATTTAATAATTACACCTAAATTCTTTACCCCCATCTTGACTTTTAAGCCTAATGGATCAAGTTTATTTCTAATACCCTCACTATATCCATTTTTGCCAATAACTAAGATTTCTGTTTTCTCATTATTTAGTCTGAGAAAATTACTACTCATCCACACAGAAACAAAAGACATTAGGTCAGTGAACCAAGAGAGTCGGGGTCATCAGGTGCTATTGATAAAAACAGGTGTGTGCCATCAAAATAGCTGTGGTAGCTCACATTATGCTTTGAGATAATCTGACCTAATGAAAGCATGTAGATCAAAAAGTGGAACCAGGACAGATCCTTGTGGAACACCATGTAATATATCATGTGTCTTCGAAGTATAATTACCACATCTAACAAAACATTTTCGACCTGTTAAGTAAGACTCAAACCAATCTAAGACATTACCAGAGAGGCCCACCCACGGACTAAGGCAATTTATAAGAATATTGTAATCAATGGTATTAGATGCTGCACTTCTGTCTAAGAGGACGAGAACAGATAAATGGCCTCTATCTGCATTAACATGCAAGCCATTTACTAGTTTAACCAGTGCAGTATCTATACTGTGATTTTTTTTCTAAAACCTGACTGAAACTTGTCAAGAAGAGCATGTTTATTCAAGCGATCATTTAGCTGCATATTGACTTTGCCTTTTTTAGAATTTTACTTAAGAAAGGCGGGTTAGAAACTTTTATATCTAAAACTGTCAAAAACAGAGGAGTCAAGATTATTTTTCTTGAGCATGGGTTTAACAACGGCATTCTTAAGACAGTCTAGGAAGACCCCTGTATCTAATAGCACATCAGGTACTTCTTTGAAAAAGCTTGTTGGTATTGGGTCAAGGACGCAAAGGGAAGGTTTCAATTGAGAAATTATTCTACAAAGATTGAATAAACTATGAGAAGCAAGTCTGGTTAGCCTTACAATTTCTACTGTAAAGAGCAGATTAATAATACATTTTATTTATATAGTACTTTTCCCATATTCCAAAGTGTTTCACAGAAATTCAGAAAGAACAAGTGGGCTTATACAATATTGAACATAAATAATATGAACATAAATAATAAAGATAAATACAGAATATACAACACATTGAAATAGAATCAATAAACCAGAATAAAATATAAAAATATCTCTTTTTATTATAAAAGGAAATTCTGAGATGAGACTTTTTCCAAGAGATTTTTTCAAGTCCTGCGAGACAAGACTTTGGCCATGAGGTTTTTTCCCATCCTTCTCTCAACCATATTCAACTATGCACACGGCCCTCTCACCTCTCATTCGTGTGAATGCTTTTGACAGACACAGTTCCTGCTCTCTATGCTTGTACATTTTTACGTTTTTCTCACTTTAAGTTCCCAATAAAAGAAGACTTATTATGTCCATATCTATTGAAGAATTTCAACCCAATGGGTTATCAACAGAAGAAATGAGTACACGGGCAATCCTAGCACCGAGAAACGATATAGTCAAACGAATTAACGCGAAAATTGTCGATCGGTTACACAACAAATTGGTTAAATGCGTATCAATAGACTTTGCTGAAACAGCTGGTGGTGATCGTGCAGAATAAGAAAACATCAACTTACAATATCCCGAAGAATATCTACAACCATTAACACCGTCCGGTCTTCCACCACTCGAATTACTGGTTGAAAGAAGGATGTATCCAAGAAAGGTTATGTAGTACATCTCTCGCAGATAACATTAGACATCAAAGGAGATTTTGATATGTCATTCGTATTAAAACGTTAACAGTTTCCCGTTAGAATAGCTTTTGCAAAGATAATTAACAAATCACAGGGACAAACATTTGAAAAAGTCAGTTTATTTATTAGAGAGAAAGAAACAATATTCATTCATGGGCAGTTATACATTGCGTTGTCAGGACAAAAGTCCAAACACAGAATCAAAATTCAATGCAATATTGATGAAACTTTAATTCAAAAAATAGTTTTTACTGAAGTTTTACAGTAAAAGTGTAGTTAGTTCTATTATGCATATGTAACAATTCCCATGAAAATAACAATCTGTTTAAATTGTACATCCGCATCCCCATACGCGAGCGGAAGAGCCGCAAAGTGGCTAGTGCATAGCCCTGGAGTTGGCGAGTGAAGCGAGCAGTGGGCAAAAGAAAGAAAACCCTGACCACATAACATAATTTGTTGTACAAACACACATCTTCCTGGTGATCTGGACAGCTGGTTAAACTGAAAGAAGGGTCTGAAAGTTAGGGTAAATTAAATGCCTTCATAAACAAATGAGTTTTAAGTTGTTTTTGAAAGAATGAATTGAATTATTAAAGTTAAGACATTTCGACTTTAATCTTGATATTGATTTTCTTCACTGTGTCCCTGTTTTTCTTCTCTGTGGCCCTAATATGCTTCCGTATGAAACTCAGATGGTAGGCTGTGACTCGTCTTTTCACCTCGACTTTGATATGTGACGACTTCCTTTTTATTTTGAGCACTGTGCGACTTTCTGAACTTGAACTTTTGAGTGCCTCCACCATGCTGTGCCACTCCATCAATTTCCCTTTGTTCCTTATACCACTGCTTAAGCCACCAAGTAGTACATTTTTCCTTGCCTCCACTTCACTGATCTGGACCTCCATTTCGCATTGACTGAAATTCTTCTTTTTCACACATGTTTTTATCTTTATCTTTTAATAAAATATTGAACCTGAAGGGAAGGGGCTGTTTATAGTGATTTGTATATTCAAATAGGTGAAATTCAGGGAGGAGTTGAAGTGGGGCTGTATGCACAGGCACGTGCATTAAAATTCACGCTGGAAAGAGGGAAAGAGCGTAGAACTTTGCTTATGCAGTTTTATGTATCTGAATTTTTTCGTACATACATACATTTCTAGTATTCTCCATATGCTATGTTTTAGTGTGAATTTTACACAAGGCATTACACATGATGCCCCTTGCCCTAACACCTCTCTCCTAATTTAAGGCTCACTGAAAGTCTTCCTTGAAGGAACTTTTAAGCCTCAGCCAAGGGATACTTCCTGTGTTATCCTGATAATCACATATGGTGTCTAGAGCACCCTCTTGATCTTCTGGGAGCATTCTAATAGAGACTCCCCCACCTCACCATGCAAGCCTTGTGTGTTCATGCACTACTGAGACATTGTAGCCTCATTAGCATTACATTTTTTCTCAAAATACATGTAAAAAGTGTTGCAATTTTTGGCTTGAAAAATTACATTTTTATTAAATCTCATCTTTCTGCTGTAAAACGTGCAAAACACTAAAGGTACAAAGTCAGAAGTTTCGAAAGTATAAAAATAATAATAATAATGAATAATAGCAATAATAATAATAACATGAAGAGCACACTGTACATGTGCTAATGACGCAAGTAACACTTTCGGATTCCCAGAATCATTTTCGGTTTCACTGACTGTTTCAATTTACCATGGAATTTACCATGGAATACCCGCTTCAAGATAATTCATATGGACCACAGCCCCTAGTGATGTTTTACACACTTCCCTCAATACGAACATAGACACCAGTCTTGACACTGCCAATTGTCTATTTATTATAATAACCCTATAAGGTTCTGTTCCACCCCCGTTTTCTTGAAATTCTCCTGCATTTTACTTTTGACCTTGACTGAACAATTGGTAAGTGATTTTGGTTGTGGAGAATTTAAAGCTCCTAGACACCACCACGTTCAGCTTTTTACCTTAAAAAGTCAACATATATTATGTGTTGAATTTCTGCTCTATTGCTATTTTTATCAATTTGTTGTCATTTTATACGTCTTTGTAATTTTTGGTGATTTTGTACCATTCCTTTAAATGTAGTTATTGTCCTTGTTCCTTGAGGGTAGGGCTCAGGGAGGCAAGCCCACCCTAACATCACCATTCCTGAACCCTCCCTCAGGCTATATAAATTGGTGCAGAAGGCTCAGAAGTTTAGAACATTCATTTGTTAGATTGTCACTATTTTTTTTTTACTTCCTTCTTCTGTTTTAAGGACTCTGATTTCTGGATTATGGATTTGGATTTGTTTATTTATGATTGCATTTTAGGAAAACTTCTTTGTGCCTCTTTTTGCCTTTTGAATCATTTATTCATAAAGATTCTTCATTTACCTTTTAATACACACAAAGGGTTTACTGTCATTGTGCTATTGTGATATTTATGGTTGTTTTGCCAGTTCACCGTTTTGGTGTTCTCCAGCTGAAGCCAGCCAGTAGTTCAGGCAAGCCTCTGCTGTGCAGGCTTGTTTAAGTTCTGGCCTGCTCTCTTGCTTATTTTATGAGGCCTCACAACTGCTTAGCCTCTGAGGAAGCTCCATATTAAAATATCACAAGACTAATTTTCCACACATGCATTACAATTAAGTGTTTTGACACATTTCATCATGGTTTTGCAAGGCAATATTTCTGTTGAAGGCAGGAAGTGGCTAGATAGAGTGGCAGACACAGTTTCTAAAACTGGTTCCTATGTCTCACTGTGAAGACTCTTTGCTTTGCAATTCCACTGAAATCACACTCCACCCTCCACCTGTGTGGTAAATGGATTAGGACATTGAATCCAACAGGGGGTATAGTCACCACAGAGAAGATATTAAGAGAAGAGAAATAAGGTTCAAAAGAAAGGATGTATTTAACTTGCTTTTAAGTGCAGCTTTCAGTTCTTACAGTACATACTGTGACTTTTGCTCCCTTGAACCCCTGTCCACGACTCCAGACACCAGGCAAAAGTCCAATCCTTGACTCTATTCAAATGCCACAGTGCACAAAACACCCTCTCCTCCACTATACTCATATAATCACAATAATACAAACAATAAATCAATCCTCCACTCCCAGACGCATTGCCACCCTTCCACCCAGCTCAGCTTGCCGTCTGGGAGCTCCCACAGTCCTTTTATATACCCTGACCCGGAAGTGTTCTCAATCCCCAGGCCATGTGATCCTCAATCACTTCCGGGTCAGGTAAAAGTTCTTTTCTTCACCCCGGAAGCCCGTCGCTCTTCCTTTGACGAACTTCCGGGTCATAGGGCACTAATAAGTCTTTGGTCCTCCCTCTTGCGGCCCCTGTGGTATCCAGCAGGGTCTTGTATAAAAACTACATAGTCCATGACTCCCTGCTGGTGTTTGGGGCACCTCCATACTGCAAGGAGGGCTCCATCTGGCGGCCTGGGGGTATTGGCCGGGATGACAAGCCGGCCACATCTCACAATACATAGTACATTATATACATACATACAGCTGAAGACATTGCAGATGACTGCTCTAAATACTTTCCCAGAAAAAAAAAAGACAAAATTAGTTTGAATTTAGAAAATATGGATAGCAAGTCATTTGGAGTTCATCTGGTGGATGTGAGAGATGTATTTTCCAGTGGATTATAGTCATCCTGAAAAATGATCAGAAGAAGGGATGTATTAGAATTAAATTGTGGAATGAAAGAATTTTTCAACTTAAGGAGACTTGAGAACAGTAGATTATGAATGTCACATAAAAATAGAAAAGTATGGTCTGAACACAATTAGATTGAGTGAGTTTAAGTGGACAGCAAAAAGATACAGGTATACAAATGAATATTTACTTGTATTTTCTTTGAGTACTGAGGTTTTTGTCTTTCATCTTAAACTGGGAGTTCTAAACTCGCCTTCTATAAGTGAGTGGGGTACATGAAGGAGAGTATCCAGTGATGTACATGCACTCCATTCAGGTTAAATTACTGCTTTTCAACCAATGATGTTTGGGTAGGCCATGCTTCCATGAAAAAGTTTTACAATGGATGGTGTGGCAGTAGGGGGCGCTAGTGCTCCCTTGAACCCTCAGGTACAACTCCAGACCCCAGGTAAAAGTCCAAGACTCTTTATTATTTTTCACAGTGCACCAAGCACCTTCAACACTACTCATAAACAATAAATCAATTCTAACACAGTTATACTAATCACTCCTCCTCGCCCAGACACTTTGCTCCTCTCCCTCCCAGCACAGCTCAGCGTCTGGACTGAGCCTTCGTCCTTTTATAGCCCCTGACCCGGAGGTGTTCCTGTCCCAGCAGTCCACAGTTCCTTACTCCTTCCGGGTCAGGGCAATCAATCCATTAGTTTAACCCAGGAGCACAACATTCCTTCCCGTCACATGACCGTGACGTACTCCCGGGTCATAAGGCATCCCCAAGGTATCCAACAGGGCTGCGTATAAATACTATAAAGTCCATAAGGCCCTGCTGGACCTCGGGGCACGATTCTGCTGTTGGGAGAGCTCCTCCTGGCGGCCCGGGGGTGAGGACCGGCATGGGAAGCCGGCAGTCCTCCACAATGGATAGATCGTTTATGATTGCTGGAGAAACAAAATGTCTAAGTTAAGTAGAAGTAAAAATGAAAGAAATACAAGATAATTACTAAATCATACCATGGCATATAGGAGATCACCTCTGCCTGTTTTGTAGTCTGTAGTTATGTAGTTACAATGTTAGCCTGTCGAGGTGTAGTGCAAGTTGAAGAAAATTCATGCAAATTTAAAGTATGTTTGTGGCTAGAAACATCTTTTTGTTATGTCAGCAAACTGACTAGATTTGAGAAATGAGAGAATTGACGAGTTAACAGAAAAAGATCAAAAACCAGAGCGTCAAGGCCAAAACAAGATACAAAAAGCATGGTTAAAACTTCAGAGCAAAATGTCAGAATCAGGAAATGCTAGCACTGAGAAACACTAAGAAACAATATTTTTAAAAAAGTGTTTTGAATACTCCTCTTGGATGAGGAAATGATTTTCCTGGAGGAACAAGTGCATTTGCCCTAATAACAGGAGCTTCAAAATGGTGGCAAGTGTGAAAAACAAAATGGAGGATGAAACAGTCCAAAAAAAGTTTTAACCTTTAAAAGAAAGGAGAATCACCACAAGTAAACATCAGAATCAGATTCAGTGACTCAAAAAATCCATAAACAAGTGTAAAATGAAATATCAGAAAAAAGGAATCTAATCCTAATACTTTTGCTTTGTCCCTGTGATCTCAATGTCCTTTTTATGTGGTATGCTGTCAAGATCCTGATAGATTTGTTTTCCATACTCATTTTTTTTGGCCAGGTCCATTTTATTTTTTGCATTAATCCACTCCTTTCCACAGAGTACAATGGGTTATGCATGTACTTTTGATGAATGACCATGGGTTATGCTCTTTCCTCTTTCTCTCCATTGCTAAATGGAAATATGAGCCAGTAGATCAGCTCAGTCTCTGCCTACTGTAGCATTAGCCTATTCTTTTGTGAGCCTAATGCAGACAGTAGACATATTTTGGCAGGTACACTCAGCAGGCAGGTCAAAAGCATTTAAAATACTGTCTGGACAGCTTGCGGTAGCAGCAATTGCTGAAGTAACATTACCAGTGCCAGATATATAGCTCAGCTTGGACTGTTTTGTAAATCAAAATTTGCACACAAGGCTTTGTGTTTTCTTTTAACATTTTCAAAAGACATAAAGAGACAATAAAGAATCTCATGGATGGCTTTGCAACTGAAAGATTGATTTGTCAATTTGTGTGCTTTTTGTGAGAAAACTAAAAGAGAAAAAAGTTATAGCCAATGCACTAATTCTGTAGCTGAAACAGAAAAGTAGCCATTATACTGAAAATCTGTGACAATTTTGACTTTTACTTTCAAATTTAAAATCACATTTGATTATATTACATTTTCAGTATTTTGGAGATTCCAAATACTCCAATATTCGGATTTGGAGTCCTGCCACGTGCAAAAGTTCGCTGATAACACTGCTATTGTGGGCTGCATCAGGAGTGGGCAGGAGGAGGAGTAAAGGATGCTAATCAAAGATTTTGTTAAATGGTGTGACTCAAACCACTTACACCTGAACACCAGCAAGACCAAGGAACTGGTGGTGGATTTTAGGAGGCCCAGGCCCCTCATGGGCCCCGTGATCATCAGAGGAGACTGTGTGCAGAGGGCACAGACCTATAAATACCTGTGCCGCTGGATGACAAATTGGACTGGACTGGACTGCCAGTACTGATGCTCTGTGTAAGAAAGGTCAGAGCCGACTATATTTTCTCAGAAGGTTGGCGTCCTTCAACATCTGCAATAAGATGTTGCAAATGTTCTACCAGACGGTTGTGGAGAGTGCCCTTTTCTATGCGGTGGTGTGCTGGGGAGGCAGCATAAAGAAGGACGTCTCATGCCTGAACAACTTGTTAAGAAGGCAGGCTCTATTGTAGGAATAAAGCTGGACAGTTTAACATCTGTAGCAGAGCGAAAGCAAACTCCTGTCAATCATGAATAATCCACTGCATCCACTTAACAGTGTCATCTCCAGGCAGAGGAGTAGCTTCAGTGACAGACTTTTGTCACTGTCTTGCTCCACTGACAGACTAAGGAGATCATTCCTCCCCCACACTATGCGACTCTTCAATTCCACCCGGGGGAGTAAATGTTAACATTACTCAAAGTTATTGTCTGTTTTTGCATGCTTTTTTATTACTCTTGAATTTAATATTGTTTTTTTTTTTTGTTTTGTTTTTTGTATCAGTATGATGCTGCTGGATTATATGAATTTCCCCTTGGGATTAATAAAGTATTTATCTATCTATCTATCTATCTATCTATCTATCTATCTATCTATCTATCTATCTATCTATCTATCTATCTATCTACAGTGGGATGCAAAAGTTTGGGCAACCTTGTTAATAGTCATTATTTTCCTGTATAAATCGTTGGTTGTTACGATAAAAAATGTCAGTTAAATATATCATATTGGAGACACACACAGTGATATTTGAGAAGTAAAATGAAGTTTATTGGATTTACAGAAAGTGTGCAATAATTGTTCAAACAAAATCAGGCAGGTGCATAAATTTGGGCACCACAAAAAAGAAATGAAATCAATATTTAGTAGATCCGCCTTTTGCAGAAATTACAGCCTCTAAACGCTTCCTGTAGGTTCCAATGAGAGTCTGGATTGTGGTTGAAGGTATTTTGGACCATTCCTCTTTACAAAACATCTCTAGTTCATTCAGGTTTGATGGCTTCCGAGCATGGACAGCTCTCTTTAACTCACACCACAGATTTTCAATTATATTCAGGTCTGGGGACTGAGATGGCCATTCCAGAACGTTGTACTTGTTCCTCTGCATGAATGCCTTAGTGGATTTTGAGCAGTGTTTCAGGTCGTTGTCTTGTTGAAAGATCCAGCCCCGGCGCAGCTTCAGCTTTGTCACTGATTCCTGGACATTGGTCTCCAGAATCTGCTGATACTGAGTGGAATCCATGTGTCCCTCAACTTTGACAAGATTCCCAGTCCCTGCACTGGCCACACAGCCCCACAGCATGATGGAACCACCACCATATTTTACTGTAGGTAGCAGGTGTTTTTCTTGGAATGCTGTGTTCTTTTTCCTCCATGCATAACGCCCTTGTTATGCCCAAATAACTCAATTTTAGTTTCATCAGTCCACAGCACCTTATTCCAAAATGAAGCTGGCTTGTCCAAATGTGCTTGAGCATACCTCAAGCGGCTCTGTTTGTGCTGTGGGTGGAGAAAAGGCTTCCTCTGCATCACTCTCGCATACAGCATCTCCTTGTGTAAAGTGCGCCGAATGGTTGAACGATGCACAGTGACTCCATCTGCTGCAAGATGATGTTGTAGGTCTTTGGTGCTGGTCTGTGGGTTGACTCTGACTGTTCTCACCATTCGTCGCTTCTGTCTATCAGAAATCTTTCTTGGTCTGCCACTTTGAGCCTTAACTTGAACTGAGCCTGTGGTCTTCCATTTCCTCAATATGTTCCTAACTGTGGAAACAGACAGCTTAAATCTCTGGGACAGCTTTCTGTATCCTTCCCCTAAACCATGATGGTGAACAATCTTTGTCTTTAGGTCATTTGAGAGTTGTTTTGTGATCCCCATGTTGCTACTCTTCAGAGAACATTAAAGGAGGAGGGAAACTTACAATTGACCCCCTTAAATACTCTTTCTCATTATAGGATTCACCTGTGTATGTAGCTTACAAAGCCAATTTGAGTTCCAATAATTAGTTTTGGAATAAATAAAATGACAACGGTGCCCAAATTTATGCACCTGCCTGATTTTGTTTGAACAATTATTGCACACTTTCTGTAAATCCAATAAACTTCATTTCACTTCTCAAATATCACTGTGTGTGTCTCCTATATGATATATTTAACTGACATTTTTATCGTAACAACCAACAATTTCTACAGGAAAATAATGACTATTAACAAGGTTGCCCAAACTTTTGCATTCCACTCTATCTATCTATCTATCTATCTATCTATCTATCTATCTATCTATCTATCTATCTATCTATCTATCTATCTATCTATCTATCTATCTATCTATCTATCTATCTATCTATCTATCTATCTATCTATCTATCTATCTATCTATCTATCTATCTATATTTCACAAATAATTCTAATTTAAAAGTGGCAGAGCTGCCCTGGAGAATCCCATGTCACTCACAATGAAAAAAAAATCTATATAAGCAAGTTACTGAGATGAGGGATTCCAACACAATAAACAACAAAAAAAAAAAGATGGCCTAGAGCAGTGGTTATGGTATATGACAGAGAAATTAATGAGTAGAAAGTCTTGTTAAGGTCTGTGGGTAATTCATTTAAGGCAGCAAATTCAGAACCAAACAGAAAACTCACTTGGAAAGATTACCGGGACAAGCACACTTGTTCTTACAATAAAGGTATGAAATCTCTGCCTCTGCTTTGCCACTTTACTCTATTTGTATCGTTTTTGTTGTCTAATCTTTGTATTTACTATTTGATCTGAAAATTATATATGTCAGGTCTAATTTCTTGCTCCTCCTGACCACCATCAGTAAAGATATTTTCTGTTTAGTGTAACCAGTAGAGGATGTAATGGCACTCTCATACTCCAAACACAGTTCTGGGGTCAAAACATTTAGTTTTAATTAGCAAAGCTTCTTTTACAAGGTTCTTCTGTGTGAGCCAAATCTAGCACAGTAATGTTATGCAATACGATACTGTCCCCTCTCTCTTCTCTCTGTCCTCTGCTCCTCCGAGGTGAGTGTTTCCAGCCCCTCTCCAGACTCAGACTTGACCTGAGTGAGGCAGAGCTGTTCTTCATATACAAGACCCAGTCGTACCTTCTGTACCAGGGCATTGTCCATTGGAAGTCCTTCTAGGTTAGGTGGAAGCCTCACAAAGTAGGGAGTACAAGTCTCTAAAGCACCCTGGCCACACCCCCAGAACACAACAGGGCCAGCATGCCCTGTGGGTACCTGTACGGGTACCATAGCACATGTGAATAATTCATATTGATTTAAATACTATTGATTGGTCTGTAGTTTTACTCTGAAACAAACTTGCTGGTAATGTTGTGATAGAAAAAAGACTGACTGGTGGGTTGACTAGTTAAGTGATTCATTGATTAAAAATCGATGTAAAAATATGCAAAGGTATCCTAATGAAAAGAAAAAATTAGATCATAATCATAACTTAGTATTAATTAACCTTTTTACTTCCTCCTTTCTTCTTTCCGCGGCAGACAGTAATAGTCCATACGCCCGTTGTTTTTGAGAATCTCAACCACTTTATTTACTCCTGTAAGCCAAGAACACCTTCTGAGAGAGCAAAGGAAAAAAAAAAAAGAAAGCAACATAAAACGAGGCTCTTGCACAACTGTTTGGGGTGTTTCTATTCAACTATTTTTTCTTTAGCAAGCCAAATACGTGCCCGCTGAAATAAGGACAACACAAAATTAATTAGCTAATAGACATTAAAATTGTTTAAGTACTACGAAAATATTAAAAGAAAAGTTACATAGTGTTTAAACAAACAGCAATACCTGAGAGGAAAGGAAAAAAAAAGAACGCAATCGTAACATAAAACAAAGCACTTGCACAACTTTCTGGGGTGCTTCTATTCACCTTTTTTTGCAAAAGAGAGGGGAGAACAATACAAACCATCACTTCAATGCTAAAATAAAAATCTTAAAAATCTTTTAAACAAAGAAAATGAATAAATAAATAAACAGAGCTCCACAAGCCCATCCTACCTCTAGCAAGCCTGCTGAAACAAGGACATGAGTACCCATAAATGCACCCCAATTCAGAGCCTACAACACATGCTCTCCTGACAATTGGTTCCTACTTAACATTATGTACATACTATATAAAAATAATATACAAAATACAAATAAACAAACCCCAAAGTACAAATATAACATAGAAAACCAGATTAACCCTGTTACAGCGATACCCGGACAGTGCAGTGAAGAATCAAATCTGAATCAACTCTTGAGTAGTATGAACATTAGAACACTCTAGACGAGTGTTCATCTTATTTAATCTGAGCAGTACTTCACCCTCTACAATTTCCAAATCCCTCAGTACCTCCTTAGCTGTCATGTTTACCTCTGGGAGGTTATTCACTTGTGAACACCTCAGAAAAATGTACGTTTAGGGCATCCACTATTTCATTGTCTGTAATCTCTTGGGGTCTTCTTTCGCCTTATCTGCTATAATCCTCTCCAACTGTCTTTTAGCTTCCCTGATATCCTTTCTTAATGGTTGCTCTCATGTACTCATACGCTCTACAATTCACTTTGCAGTCATTAGTCTTACATTCCTTATAAAGCAGTTTTTTCCTTTTTTTAAATCTTTATTAATCCACTGTGAAGTTTTTTTTTAATTTATGCATATGATACTGTAAGCAATGAAATACATAAAGAAGTCACATTTAAGTGTGTAATACAAAGGGAGTGAGAAAAAGCAGTTCCTTAGTCCCGTAAGAGTGTGTAATTACATGGATTTAAAACATGAGAGTGCTGGCTATAATGTGTTACAAATGTCTAGAGGTCATTCTGTTAAATTCCATTTGAAAATAAATATGAAAATTCAAAAACGACATAACAGGCTACCTTATTTTTACTGATTTGGTCTACTAATTAAATCAAGCTTGTCTATAACATTACAAATGTTCTAACAAAACCTCTGCTTCAGTGCTTCACTCTTACTGCATTTATTGATTACAAACCATGTTTCTAATGTAAAGTGCCAAGTGTGATTATTTCAGTGCTTCATATGTGCCCTTTCACCCGATTTAATAAAGTGCAATACATAACAAACAATGAATCTGGCTTATAATGTGAGATATTTTCTTTTTTAATAGTTGTTTTTATTCCAAACAATGCCTTTATTAAATGCTGGTAAATAAATAATAGGTTTCTTAATTTGCTCATCTGCTTATAATTTAAGTAAATTGTCAATACATTTTCCTGCTGTATGCCTTGGTGGAAGGTAGTTTAATCTGGAAGGCATCTTCAGCTCTCACAACATAAAAACAGTCCACATCCAATTACAGATGTTAATGTGTCAATATGTACTTTATATTTAGATTGTTGAACAGGACTGGTTCCATCACCAAGAGAGTTCTCATGAAGACAGTGAACAGATGAGCGATGCTTCGGGTCCTGAAGAAGGCCACCTTGCAGATCTCAAAGAGACCTTTACTTTACCAGGCGAGTCTTATAGTGGGTTGCACTTAATGCTCAGTTATTTTGAGCTGCCTGTTCAATATACAATTTCATTCATGATCTGCTTCAGTTTTATTTTATCAAACGCAATAATTCAAACCTTTTATGTTTTTAAGATTTAATTTGGGGGAGAGCACACAAACCTAACTGCATCACAGCTGAGGTCGTCAGGAGGGAGAGGATACATAATAAGTAGTTTTCACCAACTGCTTTATTAAACTGGTTGTTTTATAGAAGCCATACTTGTTTCTTTGTACAGGACTTTGGTACAACTTCTGTTGTTTTTAAATGTGCTTTATAAATAACTAATTGATTGATTGATTGTTCCACTACAATATAAGCTTGAGAGGCAGACTCCTTTTCAGTCTTACCCATAATTAAAAAATGGGGATTCAATTTTAGCCATTTTCTAACATTCATTCTATCAGCTTTGTAAATATTAATGATGTACATTAACGACATTGAACAAATGCTCAAGCTCCTGTCTAAAACACTGAGTTTCCGGCATTCTAGGTATAAAACATAATCATTGTCGCTAGAAGGGCACTAATAACCACAACCATTAGCTATAAATTTGGCTATTGAGCCACCATTCTCTGTGAGTCACACTAGAGACTTGCTCAGGGTGGAACTTACCTCCATATTTACATTAGCTGTGGCCTTTTTTTTTTAAATAAATTTTGAGAAATTTATTTATTAATGTAGTGCAGCTACTAGGGTGGGACAGGCCTATGCCACTGCATTAACTATTGCCAAGACAGAGAGGACATGAGCACAATATAAACTTTGTAGAGCTACAATTACAGATTAGAATGCAGAATAAACTCTACAGAATTTAGTAACAATGCTAAGTGAAAGTTTTCTCTGTTCAGTACGTAACTCACTCTCAAAGTCTACAGTGAGTTCCTCCATCTGGTGATAATCAGGTTAGTTCAATACTGTGAGCAAGCGGAATTTGGGCAAAGCTTATACATCATTTACTTAATGTACAAATCATTCAGTTCAGTGACTCTTATGTAGCACACTTCTCAAGGCACACTTGGAGCACTTGCACATTTATTTATTTAATTTATGCGTCAATGTAAATGGTACAATTCTTTATTGCACCAGATGGTGCTTGAGGATAATGTGAGACCATTTGTCAACCAAAAGTCAACCTTGCAACATGACAATGATCATAAACATACTAGTAAATCCATCAAGAAATGTCTGTAAAGAAAGAAATGGGGAGTTCTGGAATGGCCAAGTCAAAGCCTGGATCTGAATCCCATCAAGGTGCTGTGGGGAGGGGGGTTTGAAATGGTCTGTGTACATAAGATACCCCTCAGATATCACACAACTGAAATAATCCTGCATTTTCACATAACTGTATTATGTATCTACCAATAATTAATGCAGGACGGATCTTTATATTACAAACATCAAGGATGACTGTGTTAATGATAACCTAAGTTAGGAGTCATAATATGTGCAGTTCTTCATATAATAATTAAATAGCTGCATAGGTACGGGTGACTGAATAATCTCGCATTGACATGCATTCATTTACTTTAATAGTCTGTTGAATGATAATAGTTACCTGAAATGTTTAAGGAGAACTAAAACAGTAATTAATATAAAGAGCTTAAAGATTATTTCCATGCTGAAAAGAAAAGAAGGTAAACAACAACATTTCGACTGTATAGCTTTCATTTGGTGTGTAACTGAGAAGCAAAGAACAGGTAACATATATAGGAGAAGAAGGAGGGAACAAAGTCAGAGCAGATGGAAGGATAAAAGGTAAGAGGTGAGAAAAAGCTGCCATTACAGAAAATGAAGGGAGAGGTTAAAAAGTTAGTTGATCATTAAGACCAGATAAAATATGTGATTCCTAGTGTGAGACCATTGCTTCTACTGTTTTTCTTAGAAAAGTGTCTTTGAAGCTCTGTGAAGGAATACAAACCGAGAGATCAGTGTGGGTATGATCAAGGGATATGAAGTGTTCAACAGTAGGCTTTATAAGGTCTTTAATTTTAATGCCTTGAACATGTTTCCTGATTTCCTCTCCTAGCCATCTCCCTCTGTCACCTAATTAGATGGTTGGACACCTCCTTTAAGAAATTAACTAAATACAATTGTTAGACTGGCAAGATACCTGTAGTTTAATATTGGATTTACCAGAGGGACCAGATACAAGGGTATTGTTAGTGATATAATTGCAAGTGACATGGTGGCTCCTGTTGCATTTCAAAGTACCTCTTGGAGAATGTGACTCTCCTCTATGTAGTGAGCTGCAGATGAGAGGTTTGTGTAGGCTGGTGGTCGACAGCAGGAGATCAAGAGAGGATTAGGAAAAAAGGCTCCTGTGGAAGGATCAGTCTGAAAATTGGGAAATTTTGCTTAATGACCTGTCCGAGAGATAGAGTGTAGGGTGAAATGGGAGGACCGGTGAATGCTTTCATCACTGGGGTTCCTCTTAGAGAGAAAGTTAAGAGGTTCAGGGCCCTGTTCACAGTTTGAGAAGGGTATCCTCTATTAATACAAAAAAAATAATTCAGTAGTTATTTTTAATTATTGCATATAATATAATATACCGTACTGCGGTGGGTTGGCACCCTGCCCAGGATTGGTTCCTGCCTTGTGCCCTGTGTTGGCTGGGATTGGCTCCGGCAGACCCCCGTGACCCTATTCGGATTCAGCGGGTTAGAAAATGGATGGATAATATACCGTATATACTCGCGTATAAGTCGGGTCTTGAAAGCCGAAAAATTCATCATAAAATGAGACCCCGACTTATACGTCCACTTAAAAATATGAAGATCAATTAATTATTTTTACATCTTCTTGCTTCCTCCAATCTCGCATCATTTTCTCAGACACTTTGAATTTTGTTGCTACAGCGCAGTTACCAATTTATTTCGCCACTTCAACAACTTTTAATTTAAAACCAGCTTCATATTTTCTTCTGATCGAAAGCTCCATCGTAGATAAGGGATGCTCTTACGATAAAGATATATGAGGGTGTGCGATACAAAAAACACAAAACAGAGCAAACGTCGCTTTGGAATAGTTCAGGTATTACCGTGTGGTCACATAAACACAATATATAGAAAAAAAGGCAGTGTGCTCCATGGTAGTCTCTCAGGTAGGCATTAGCATATCAAAATTTCTTGGACCAATAGCGTGAGTTTTCCGCATTCGACTTATATGACCGACATTATAAAATACCAGAGATTATACGGTAAAATCAAACCCTGACTTATCTGCGGGAGAACTTTAACACAAGTATATACGGTAATATAATATTATTATGAAACATACTACTGTAGGCTAATTAATTTAATTGGGAAGAAATGACAGTAATATAAAACTTACTTTCACATGCTGTTGAAAAGACTATAAAAGGGAACTAACAGGACAAAACGTGTTGTTTGTTACTGTCACCTAAGAACTCACTGTTCTTTACAGCAATAAAGAACATGAATTAATTATTTGTGTATTGTCTTCACCTAATGATGCCAATGGCTCCAGTCTTTGATACTTTGCAATGTATCTTATAACAAGATTAGATTATATAATATGTTTCTGCCTCAATACATAAGTAGACATCCTAAAGACTTTACAGCGCAGGTATAAAATTGGGTTGGTCTTTATACATCATGTTACCAAGAGGTTTTGGTTATACTGTATGTTTTGAAAGGCAGATATTGACTATTACATTAGCGGTGTTATCAGCCACAACATAAAGCATCTGATTCAATGACATCCGATGTTACCTTGTGATTTGATTTATCTGGCAGTGAATGCTATTTTGTTGTCCATTAGTTTGTGTGTTCTGAGTTGTATGTTTGTATGAGTTTGGTTAGTTTGAATTTTTAATTGCATCTAACTGTATAATCCCACATTAACTACAGTATTTTGCATTGTTAATTGAAATTAGGTTGTTTAAAAGATGTCTTTTCAGAATTCTCATGTTATTTGGTTTATTTCGGACTGCCCTTTTTTACAGAACCTGGTATAACAGTAAGGATGCCAGTAGAAGAATATATGGACAACAAAACTGAAGCAGTTGAAAAACGGAAGCAGGTAGCTATAAAAACATTGTACATGCACAAACTCTTGGAAATTGTATTAAAGTAAAAAAAATAAAATCCTATAGTAGTTCTGCTAACTTGGAAGCTAACAAACAAATAACCAGGGAAGTTTCAGAAATGTCGAACTACAGTATGTTTCAACTTTCAGGTCAGAAAGATTCTAAATATTTTGCTAAATATTTTGGTTAAATGATGCTGTCTTCCAAAGTGAGATAAGCTCTAGCAAACAAATCACATTTGAAAAAATACACAGCCAAATTAAGCTGAGGGTTTACTGTTGAAATAATAAGTGAAATGTATTCATTAGTATGATTCGCTGTGAGAGCTTCAAAAGGAGCCATTCTATTCCAAGCAGCTTTCCAGATTTTAATCCATTTTAAAACCTGCATTAAAAATAAGTACAGGTTGAGTATCCATAATACGAGATTCCAAAATCCTCCAAAATCTGAAAGTTTTTGAGCACTGACAGGATGCCACCTGTGTTCCATCTAATTTTTTTTTTCACTGCTGAATGGATGTGAACAACATATGTGCAGATTTCAAAAGGATTTATTCATTCTGAGCCTTGGCTACTATGAAGTGCAATTGAGCTAGGACCCATGGTTGCTAACTGGGGTTGGGGTCTTCCATGAATCAGCGTGTGCCATGAAACATCATCACTCAATCAACAGTGCAGGAATTTTGGGAGTGATACGCTAACACCTACCCTATGCGTTAATGGATGTCACTGCTTTTGGTTAACAAAAGCATCTTCATTCTCCCCAGGTGCCCTTTTTTAGCAAGATGAGTGCAGTAAATTGTTCCAGTTACATTACGAAAACTGGACATTGCTGCAAAATGCAAAAACATGTTTTATGTATGTACACACACCACACAAAACTTAATGTAATGTCTCGTCGGTTGGTTAATAGCTTCCAGGACATCAGACATGATGGAATGAAGGCTGTCTGAGATATTTCCAGCCTATCAGCCAGTTACCTGAGAACCAAAAAAGTTCTTTCATGGAAATACACAGCATTAGCCCTCTTAAATGAGAACCAAAATAGAGTCCATACATCATATTTATCACGTTTTAGTTCAATATGTTTGTCACCTCAACACACATTATAATAATGGCTTTATGATACAAATTTATTATAAGCGTGAGTCATCGTGGCTGAATTTCCCTACTTGACCAAGGGAGTCCCCAAGATATCTCATTGTGTATATGTGAATATTCCAAAATCGAAAAATCCAAACTACTTGTTTCTGATTAGAGATACTTGGCCTGTATCACTGCCTGTTAATTTCAATAATATAGCCATAAAAAATTATGGACACTTACACGTTCAGGACAGGACTGGCAGCATCCCTAAGTTAACTGTTTCAGGAATATAATGGAATTCACTTTTTTACATTTATTCAGATGACCCAATTATTTTCTGGGACAATATTAAAGGATATGTTCAGTATTTTTCAAACTGAAGCAATTTCTTCACAATCATGGCATATTTTAATTTTCCAAATAAAATTGTGTTGTGATGTGAGCCATTTTTAATAAATTTGAAAAGTACCTTGTCTGTTCTTGCAGTTTTCAATAGGGCTGAAGGGTATGAGGGTCCAAACATGAAAAATAAGGCTTGACCAAATGTGTCTATTTTTCAAGACAGGAATTATATCAGATAATAATCTACATCTTAAGATTGTAAAAATATTGTAAAACGGTATATCCATGTTGCTTTAGAAAGGAATAATGTAAGCAATCCATTTTTGGGTTTCAGTAATTTTAAAATGAAAGTAATCTCTTCACCGGAACTCCCTGATTGTCTCCCTCTCCATGGCAGTGTGTGGAAGGCAAGAAACGTGCATCTGCCCATCACGCATATGCACTCATGCACAATCCCGTTCACGCTAACCTGGAATTGTCATTTCAAATTATCTTTATGACTCGGTGTATGTGTTAGAGAGATCACTACACAAAGTTTGGGAGGAATGCAAACTCCACACAGTCAATGACCAGGCGCACAATTCAAACCTGTGATTCTAGATCGGTGAAACAGCAATGGTAATGACTGTTGCTCAACATAAAAGCTACTCATCTACACTGTATTCAGTTTGCTAGTAAACAACATTTCCATTGTTAATATTCTACAGCTTTACATTTCAGCCTGCTTCTCTAGCAGCAGCAGTGAAATGACTCACCTTCAGTATGATGGTATGTTAGGAACTGTAGTTGGTGTCAATAATGGGCGATCGGGAGCACATTTTCTTTTCCTCTTCAGCTGCAAGTAGTTGTCCATGGAGAAAATAATGTTTCAAACTCGCAGTTCTGCTTTTAGTAGGCCTTCCATTTGACTTGCCATAACTTTAAGGTATTATGATTACTACAAGGAAGCAAAAGGAAACTGTAGAATTCTTTTTTTGAAATACATGTTTGCATCCTGGATAAGCGTATTTTCTAACCATTTCTTCGAAAGACAAATTTGCTCTGAACAGCTTCTGTCACGTGTTTAGTTTTATGCTGATCAATTTACTTATTTTTGTCTAAACTGCACCCACAATTGCGACTGTAAGTAAACAAGTGAACAAGAAATATATTCTTAACTCAAGAAAAATAATTCCAAGACTCTAGTTTTCTTTCTTTATCACAAGGATGCCTCATAAATGCAGAAGGCATGTTTTCTTAAATTGAAACCTTTGCTGCTTTAAAGTGTACGTATTTGGTAAGACTAAAGCTTTTTCATCCACCTATGGACCCCGATACCCTACAACTCCATTGTGGTCTGCATGAATAAACAAGGCATTGTTATAATTTAGAAAAAATGTTTCACTTAAGAACACAACATTATGTGGCACATTAATAGATACCATAATTGTGAAGAAATAGTTTTGACTTGAAAAAAACTAAACTTAAGCTTTAAACTTACATGACAGTCCCAGGTTGGTACCAAATCAAAAGGATGGAATCCTGAAGGTGCATAAAAGATATGTGCCTAATAAAATCTGAAAGGTTTTCAATTTGTTTATAATCAAAATTCTGCACCTCACTCTACTACAAGTAATTTGGAATTAAATAACTTCATTGTTTAGAGTTTTTCAAAGCTGCATAACAATTCTCTTCTCAGACTGGAAGAAGAACTCCTCTCTTTCAAAGGCTATCCATTCTCTAGATATTTGTCAAATTTCTTATGACAAAGAAGCAAACATTAACTCCATCAATTATTAAGCAGAATTATATGTTAAGGCCTAATTCTCTTATGGTTGGTTTACTCACATTCTGGCATTGCTGTTTTTGTGTATGCAAAGCTATTCTAAAATCTTCAGTTTGGCTTAGACAGTTTTTATTGCCCTTTTTGGTGAACACAGTGTTAAATTTCTTGAGAGTCATATTAATGTCATTGACCATGAAACTGATGGGTTTACTTTAAATAGTTTAGTTTTAGTTGTCATTAATATCAAAAGTAAACTTCCAATTTGGTCTTTTCAGTTGACTGGCTGTTTTATTGTGGTTCCTAAAACAAAAATCCCTCATTTCAATGTGCAGACTATTTCCTGTAGATCCACCATTATATGCCATCTTCTTGCCATCCGTGCTCTTTTTCTGCACTTAGGAACAAACCTAGATAACAATCTTAACTGGAATACTAATACAAAAAAAAAAATTCTCTAAATACAACCAGCACTTATTTCTCCTCCATAAACTCAAACTATTTAAAGTAGACAAGGACCTCATGTTGTCCTTTTATCGCGTCTGTTCCAGTCTGTGATCACTTTCAGTTTCATTGCCTGGTTTAATAGTCTGACAAACCAAAATTCAAAAAAGCTCCAGCAGATTACAAAGTATGCAGCTAAAGTTATTGGGGCTGATGTAGATGACTTGACTAGTGTGTGTCAGAGGGCAATGTTAAAGAAACTGGAAACCATCTAAACTGATGACAGTCATCCATTACATGTAGAACTAAAGTTCAGTAAATCAGGAATCAGGATAGTCGCTTTGAAAACACACACAACTCGCTCCAGAAATTCCTTTCTTCCTAGTGCCATACAACTTTTCAATAAGAAATATCATATATAATGATTAAAGTTTTGATATGTATCCTGTAACCTTTTTTTTTGGTGTAAATATGCATTATCTAACTGCCTTACCTTAACCTTTCTTGTTTCTATTTGTCTGTTTTATTTCATTCTGTCTGTTATTAGATGCAAATGAGAATGCAAATTTAATGTTTTCTTGTGTAAACATGACTAAATAAAGAAACCTTAAACCTTTAAACCTTACCTCGCTGAAAGGAGCCAAGAGATAACAGCTACTTTGACCCTTCTGTTTGGGAGAAATCCCTCTTTTTATCTTTCCCTGGAATGGCACAATAGAACAACAAGGCAATCAGGATGGCAGATTTTGACATTTGATCCTGTTATTGTAGTCTTTAACTTTTTTAATATGTCAAAATGGGAAGCCACACAAATCATTGTGACAATCCCAGCATACCACCTGAATGATTAACAGGTTTCACAGAAAATGTTAACTGAAGCACCCAGCGTGCAATGGGCTTCAAGTGTTTCTCAGCTTTTGTGGATATGCTGCTGTAGCTCAGATGCCTCGTGACATGAAGGTCTCTTGGTGACTCTGTTCTGTTCTTTCTGCTGCTTCCATAATCAGCGCATTGTCTGATGTTGTAAGGCTGGTTGGAGGTGTACACTTGTCTCCGTTTGTGATATTATTTGTGAGCTGCCTGTGTCCATGCTTCTGACATTTAAAATCAGGCAGTAATCACAATTTCATTACCATGTTTGGTGCTTGTGTAATTAAGTAGGCATGCACACTGAGCAGCTCTGTCCTTGCAAACAATTCAAAACAGTTCTTATCTGATCAAAGTACCCAAAAGGTCAATTCACACCTTAAAATTAAATTAGAAGAGAGAGAGAGAGTGAGAGATCTTACATCCATAGGACCAACATAATACAGATTTATCATTTTACTGTTAACATGTAAAAGCTGGAATGAAGAGTGTCTAAAATACATTGTGATGGAAACCAGGGCATCAGCGAGCAAGCACAATCACACCAAGAATCCCAGGTTCATAAGATGGATGGTTTATTCACCAATTCATCCTCAAAGTAATAAAAGCACACAATATACAGGTTTTCTGTATCTCCCTACAATTCCCCCTTGCGGCACCCATGGTCCCCAGCAGGGCTGTATTGCTGGACTACATCTCACAGCATTGCCTGCTGGTTCCCGAATGGGCACCTTCATGGAGGGCTGCTGCCATCTATCATCTGGGGGGACCTCTTCTAGTGGGCTGTTCGTCCATTTGTTCTAGCCATTTCTTCCAGGTCTGGTTCCTCTCTCTTCCCTGGTCGAGATGCATGTCTGCCATTGAGGAGCCTCCCGTCCGGGTAAGAAACCATTCCCTCTTCTGGCTGCAATGCCGGTCAAGCACATGTGATATCTACAACATTCTTAATGATACATTCCGCAACACGGGCATAAGCTGAACACTGAAACTTCAGTCAAACGTTTGACACTGTGTGTTATTATCACTCTATCAATTAATTAGTAAGATCTGTTAGTAATTAATCATCTCCAGAATGCTATTTTTAAAGTGTTTATTACATTTTTCACTTTCAGAAGAAGAAAGATAAGAAGAAGTATTCATGGTTGAATCGGCTGATGGGTAAAAATGCAGAGAACCATCCGGTAATTTCCTCTCCTTTTAGTTTCTCTGTGTAGGTGGTGTTTATAGCTCTTAAAGTAGGAGGGCTTCTGCCGGACTAACAAACACTGCTGTGTTTTAAATGGTGGCAGTTGTAGGATATATAAATTGTATGTCTATGCTTATATTTTCTAAGTCTCGGGGTACTTGTATTTAATAAGAAGCAGCTTTTTGTAGCTTGCAAGCTCATTCAGCATTTACTCCTAACATTTGAGTACATGGTGATGGAAAATGTGTATTTAAAGAAAAACAAAAAAAGAGTAAAAGACATTGGAGATGAAAAGGTTACAGTGAGGTGGCAAAAATCATCATCATTAGTCATGCTAACTGATGGCAAGACGTTTTTCATCAAAACTTCAACAAGGAGCAAGAATCTGGGACGAAAAGGATTCCAAAAGTCAAAATAAAAACTTAATATGAAGACCTCAATAACGAAAACTAAATGCACATTAGGATTGTTCTTAAATTATCCAAAAGCTTTAATGCTGATTCCTATGTGCAAAATGGGCATGGCATGACAGTGAAACATCCTGGTACATAAGTGACAACACACTTTGAAACTGTTAGCAAAATGACAGTGGGTATGAAACCAGAAGAAAAAAATGATAAAACAAAATGTTAGTGGAAAGACATCATTGCTATAGTAATAAAATTTAATAAACTAATTTACCAGTCAGTCTACATCTCTACCCTTCCATGATCATGACCTTTGGACAATGACCAAAAAAATGAGATCGCAGGTACAAGTGGCCGAAATGAGCTTTATCCATGCGCTGGTTGGGCTCTCCCTTAGAGATAGGGTGAAAAGCACAGACCTCTGGGAGTGGCTTGGAGGAAACGCTGCTGACCCTCTACACTGAGATGAGCCAACTTGAAGTGGTTTGGCCATCTGATACGAATGCTTCCTGTATGCCTTCCTATGAAGGTTTTTCAGGCACAACCATCTTGGAGGAAGACCTAGAACTCACTGGAAGGATTATATCTCCCAGATGGCCTGGGAACCCCTTGGGATCCCACAGTATGACTTGGCAAATGTGGTTTAGGAAGAGGAAATGTGGGCCATATTGCTAAGACCGTTGCTCTCATGAGCCAGTTTTGGATAAGTGGTGGAAAATGAATGAATGAATGAATGAAAAAACAAACAGAAAACAACCAAGAATGATACTTTGTAGAATGGTGACAACTAACTAATGGCTGGCTTTCTTCTCAGATAATGTATTCTTCAGCATTTCCTGTGGTCAGTGCACTCATATGAGTTGTGAAACTTCATTAGTTCCATAGAGATGACTGAGTTGTCAAAGGTTAATCAAGCATAAGGAGAATTTAAGAAACCCACCACCTCACCATCTTAATCAAGATAGATATATGGAACAGTAGTATAAAGTCAATAATGCAAATCATTACAGTTTAAATGGAGATTGGATTGCACTTTGTCATATAGTAATACAAAAGGATTTAGTGAAGAGAATATGTCAAGTGTAGCTGCAAAAGATGAGAACAATGGGCTTACATACTGTATCCATATGTGGTGTATGAAATCTGACAGAATGTGAAAATTTCTGAAAACCCTGTCTCAAAAAAGTAATACTTGAATTAAATTCTATTTAATTTGAATAGCTTAATTAAAACAATTGTAACGAGAACAGGCAATTCAGCCCACCAAAGTGGTCTATATTTTTCACCTAACATTTTCAAAATGACATCAAGACAAGAGTTGAAAGTCACCAAAGTCCTACTCTAAGTTCAAGTGTGCCTGAAATAATCAAACATTAGTTGCAAATGAAAACGTTTACAGAAAGAAGGAAGTAATTCACATATTCAATACAAAAAAAAGCACAATGAATTAAAAGTACAGAAACTGATGTCTTTCTTAGTCTTATTTTCTTATTATATGTCTACACAAAGAAATAAAAAATCTGAATTCATGCATTACATAGAAGAACCCCAAAACAAAACACAAAACTAAACCCTCAACCAAACTAAACAACAGTTCCTTTACAAACACTATTCTAATAACATGCAGAGAAAGCAAAAAAAAAAAGTGAAATGATTAAATCTATAAGAAATGAAAGCTTAAATTCAAAAACAAAAACCAGAACAATATTTTTTTTGAAAAGAGAAGACTTGCTATTTCATACAATAACCCATAATGAACTTTAAAATGGGAGACACCTAAGAGTAAGATGGCCACTAACAGAGACAGAAACTCAAAGCTTCAGCAGGTAGACTTAGGGCTTGAAGAGGCGTTAAATAGGAGTCTGGGTACGCCAGCATTAGGTCCTTTAATGTGTTTAATGACATCTGTATTATCGTCTTTCCTTCTACTTACTCTTTACCTGTTTTCTTCAAGGGTAAGTGAACTCGTCAAGTTTGTTATCAGGTTGGTCTACTGTTGCACTCTAAGATGAACACACATACATAGCTATACGCATACACACAGACCCTAACTACAACAGTGCCCCAATGAATGACATACACATGCTGATTAACCTCTAGCACCTCTATCACACAAGTGCTTTAAGAATAACACAGCCTGTCACTCTCTCAGCGCTTCAAGAGACTTACTTTTTTAAATTATTATATACAATGTTTTAATGATATCTCAGACCTAAATATTACTTTTGGTCTACAAGAATACATTTAAACATACAAAGGCTCAGCAGTCTTGACTATACGCCGTTTATCAGCCAAGAATACCTTACTTTACGTACTGTTCCATAATATGGGGTGGAGCTCTCACCCGCAGCCTTAATAAACCTCACAGCACAAAGGTAATGATAAATCTCTGGCTGCACCAGGTGCTCAAAGAAATCTACCTTATTATTTCAATCACTCTATAGACATTAAGACAAAGCGTAGAAAGTTAAAAGCAGCATTATATTTATTACAGGAATAATAATAATACCACTGGAACAAAGAATAATAGAAAATAAGACTGATAGAAAAGTCTGGATATATTTATAGTCTTTAGAAAAAGCTTATGAAAAAAAGTAAAGATGATAAGGATGAATGTCCCAGTGCAGCGTTTGATTTAGCAATCGATGTTCATGAAAATGCTGTTAACTGACGATCGGATGAAAACTGGTCATAGGTGTCTTTATTTTCTTCTCTGAAGTTGCTTTTCCGTCATCGCTGTTTCTCTTCTGACATTGCTTTCAAATGAGGCATATTTATTATAAAGTTTCATGCCGTGGTTTCACAACACATGATTGTTGCATGCACCTGATTGGCTGGCCATCAATATGATGGATGAATTTTGCTCAAACTCTTTATTCTATCTTTTCCCAGATAATAAGGTTTTTTTTTTTTATGTTGCCTAAAACATTGCCATGTCATCCTTTCTCAGGCTGTAAACCAAATTGCTGTCCCAGATGTCCATCCATAAAGTAATCAATATCCTGAGGTATCGGCTCAGTCTTCCTTTCCCCGGCTGTAAAACCATTTTAGCACTATGCTGTGAACAACTGTTATAAAAGTGAGGTGTAAGGGAAGGGGGTATGCCTTTTTATTATAATGCCTATACAAGTGTCTTACATCTGAATTCATCTTGTTGGGATTGAGCAAAATATAATAAAAATATAGAGAATAATTCACTCACATCTTCTACAACTCTGTGATGGCCAGTGCGATTTCCTACACTGTGGTGTGCTGGGCTGGTAACATCACTTCAAGAGAGGCCCACCAAATTAACAAGATAATTAAAAGGGCAGGCTCAGTTATAGGAAGAACTCTCAGCCCCTGGAGGTCATAGCAAAGGAGAGAGTTAAAACAAAACTGAGTGACATTATGAACAGTGCTATACATCCTCTCTCTGACCACTAACACTAAAGACTTTCAGTCAGTGAATTATTCAGCAAAAGACTATGAAGAATTGCTATGGGGGCTCCTTTATACCAACAGCAATACATCTGCATAAAGCCTCACTGTGACTGGGACTGCCAAATCCAGATGTTTTCTTTCTTGTTTGTCATTCGGGTGTGTATTCAGACCAGTGTGCATAGTGTGTGTGTTTGTGTGTGCATTTATTTATTTAATAAGCTTCTGCAGAAACTCAAATGCCCCCTGGGAACAAAGAAAATTCTTTCTATCACGTATAATGTCTCTCTTCATGGTATAGACTCAACCAAATGTGCAGGTTACTGTTATAGGAAATTATCAATGAATTTGGGGATGAATAGTGATTTATCTGAACTGTGTGTAAGGCAAGGAATGTTTGTATACAATACTTATCCCTAACATTTCTTTTTTTTTTTTTTGCTTCTCAGATTAAGAAGTCTCAAAAAAGAACATAAAACTAATGTTTGGCAAAAGAGACCATTCAGCTCATCTTGGCTTCTCTGTTTTGTGTTCCTCCGTTTGAAAGACAGAGATGGGGTATTTGCCAGAGTGCTAGTTTGGGTAACTGATTAAATATGTTAACAATGTAAAAAACAGTGTTTTATAAAATGTGTATAAAATTTCTTCTTTTAGCACCTTTCTGTTGACCCTGCATTATTTTGTGGGCACATGTCATGTCTCTTCTGAAATCACTGCATTGGCTCCCTGTTCCAGCATACATAAAATTAAAATGCTTGATGTTTGCCTAGAGAGTAGTCAGTGGGTCAGCACCCATACATGCAGAGACATTTGTGAGATCCTGTGCTCCTTCTTGCCACCGATGAATGGTGTCTGGTGGCATCAAATGTCAGTCCTGACTCTCTTCATATGCAGTGGAATGAGGTGCCCACCTCCTTTCAAAATTCTGCCTCCTTCAGCGTGTTTCAGTAGCGTTTAAAGACTCTCTTGCTCTGTAAACTTCTGTCTAACTGATATTAATTGTTATGTTTTTGTAATCTAGGACTTGTAACTACTTGCTTGTATTTTGTTCTGAGCTATTCACTTGAGATTATCAATTTTGTAACCTTGTCATGTAATACTTGTTCCCAAACAGTCCCCCAGACTGATGTTTACTCGATTATGTTGACTTTTTTGTAAGTTGCTTTGGATACAGGTGTCTTCTAAGCAAAGGAATGGAAACAGAAATGTTTTTCTCGTGATATTTAGAATAAATATAATTTTGTTCTTTTAATTTTTTTGTTTCTGTTTTCAAGTTCAAATTTCAAATTTTCAAGTTGTCATATACAGATAACAAAAGAAACATCATTACCAGTAATGAAATTCTTGAACTCAGAGCCCCCTCAGATTGCATAGTAAAATTAACACTTAATATAAATTTAAAAAAGGAGACCCTGGTTCGCTTCCTGGGTCCTCCTTGCGTGGAGTTTGTATGTTCTCTCCGTGTCTGCGTGGGTTTCCTCTCACAGTCCAAAGACATGCAGGTTAGGTACATTGGCGATTCTAAATTGGCCCTAGTGTGTGTGTGTGTGTGTGCGCCCTGCGGTGGGCTGGGGTCCTGCCTGGGGTTTGTTTCCTGCCTTGCGCCCTGTGTTGGCTGAGATTGGCTCCAGCAGACCCCCCATGACCCTGTAGTTAGGATATAACGGGTTCGATAATGGATGGATGGATAAAATTAAAAAGTAAAAAAATATTAAAAGTAAGAATAACATGGTAAGGTGCATGGTATAATATTAAACGTCTGTAGGGCAAGGGAGTGTAGTATATGTTTATGTATGTTCCAGCCTATGTACAGAAGGTAAGTTTAAAAGTGACTAGTATTTTTAAAATGATTTTTGTTGCAAAAGTGATCAATATTCACCTGTTAAGTAGCCTGCTGGCTTGTAGGCAGAAACTGCCCCTAAACCTGCTGGTACGGGTCTGGATGCACCTGTACCACATGCCAGATAAATCTGTGGCTGGGATGGCGGGGATCAGAGAGGATCCACTGTGTCTTCCTCCTGCAGTGAGAGATCCTGGATGGCTGGCAGCACAGTCCCGGTGATGTGTTGCACTGATCTGACCACCCTCTGTAGAACTTTACAATCCAGAGCATTACAGCTGCCATACCAGATCATGATACAACCAGATCAAATACTCTCAATGGTACATCAGTAGAAAGTGGTGAGTATTCTGGAGTCCATGCCAAACCACCTCAGCTGCCGTAGAAAAAAGAGCCGCTGTTTTGCTGCTTTCATGATTATACATAGATGGTGCAACCAGCTTAGGTCCTCACTGATACTGATCCCCAGGAATCTGAAACAACTGACTCCCTCCACCTCTGTTCCCTGAATGTAAATGGGGTATGCCCACCACTCCACAATCTCCTATAATCCATGATCAGCTCCTTGGTCTTGCTGATGTGGAGCAGCAGGTTGTCACCACACCATGAAATGTCAGGATTCTGACCTCTGCTCTATAGGCAGACTCGTCTCCCCCTGATATTCAGCTGATAATGGTTGTATCGTCTGCAAATGTAATGATAGTGCAGGAGATTTGTGTGACTTTATGTTTCACGTGCTCCTTACAGCACAGTGCAGTCTGTTATGTTTTAGTTTATGAGAGCAATTGTATAAGATAATGGTCAACAAAGCCATTGCAAAATCTTTATTTTTATTATTGTTTATCAGGATTATCACTATACCTAATGTGACCTGAAAGATATGTACACCTAAAAATTAAAATAGCAGGAATGCAAAATCAAAAGACAGTATAAAGCGGAAATTGAACTGAAAACATTTTGGTTTGAAGGTCAAGTCCTTAGTCATTACAGCACACCCCCTTAAAATATCATCTCTATCATCTATTTGAATAGTGAAGTTTTTTTTTGTTTGTTTTATTAAAGGATTACTCCATCCAAAACTGTTTTTTTATCTGTTACCATGTTTGTCGCGATGACCTAGTATGGAGATTGCAAATGTTAAAGGGGTATGATAGAGGGGTACCAATACAACAGAAAAGCAAACTATATTAAAACATCCACAAACAAATCTCACATACGTAATTCATATGTCAGTTACCAAGCTGTATCCTCACAATGTCCAAAACACGTACTTTTTTTGCTAAAATATTGTTTAAAATAAATAATTTCTGGAAAATCAGATTATTGTATGAGGTGAAAACTCATTCACATGTGATCAGTGAATAAAGGGGAGAAGCAAATCTTCAATTCAAAAGCTTAATACTGCCTGTGTCTGCACTACCCTGATTGTCTGGGAGTATTTATTTAACAAACTTTAAGCAAAAAATGAATGCACTTTGGATGTTGTGAGTATACAACTGGCTGAATGACACATGGAATATGCAAAACCATTAACTAGATTTTTTAATGTAGATTTTAATAATGTTTTGCTGTTGTTGAGTATTAGCCTGTTATGGGCCCCAATTAATGTCTGTTGTATCATAACTTTTATGACATTTCTTCTGCATGAAAATATGATATTAAAAATTCTCTAGCCTATCACTACAAGAAAATGGGGTAAGTAATAAATTTAAAAAATATATTTTTTTGTGTGGAGAATTCCATTAATGCACACATTATTTTATTGTCTGGCCTCTTAGTTGGTGATAGCTCTTTAAATAGTGAAAGTTAAATTCACTGAAGACATTTTCTAAAATAGAGAAATAGCGCTCACAAATTGATGCACAGATCTAGTGTAAATAGAGTGAGCAGTATTTAATTGTCATAGACATTGTACATTAATTTAAACCATCTTATTAATAGTCTTCTTAACAAAAAATGATATTATATAATGTATAATATATAAATGTATAATTCTAAATACACTATAAGGTATACAATCTGCTTTAATTAAAGCAACTCAGATCCTGGAGCACTGCTGTGTCCAGCAGGGGGCGCTAGCTCCCTTGTTGGAATGAGTTCTTTTGTAATTGCGGCATGTTACATAACCCAAAACTATACAGATGTAATGAAAAAGGCGATACCCCTCCCTTAGTGATACAGTGGTAAGAAATCACATAGGAGAAATAACTTAGCTTTCTTTAATGACGGTTTACACTGCATAACACGCGAAGGAAGCCATGACAAGAACCCAATTTGGGAGTGGGGGCCCGATATATACAGTCTGTCATTTTCATCGCTGTGTTGGACGGATTTTTCGGGTCAGATGATGTTATCTCCCATCTGTCCGTCGACTTCAAAGGTGTGTCAGGCAATGTTCCAAGGCTTTATACTCTTTCTTCACGTGTAGGCCCTCACTTAGGTGAATCATGCCATTCCAAACAAGGCAAAGAGGATACAGTTTCATGCTGACTTTGACACACAAAAATAGTATACAATGCCCATTTCGCAGTTGTCCCTGTCTTGTCTTCTAATGCAGTTCTAAATGATGAGCCTCTGTGCTAAATCTGGTTCTGTGTTAGCCGTGTATGTGAGTAGAAAGATAAGTAGATTTATAAAATATTTGTACAGAGCACAGTGATATATTAAACATACACACTTATTACAGCTGCAATTATTGCTACTAATTCAGTCTACTTCTTATGTGTTTTAAGGAATTTGCTGTTTAAGATTCATAAACTTTGTTTCAAACAATCAAACAATAATGAGATGTAAAGGAAGTTAGCAGATGACCAGCTACAATAAGTTGATTCCATTACTGGTTATAATATGTATCCATTATATAATGTTTCAATAAAATATTTGAAAGCAAAAAAGTGAAGGAAATATTGAATACTTCTGGGCCACCAAACCTATGAAATCATCACTGGTATCTGGTATGGCATATCATAGCAATAATAAGCCATAGAGTATGCATTTCCCCAGCATTAAGAATTTACTTCTAATTAAGAAATAAAAATGGTGACTCTCCCAGAGCTTGTTTTGTGAACCCTGAGTTAGCTGGTCACCTGTTGTGTTTCCTTACATCTCTGGTGTCAGTGCGGACCTGCACCTTATATTGGAGGCTGAGTGAGAAAGAGAGAAGGCCCAACTAACATCACCACAAAGTGCTCCACTTACAGTCTGTCCTTATGTAAGAGATACGGGAGTTACTCCTTTAGCTCACTCTGACAAGAAGTTCAATTTAGAGTGCCATTAGAATCCAGCAGATTTGGCTTCAGGGCTGTCTGCCAGCAGTTACCGCAGTGCAAATCTGCAAACTAACAAGGCTCATTATGCATGTGTATGTAAACTCATGGCAGAACAATTGGCATTACTCGTCAGCCTTTGCATTGTGTTGGCAGTGAAGTGTGGTTTCCGTATGGAGCTGCACAGTACAGTGGAGGCTGGGTTACAGAGAGAAGCCCAGCTGACATCAACTAGAATCTCTCTGCTTACAGCCTTTCATTGACAGAAGGAAATTAATGCTTTAACTCACATTGACAAGGAGGTAGATTTAGAGGGACAGCAAGGGGTACTAACACTACCTCTGTGTGAACCCATGGTAGAACAAAATCTCATTATAGTTTGGCTCCTGGTTAATGAAAAAATAACCAATTAAGGGTTTTACATTTTAAAAGTTGGATTCATGGAGGGATGCTTCATTAGTAACAATATTACTTGTTATTTAAGTGGTTAAAATAAAAACTGTGACCCTCCAGTGAATGCTTTTGTTATTACACCTTTACAGTAAAATCGGATTTGTTCCAAATCTACCCCTGTGGCCGACTCTAAGCTGCCTGCTTGACATTCCTCTGTTTACACGGTTGTCATCTATTTTAAGGTATTGTTCCCTAATGAATCAGCTCACCAGAGGTGCACATTTATGCTTTATGATTGAACTTCAAAAAGGCACCTCAGAGTACCCAAACTAATGACCTTAAATACCACCATTCTGTACCGCGGTTTTATATGGAGGCCCAAAAGGCATATCATATTAATACAAAGTGGCAGGCACAACAAAACAAAAGAAAGGCATGAAATTACCAAGGAAAATGAGGGCATGAAATTAAACATTAGCAGTGAGGCTTCTCATATTACAGTGCATAAAATGATAATTACAGCAGATAACTGGCAGGCTATTTTAAGATGTTTCAGCTAATGCTTTGTTCATTGTCGTTTACCAAATGACAAATTCAAACACTTTTAATGGGTTAGAATAATGTTAATTTATTTACTTGTATGCACTTTTTAAGATCTGTAAAATTACAGTTGCAAATATAATACATACTGTATTTTTATGTTTTAATTTAATCATACCTAGCCATAGACATTTACACCAGCACCAGCCTGTAATATTCTGCTCTTAATAATCTCTGATGCCTCACTTGTCACATTGGTATTCCAAGTCCTCAGTGTTTGATACATGCACGCATTTACTGACAGCTGGAAGACACATTCTGTACTTTCTTGAGCATCAGCAAATCACAGCTTACAGTACAAGCAGCACTCATGGTCTTACAAATGAACCCACTTAAGTAGCTGGGACTTGGCACTGGAATACCCATAGCTTGAAAGTAAGTGCATCCAACAGTATTTTATGCGTTGACTTTACTAATGGGTGGCACTGTGATATGTCTTGCTGTCTCACAGCTTGAAATGACTACAATTGGGTAAGTCTATATGAAGTTTGCATAAAGTAACCAAATCTGCTTGGGTTTTGACAAAGAACTTGTGATTCTTCCACAGTTCAGGAATCATGTAGTTGCTAAGCTGCCTACTATGGCTCTGTGTGAGTAACTGTGAGATTGTGTTAAACTGCTACCCCCGTTCTGAGTTGCCTTCTGCTGTTTATTTTGTCTGTGCCCTTACAAAGGAAAGCAGGTCCCAAATCTAATAGACTTAATTGCATTTCACTGGCAGAGACAGATGATTTTTAAGAAGTGTAGCTGACCAGACTATTTGTCTAAATGTAATAATGTGGATCCCTTATGCAAACTGACTTGCAAATGACAGTTTCACATAATGATTTTATGGATTTCTGCACAGGCATGTTAACAACTTATTTATAGTCACACAGTAAGTCATTAATATAAGGTAAACTGGTCACCTTCTATTAATAATCATTATACCACATCGCCTGCTTATTGTTCTGTACAGTCAAGGAAAAGTAAAATATTGTTGACCTATAAACAAGCAATCTTAAAAAACACAGGTTTAGAATGCTTCCCAAAAGATTTCCTGCACCACATTTACTGGGAGCACATGAGCTGCAACACAGTATAATAATGTCAGTATAAGACAATGTATTCGTAACAAATAGAAAACATGATACTGACTGTGTTATTGTGATTTTTCCCTCTACTTACCCTTTACCTATTTTCTACAGGGATAATTATGCTCATCAGGTTCGTTATGTGGTTGGTCTATGATTGCACCTTAAGATTAACACACACATACATAGATATACGCATACACACAGACCCTAACCACAAAAGTACCATATGAAAGACGTATACACATGCACGTTATTCCCTAGCACTTTAACCCACACAAGCACTGTATGAATAACACGTGCACAGTCTGCTTTCTCTAGTACTCCAAGAGACTTACTTATCATAAGCACGAACAACGTGCGATGTCTTAGATATATCTCAGAACTAAATATTATCTTTAGTCTACAAGAATATATTCAAACATACAAAGGCTTAACATCCCTGTCTGTAGGCCATTTATCAGCCAGTGAATGTTTTACTTTAACGCACTACTTCCATCACTCTAGATATGAAGACAAAGAAAAGAAAGTTAAAAGCAATGTGTTATTTATTAAAGAGCAATAATACCAGTAGAAAAATGAATAAAAGAAAATGTGAATAGCATAGTCTGGATCTATATAGTCTTTAGAAAAAGGCTTACAAAAAGTTAAAGATGTCAAAGATGAATGTCCCAGGTGGCTTGTAATCCAGCACTCGAAGTTGTTCATGAGATGCTTTGCTGATGATCAGATGAAAAAAAGGTGCACGCTTCTGGTGCCTCTTCTGACGTTACTCTTCTGTTGTCACTGTTTCCTCTTCTGACGTTGCTTTCAGACAAAGCATATTTATATATACTGTATATAATTCACTAAGGGCATGCAAGACGCACACAAGACAGAGAGCCACGCCCGCAAACTCTAACAGAGACCTGCCTGCCAACTGTAAGACCATGGGATACCATGGGATACGCACGACAGGGCCAGGCCCGCCAACTCACAGAGCCCCGCCCGCCAACTCTAACACCATGGGATACGCTTGACAGAGACCCGCCCGCCAACTCTAACCCTCCTCCCGCGTCATGGGATATGCATGACAGAGCCCCGCCCGCACACTGTAGCCCTCCTCCCGCGTGCACCGTCGCTCTCAAAGCATGTGCACTGCCTGCTCATGTGCACACAACAACTCACCAAACACAGCCCCAGTCGCTTTTGTCTGTGCTACAGTCCACATGCACCTCTGAGCCATGTTGACTTTTCATTGTTCTTTTTGGTTCCGGCTGCTTTTCTATATATACAGTATAATTGACCAAGTCGCCCGACCATGGGGTACGCACGACAAAGCCCTGACCGCCCACTCTAGCCCTCCTCCCGCGTTATGGGGAATGCACGACAGAGCCCCGTCCGCCATTCACTAAGGGCACGCAAGATGCACACAAGACAGAGAGCCACACCCGCCAACTCACAGAGCCCCGTCCGCCAACTGTAAGACCATGGAATACCATGGGATATGCACGAGAGGGCCAGGCCCGCCAACTCCTCTAATGGCCAATGAAGAGCATTACAAGAAGTACATACTACGGTAGGTAGGCCAATGTTATGTTCTTGGATGAGAATGGCGATATGTTCTTGAAAAGCGGCGTAAAATTGAATGCGATGACTGTGCATGGGTTTTGCGAGTTGACACTGAAAGGAACTGGAATGAGTTTGCAAGTGCTTCTTGAGAGCACGAGTTGTTTTGAAGCATTACTGGCAATGTTCACATTGCATAATTCGTTCAGTGGAGTGTGATTTTAAATGTGCGTTAAGATATCTCTGCAGTTGGAACGTTTTCGATCAAATAGTGTATTGAAAGACCTGTGTGGAATGTGTTTGTTCACATTGTGTGTGTGTTTAAATGTGCTTTGAGATACTTCTGGAGCGTGAAGGTTTTTGAGCAAATGTTGCATTGAAATTCCGGTGTGAAATGCGTTTGTAAATGTTTTTCAGTAAGAGGATAGTGGGAAGGTGACGTCACATCAGCGTGGCTGCAGACAAATGTTTGTGTTGAATGGATTTGCACATGGTTGAGGAGATCCGTCTCTGTAATGGCACTAGACTTTATGTTACTTTATGTAAGACTATCACATCTGCTACCTCACAAACTGTCCTTATTCCCCGGATTTCACTGACCCCATCAGATTCAAATTTGCCTTTAACTTTTACACACAGACAATTTCCTGCTAGATTGGCATTTGCAATGACAATTAATAAGGCACAAGGCAAAACTTTCAAAAAGATATGCCTGTATCTGCCAAAACCTGTTTTCAGTCACGGACAATTGTATGTTGCTCTCTCCAGAGTTCCATCTTTTCATTCACTGACAGTTGTATCCTCAAACCCTCCCCATTTGGACAACTGTGTCTTTCAGGAGGTGTTCACACATCAATAAATAATTATGAGGCGTATGCTATGCTGCGGGTTGGCTAGTTTATTATAAAATTCTATGCTGGGGTTTTGCAACACGTGATTGTTAGATACACCTGACTGGCTGGCTGTCAATACGATGGATGAATTCTCTCAGACTCTTTAATCTGTTTGAGTATGTCCATTTTCCAAAGCAATTAAGTTTTTGATTTTTAAGAATCTATTTTCTGTAAACTGTAAACTAATTTGGCAATTTGTAGTCCCACGGCATCTCCTTCTGTTCACAGGCTGTAAAGTAATCGGATACAACCTGAAGCACGGCATGTCTTCCTTTCCCAAGCTGTAAACCACTTTAGTCCTGTTGCCCATCTCTTCACAGGTGATAAAATCATCAATACAGTTTGAGGCATCTCCTGAATCTCCTGCTCACTTCAAACAGATATTACTGTGATTGATATTGGTACAATTTAGGAAAACAATGCTTTGATGTTAAACTGCCCATGTAAGTGTCCTGTATTTAAGTTCATCTTGTTTTGTCTTGAGCAAAATATAATGAAAATATAGACAAAAATTAGCAGATTTTGCACACCACAGCACTGACATCACGCAACCTGTAAAATTAAATACTTTTAGTTAATAGAACAGCAATAATAGACAGCATTCACTCCTGATCATGCGCCTGCACCTTTGGCAGGCTGGTCAGAGCAGTGTCTGCTGCCAATTCAACAGTGGTAGCCCTTGCTACATCATGTACAGCAGAACGCTGAAGGAGGTCTAACATTTTGGACCTGAGACTTCTTGTGGGCTCTCTTATAGTCAACCTTCTGCATCACTCCAGTTTAATACTGCAAGAGACTCTTCATCACCTATGGGTTCCAAGCATTCTCATTTGAGGCGACCAACGGCCAAGCAGTGGCTTTAAAATCAAGAACCCCGAGTGCATTCTTGCAGACATCCTTGTAGCATCTGGAGTATTCCTGGAGGTCTTTTGCCTGATGCCAGTTGTACAAAGAGGAGGTCCTTGGGTATCTGACCATCACCCTCATGTTAAATGTGACCCAGTCAGGCATATGTGTGTGATTGAGGAAGATGAAGATGGAGGTGGTACCTGCCCCCTCAAGCACTGCACTGTTGGTGATCTTGTCAGTGCATGTGAAAAGAGCTGAGCTATTGTTATGGTTTTGTGTACAGCGTCCAAGTCTTGCTAGCACACATCAATGTGCTCAGTGTGCAGATGATATGGTTTTTGGTGTTCTCTATGTGGTTGCTGTTGGCACAAACTCTCTTTGTCAACCTTGAAAAACAGAGCAGATAATTGCACTAAACAGTTTTACACTGTATATAAGTAGAGGTAAGAATGTGTCCCACTCTCTGTTTTCTGACCCATGACACCTTTGAAAGTTACCATACCATACCATTTTCCCAACCCAGTATATCCTACCACAGGGTCACGGGGGTCTGCTGGACCCAATCCCAGCTAACACAGGGTGCAAGGCAGGAACAAACACCGGGCAGGGCACCAGCCCACCACAGGGCACACACACACACCCACGGAACAATTTAGAACCGCCAATACACCTAACCTGCATGTCTTTGGACTGTGGGAGGAAAACCGGAGCACCCAGAGGAAACCCACACAGACATGGGGAGAACATGCAAACTCCACGCAGGGAGGACACGGGAAGCGAACCCAGATCTCCTTACTGCGAGGCAGTAGTGCTACCATCACACCACCGTGTCTCCCCCTTTGAAAGTTATATAGGATTTCCATCAATTATGGGTGGTGATAATACAAAGGTAAATTTGTAGCAATGTGTCATGAGAATCATTTTATTAATTCAATGCTAATGTCTGAAAACAATAGTTAAATGGTCTAAAGTCAGTGCTTTCATGTTTTCACCAACGTTATCCATCTCTTTAAACATTTGCTGAACTTTCTTAATGCAGTCTTAGGGTCCTGTAGAACAGAGCTGTGTCAAGCAAATCTGAATGGAGCAGCAATCCACTGAATGGTACACTCACACACACCATTAGTTGGTTAGGATTTGAACTTCGTCTTTTGAAGCTTGACAGGAACAGTCCCAACTTGCTGCCCTTCACCAGTTTTATAGTCAGGTCTGATATGTTAAAGTGGTGAATTGGTTATAGACCGGTAAGTTCTAACAACATGGCTCTGCACTTACTCAGTTATCCATCCATCCATCCATCCATTTCCTAACCCGTTGAATCCGAATACAGGGTCACGGGGGTCTGCTGGAGCCAATCCCAGCCAACACAGGGCACAAGGCAGGAACCAATCCTGGGCAGGGTGCCAACCCACCGCAGGACACACACAAACACACCCACACACCAAGCACACACTAGGGCCAATTTAGAATCACCAATCCACCTAACCTGCATGTCTTTGGATTGTGGGAGAAAACCGAGCGCCGGAGGAAACCCACGCAGACACGGGAGAACATGCAAACTCCACGCAGGGAGGACTCGGGAAGCGAACCCGGGTCTCCTAACTGCGAGGCACTTACTCAGTTATTCTTTTTCAAAGTCAGATTGTCTTTTCTTGTGTTTAATTTCTTAACAGCAGTTCTGCTAAATTCAAAGTTCTTGTTAATTTCTCCATGTGACATTTCTTCTCGCTCTCATTCTATATGGGTTATTTCACACCTTCACTTTTTTTCTTACCTTCATATCTTCACTTTTTTTGTTAAGTTCTAAATTGTTGGATTAATCTTGTGCCTTCAAACTTGTTTGCTGAACTTTGCCTTTTAAGACCCTTCTACTGTAATGTCACATATAAGTTTAACAACTATGTCTCAAGATCAGTCACTTTCAGTACTGGTATGCTCACATTTCATTAATGTGACCCTTTTGTCATCCTTGTGAAGAAAGTGTAATTAGAGACACCTTTTATAACCAGCAGGGGGGCACTGCCAAAACATGAAAATGAATAAAATGCTTTTATTAATCTTGTTGGTTTTCCCCAAGTCATAAGATACCAATACCACGTAGCCATTTTGAGAATATGCGCCGCAGCCAGTTTTGACCTAATCAGACTTTCTCTATGGAAATCCTACCAATACTGCACCAGGACTCTGAGTGGGTGTCTCTACCCAATAGAGATCTGTGATTTCGATTTCACAGCATTTTTAGGTGAGCATACACTACATCACATTTTATGGTGCTGCCTGATTTGTACTGTGTATATGCAAACAGTTTGCGGTAGATGAGATATGAAGTATTTTCATGTCATTAGATAATAATGAGCTTATCACTCATGTAAATTTATATTAGGAAATGTCATGATATTAACGTTTTCTGGACTCAAAAAATAAAGCAGATAGATAGATAGATAGATAGATAGATAGATAGATAGATAGATAGATAGATAGATAGATAGGAAAGGCACTATATAATAGATAGATAGATAGATAGATAGATAGATAGATAGATAGATAGATAGATAGATAGATAGATAGATAGATAGATAGATAGATAGATAGATGTTTTGAATGGCCACATCATTTTTAGGTTTAGAATATTTCTGAAGGAGTTAATTTCTAAATATGTTACCACGGTGTCAATTTCTGAGAGTTGTTATTCAGGATTGCCAGGCTGATCCTAAACAGGATGACTAGGGGTATCCGATATGTGATGTCATCATGGTGATGATATAAAGGGGTCAGCATGGTGCACTTCTTGGTTGACCAAATTTTTGGATATATCAAAATAAAACCCTATTATTATTATTATTATTAAAGAAATCTTGGTTTACAAATTCTTTTCTGTTGATTGACTTTTATTTAAATTTTACATTTTGGCATAGGCAGATTGAACTATTTTGGTTCTTGACTTTCTTGCTATGTTTCTCGAGCTATGGTTTGATTCTTCTCCTTCCAATTTCAGTATTGGCTTATTATTACTGTTATGTTCCAACTTCTTTACTCATCTTTACTCAAAATGGCTAGTGCCATGTACAGTCAGTACATAGGTGCTATAAATCGCACAGACCAAAATATTAACATAGCTACCATATGTTTGATTACAGACATTATTTTTGACACAGTGCAGCTCACTCAAGTCTCTCTGTTAACTGGACTTAAACTGACGCTGTGAAATATATTCTTTATAAGCATAAATCTAAAAAGTTATCTTGCAAAGTAAACTTAAAAAATGTACTTGTTGGACATCAATGTCAATCCAATCCTAAAGTAAGACAAGCTATCAAACAATGTCATAAACATATTTCCACCTTACAGATCAGGTAGCATCATAAAATGTAGTCTGGTTTACATCTGCATGAAAATCGGGCCGGGGAGCCCAGAGGTATTTGCCACGGGTTTCTCAGAAGGCCCTTCTAGCCAGAGAGCCACAGATCTTGAAGTTTGGAGGCAGCAGTAGACAAAGACTCAAATGGCAGAAGGAGGACCAGAGTTGGAGATGAAGTGTGTTTATTGAGAAATGCAAAAACTCTAAATAAATCACTTAACCAGAATTAAGCTTTGCACATTTGATAACTGTGTGAAATGCTAAAAGCCTATTCATTTCTAGGAAAATTGCTTCAGCAAATCTCGCACAATGTAATTAAACATTTTGCATTTTTTCAATGATTTTGGTTTTCAATATTTTGCCAAAATCATAGCTTTATTAAGGAAATGTTGCCACATGATTTTTTGACAATCTTTGGAATTGTCATGCCATCAGCAATACAATGATAAGATGGATTACCTGGAAGCAGTCTCAACTGGCAACCATAGTAGATCTGAAGTGTCCACTTTCCTCATTTTCATTTTTTAAATGTTGCTCATTTATTTTTCTTATGGTAATTTTTCCAAACCAGAAAACTGAAGGTTTATTTTAACCACACATTTTTTAATATATGAATGAATATATACAATCATAATGAACATTTGTGGAACTTTCCTAATAAAAACATAATGCACACCAATACAGGTAACAGTTGAATGTCCATAATATATGATTTTTCTGTAACTGTCAAGGATTTATACACTTTTTTTGTTCATATGAAGGCTGTACCATAAAGACATTCATTAAGGTTTTCGTTACAGGCAATCATTAGGTTACCAACTGAAAGTTTTGGCGCTTTGTCCTGTTCCTGTTGAAAAAACACACTTGAGAGAGTAGCCATGCACACATGTAACTCATGTCAGGAGCCATTGACATGTAAACAGATGTGTTAAACAGCTGTATAAAGCAGTGTTTCTCAATCTGTTAGTAGGTTGTGAGTTGCTTCCGATGAGTCACCAGCTTAAATTTAAAAAATAAAAGCTGTTTTAGTTCAGCTTGATTTCCCCACTTGACATGGCAAAGGGGATGTTCCTCGATATTAAATGTTGCCATTATTGCAGCTGTTACACCATGGGGGACCTCCCTCGGGTTCTTCGATATTAAACATTGTGACACTTGAGGGCGCTGTCGCTCCTCAAACCCCGCAGACAAAAGTCCAGGACACCAAGTAAAAGTGCTAGAAATAATTTGAATTTCTTTTCCTTTTGATATTGTGCCACAGCAGTAAACACCACACATGCTACAATAATCAATAATCCAATACAAATAATACAATCCTCCTCTCCTCCCAGCAGCTCCGTCACTCTACCTCCCAACTCCGGCTCAGCTTGCTGGGTCTGCACCAGTCCTTTAAATAGTCCTTGACCCGGAAGTGCTCCTGTCCTTCTGTCCATGTGACTCCATAGCACTTCCAGGTCAGATAAAGACTTATATTTTTCTTTAGCCCGGAAGTACTTCTGTTTCTCCGTCCTCGTGACATGGGAGTACTTACGGGTTACCAGGAAAATAAAAATCCCCGTGTCTCCCTGCAGCATCCCAAGATAGTATCTATGGTACCCAGCAGGGCTGTGAAGCCGAACTCCATCTCCCATGGTGCCCTGAGGGAATCCGGGGAACCTCCATGCTGCAGGAAAGACGCCATCTAGGTTCTTGGATGTGTCAGCTGGGATGAGAAGCTGGCCATCATCCACAACATTTATACCAATGCACTCAAAACTCTGAGGAGGAAACCCCACCAGTCCACAAACACAGAGAGTACTCTATTTCATTGATGTACACTGTTATAAGATATTACAGCGGAAAATGTTGCCTATAGTCATCACTGACTAAAAACAGATAAAACCGGGTCCAGAGGCAAAAAAGGTTGTGAACCGATGGTACAGAGCACACTCTTTGGGATGGCAGGTGAAAAGTGAAATCCCAGGAGAAAATCTTTTCAACAGAACAAGAACCTGACAACCCCACATAGGCAGTCACCGTGTTTACATACAAACAAAAAACTGGTAGTAGGTGAGTAACCCAGTTAAGGCAGAACCCTGGTTTCTTAAGCATGCGTGATTACATGAACAAGTACACTCCTTTCAAAGATGCTCTGACCTCATTAAATTGTGCAAAAAAAAGTTAACTGTCATCATCTGCGTTTGAGAATCCAATAACAAGCCTGCAATAATTTTCATATGTTTTATAACTACATTTAATACTTTGTGTGCGGTAAAGTAATCCCTTTTCAACATCCTTAACCAACCTGAGTCCCTGATGGTTCGTGGTATAAACACTAGCCACTGTGTCACCTGATCACATTATTTCAATATCTAGAGCAAAGAGCTGGACCAAAACTAAACTGACATCTTTATTTATATACTTCTGTTACTGGATTGTATGCAGCATAATCGTTTATACTTGGTAATGTGATTGAGCCCTACTAAGGAATGGCATACCAGTACATGTGCTTTTTGCCTTACACCTGGTGCTGCTGGGATAATAATAACACAGATATTTTTACTTCAGTAAAATAAGTATTTTGTTAGGTTACTTCTTATATTGGACTATGTAACATACGTTACTTTTAACGTGTAAGCCCACCAACATCATTCCCACTGCACTGTATGTGTACGTTCAGTAATGGGACAGATTATTCCAACCAGGAGAAGAAATAATGTAATTGTCTGAATATTTGTGTAGCCCGTCTACTCCAACTGTGTGTAGAAAGGGGCCCTGAGTTCTTTACTCTAACGTCTAATTTGTTAGGATTCTACTTACTTTAATATTTTACGTCTCGGGTTACATTGAACAAAACATAATTAATTCTATCAATACACTGGTTAGATAATAACAAATAATGGTAAAAGAAATTACCTGTTAACATTCGTTCCCAACCCAATAGTTTATATTACACAAACTTATAATAAACAACAGGAACCTGGGTTATAAATCAATAATGAACTCCCAGGATAATTATAAGTCAACAAACACAATTAATAAACTGAAAATAATCAGGAACTATATTACACTATTAATACTAAAATAAAACACATTCAGTCTTGTCACTCTATTTGAAACAAAACGTTGCAGGCCTGATTTGTGGCTTGGGAGTGTTGTGACCAAAAACTTAGCGGTCCTTTCACTCCATCAGGAGCAACAAAATAAAATTAAAAAAGGTACCTTACTTGGCAATGTGGTTATCAGTCCAACAAATCCTTTTGACCTCTCTGCCTCTGTCTATGAGCAGGTAGATGCTGTTTAGTGAATCCAAAAATGTCTCCGTCATCCAAATAAGCAAACGTCCACCATTAGCGTGTTGAGCTGAGTTAACTCCTGCCTCTGGTAGTTCGCTCTGTTACTCCCCTCGTTGAATTAACAAGTCGTTCCTCACCAGATAGACCCTGCAAATGTCTAATCAAACTTCTTCGTCTATCTCAGCAGTTCGTATGCCGGTAAATTATCTGGTTGATAATTTATCTCTCAAACTTTCTGCTATACCACTTCAGCGTCACGCTCTCTCTTTTCCTCCTTGCTCTCCTTTTACCTCCACAGCCGGTTCCTCCACCCCCTTCCGTTTTCTCTACCATATCCGGTTATCAAAATAAAAGTCAACATACCCACGTAAACGAACTACTATACTAAAATGAGCAGTTTAAAACACAAACATTTACATTTTTACATTAATTAGTGATTTAAACACATTTCTACCTGGGCTACATTTGCCTCAGGAAATGTATCTTCTACCTGTGGCTGCTGGAAACGTGTGTGAGGCTAACACATACACAGGTGAACAGAGTGCAACGGGATGCACAGATGGCAAAATTGCCAACTGTATCCCAGTTAAGGATTTACATGGCCAAAAAGCGGGTTACTCATGGAGAAATGTAGCTCTGTTAATTCGATTTCTCAGAGACCAATAATCCAGTTTCTCTAACTGGAATAATAGTTTACAGTGCATTTTAGAAACCAGATTTCTGTGAACAACCAATTAAAGTGCATGTAAACACACTTGATGAGTGAGATTGGAAACTAGGACTCCGGAAATCATCAGTTGTGCTATAATATACAATTTACTGAATTCCGTGATTTATTAAAGTGTTAAAACTTAAAGAAATTATCAGGAATGTAAACAATAAGATATTTTATATATTAATCCTTGTCTCTGGCCCAGAAATATCACTGCAGTGGGTACAGTACAGTACATTTTCACACTCGTCTGTCCTACACAAGGCTGACTGAACAAAATTTACAGATTATAGCATTTCTAAAGAACTGATGCTGATACATGTTTGTTCCCTTATAATAAAAATGATTCATCCAGCCGTTTTTTATGATACTCTAATTCAATTTTAGGAAAAGGGTGTGGGGATGTGGGAAGGTACAGGAGCCCATAACAGCATCATTGACACAAGGCAGGAACCAACTTTAGAAGGGTCAGCGTATACTTGCTCATGTTGGGCCTACTTAGAGTAGCCAGTAATATTCCTGCTAAAGTGAAAAATCACAGGCACTCTTTTGACTTTTGTGCCGTTTTTAAGATCTCTGAATGACTACAAATGTTTCATGAAAATATTAGTGGTGTGTACGTGTGCGGGTGTGTGTTCCCCTGTAAGGGACTGGCACGCCGTTCAGGGGTTGTTTCTGCTTTGCGCCCTCTGCTTGTGTAATGGGCTTGAATTCAGCGTTTTAAATATTCTGCTACAGGTTATTGATGATGGCTATCTACAGGACATAAACATTTTCCTGTCTTGCAAAACAGTCACTTACTTTGAATAATCAGACTGTTTTGATTAGTATCTCATCCACACACAATGTGGTGATAAAGAATTGCCTGCTTTCTTTAAAAATGAACGAGTTCTGGGGACATTGGTTTCTAATCAGGTACTTCTTGATAGCTGACAAGAATAGTATTGTTGAACCAAAGTAAATGTGTTTACACTGTTGTTCTGCAGAGGAAATTGGCATGCACCATTGTTTAACTGACCGTCTTGATGATCTATGCAGAGATTGAAGCATTTATATATTTCTGGGTAAATGAGAATACTGTAAAGTAGAACAGAGAAGTATGGTCTGAGACTTGGGACTGCTGCCTGCTTCTTTTAAGCTTTTTTATCACCCCATCGCGGTGGCTACACCCTGTAGCAACAGTGGCTTGTACCTGCCCCAGATTTCCCTAGGCCTGAGGCCAGTAGTGCTTACTGAGATTGGCTCCAGCCCCCATCAACCATGCTTAGGATTACGTGGGCTTAAAAAATGGTATTATATAATGTATTAGACACATCTTTTTTTCATAAATGCAAACTCAGGAACAATTATTTATGAATTCATATTGTGAACACTCATTAACATCTAAGTGAGACCTATCACCAAATGCTCTGTTCTAAGGAATGCCAGACATTTTTTTGAATATCAGAAACAGCTTCATGCACTAAAAGAAGTCAATCCTATTCTAAAAACAGCTCATTCTGTTTGCTGTAGTTGGGGTGCTAAATATATCTGTTGATGACATACTTTTGCATGAACATGACACACACATATGCAGTCATCAGTCTTCTGAGTAAATCCGTTATGGAAAACAGTATTAAATAAAAACAAATTGGATCCAATCAAGACAACGTGTTTGTGGATTGATAGAGTGACCAAGGATCTGGAGTATGGCTGTCTCTTGATAATCCTATCAGCATTACAGCCATTTAACATTGTGAGGATGCCCGTGTAGTGTAAAAATAAGGACGATTTTCAATATGTGCATTGTACATAGTAATGGGTAGCAAGGCTGGTAGCAATTCTGGGTATAGCCAACAGTCATTCTGTCAGAATATCAAAGGTGGAAGAACAAAAAAATCTTTTTTAAATTCCTGATAAAAAGCTAGCAGTTCAGCTGGGCTGCAGCATGGGCAAACCCAAAGGAAACAGTGAGAAAAGATCTGGAGATGGATCATAAACCATAGACAGTTAAATTCGGTGTCAGGAAAACCTACAATTAAACACTAAAACCAAAACACTAACCAAGGAATTTCTAAATGGTAAATACCTCAAAACACACCAACATAATTACATTCATAATCCACAATCTCAGATGTGTCATCCATGCTGTCCTACCTGTTTAAAGAGTTTCACCCATAATGTCACAGTGTTTGACTTATGAAACAACACCCCAAGCAATGGTTCCACAAAATGGGATAATCTATTATATACCTACACTTCAGACCATTTTAGTTTTCCATGTAACATATCTACAGTACCTACCTAAGTGTCGTGAACTAGGGAGTTCACAAAAACTGCTTCAAAACGACTCACAAATAGAAGGGTCCATCAACCTTCAGCTTGTAAACCAAGAAAGGACAAGCAAAGTGTTGTATTTTCAGCAACACACAAAGGGCTGAAGTTGTGTTATGCCTCAAAAAAAGCAGAAAAGAGTCCCAAAATGTTGTAAAAAAAGGGCTCAGAACGTCCTCTAGAGGAGATAAAGACTGTCAAAATCCTGCTTTGTGACAAGATGCGCAAAAGACATAGAGGGCAATGCCTTCAAAATTGGCAAACACAGTACAAATAGGAAATCCAAGAGAATATTTAAAAAGAGGCCTAAAAATTCCAGAAAAACAGTAATAATCAAAAATAGCAGTAGACACCCGAGAACTCACCAACCACCTAGTGCATACAAAAGTATCACACTTGAATGAGGGCTTCCCCCAGCTTTTATGAGACTGATTGTGGTACCAAGCTTATGACTAACAGGTGGTCCCATTTCCAGAGACCCATACATAAAATACAGGGAACAACACCAAGCAAACACTGAAACACAGAAACTAAATAGTGCATAAATTGCATAAAAATACATAAATGTACAAATAACAAATACCATTACTAATAAGTTCATAAACAAATGGATCAACTGAAGAGACATAAAATGGAATTTAAAACATTGGCTGAAACAGAACATGAAGACTCTTTATAGGTTTTTTTTTTTCAAAAATGGTATATTGCACAAATAAGCTCCAAGGAGCACAAAAGGCCTGAAGGAGTTACCTTAACAGAATAGGCAATCTACTGGTGAACAAATCACAAAAATCACCAATTCAAAGAGGTGTTGAGAAACAGGGCAAGAGGTCAAAAATTCCAGAGAATCCATGAAAAACAGCAATAATCACAACAGAACTCACCAACACCTAGTGCACACAATGTACTGCAAGGGGCTGTGTGTCCTCTAAGCCTTTAAAGGACTGAGGGCAGTTCCTTGACAGAGATGGACAGGTGGCCCAACTGTTGGTGAACCACCCACAAAATATATGGAACATTTAAATCTGTAATCATATCCAGGTATATGTGGACTCCAATCGTGTGTGGGTGTGGGTGAACACACTTGTTTTGTCTTGGTAGAGTAATATATCACTCTACTTTCCCCTTTTGTATTATTAATATGTAGCCTTTGTCAGAATGCTTCAAATCTCATAGACTTATCACTGTTTATAAGGTATTGTACCCTATAACCTCTCCCCACCTTCCCTTCTACATTTATAACCTCAGGCAATTAGGTGTAGTAAAAGACAAGCAAGAGTTAAGTTAGAATTTAAATAATGTACTATTGATAATATTCAGAAATAATAACAATAAGCAAAATACATTTGAATATTGGCAACCATACAACCTGATAAATGCTGATGTGTAATTTTAGTTGGCACACAGACTTGTTACTTTAAATGTCATTAGTTAAGGCATCATTTTGTGGCTTTCTTCAGAACAGGCCGCATGCCTGTCTTAATATGGCTGCTGAGTTGTGCTTATCAGTGTGTTGTCCTTTTCAGTTCATGTGAGATGCTGTTTCATCAGATGTTTGTAAGAGAGAGAACGAGGGGTAAAGCAAGAAAATGTATAGATTCTCTATCCAAACCCTACAGCCAATAGGGCATCATGATACTTAATGGCTTCAGGCAACTTTAGACCAATGGGACACACAATGCTTTTCACACCTGCCCCCAAAACCATTTGTTGAGCTGATGTTTGCCAGCTAGGTAGTGTGGCTTTCTTTTGGGGCTTGACTGAGAGAGTCCTGCAGAGAATCAATTACCAAACTGGTTTGAGTCACTTTCCCCAACCCTGTCATAAAATAAGAAAAGACTGGTTCTTAACCATCAAACAATTGCTGTTCTTATCGATGATAGACATTAGTGTTGTAAGTTACAAATAAAGACATACAAAACATTTATCAACTTATATGCAAAATTTCACACCACAACAATGCTTCGTTCCAGGTTTGATTAGGGTGCTTGGCTAATTGTGCACAAATGTACAGAGGCAGGTGGATAAGTCAGATGCCTCATTCATGCCTTGGAGGTAACAGCGTATCACACCTGCACCAAATCATACAGGAAAAATAAAAAAGAGCCTGCACGGAAGGCCAAAATCAGGTAACAGAAAAATGAAAAACAGAAAGAAGGAATTAAAAGAGAACTAGAGAAAGAGCAAGAAGGAGGATTGAGAGAGAGAGCCCGCATGGACAAGGAGTGAGAGGCAGGTGGTCTTGAGTGAGCCTCTGGGAGAAGAGCCTGGCGTTGATGAAGTGGCACACCTATAGAATGATGCTGGGGAGCAGAGGCTTCATGCATAATGCCGTGCATAGAATTCACACTAAAACATGGCGTACGGACAAAAGCGGAAATGTTCATACGCACAGAAAAATCCAGATGCATAAATTTGTGTGTTCACCAACTTCCACGTTCTTCCGCTCCATTAATCTCGGTCAACGTGAAAAGTAATGCATGTGCATGCGCTTGCTGCTACTCCCCAAACTCCTTCCAGAATTACGCCTCTTTGAATATGCAAATCAATATAAATATCCCTTAAGCTCAGCGTTCTGTGAAAAGGCAATGGCAAAAGCACAGGGGGAGATAGAAGACTTTAAGCGAATACCAAATGGAGGTAAGGAAAAATGTAATATTTGTTGGTTTAAACAGTGGTATAAACAACAAAAGGAAGTTTATCGAGTGACATAGAGTGTCGGAGAAACTCGAAAGCTCAAGTTCACAAAGTTGCACAGTGCCTGAAAAAAAACAGAAGTTGTCAGATATCAAAGTCGCTGTGAAAAGGTGAGTTGTAGCCCATCGTCTGTGAGTCATATGGAAGCTTATAGGGTACAGAGAAAAGATAAAAATAGGGATACACTGGGGAAAAAAGCTCGAAATGTGAACTATAATCTCGAAATTTCACATAGTTTATTTTGTCATTAAAGCAGAACATCATAAACTTCATCTTAAAATTGTTTCATTTACTAGTTTCTCAAATCCCATCATTAACTAAAGTAGCATGTTAAATGCTTTATTTTGTATTTGATCCTCTATGTGCTCTATGTGTGTGAATCAATACGTGCTTCCGGGTTTTCACTTCCTTCGACAGGACACAGAATCCATTACATTCGTGTTATTACAGCTCTCTGAATAATTAAAATACTGAGATTTATACTTGATATCATTTTCATGATGATAGGAGTTAAAGCATGTTATTAAACATGGGAACACGGTGGCGCAGTGATTGTTCCTGCCTCACGCAAGATGCTTGCTGTGCCGTGCGCTACCTTTGATAAAATAATTTACTACAGCAGTACTGTCTCTTTCAAATGTACTAACCTCCAATTCCTGTCCTTCCTTTTCTTTCTCCAAGTACCTAATTGCCACACAATCTGATCTGTAATAGATGTTAAGCCATCTGTAAGCTGAGAACGCCGATATTCAAAACTTTTAAAGAACATTGAAATATCTTTGTAGTACATGTTTAATTATTCTATCCATCTATCCTTCCAGTGTTGCGCCAGCCCCAGGAAGAATACTGCGCGAGGCAGGAACAATCCCTGAACAGCGCGCCAGCACGTTGCTAGCGCTGCGACACTGTGTCCTCACATGTTTAATTATTAACAATTTAGATTATTTAAATGATGTTAACATTTTATCTGTATAATGTAACAAACATATTTTGCTGCATCTCATCTTATTTCATCTTATCACAGGTTTACAATGAGGTAATTGTACAAACAGTTCTACAAGGAGCAATTGATGGACTGATTGAGTGCGTTTTTAGTTCTTGGGATGAAACTGTTTCGAGTTTCGAGGTCAATAGAGGAAAGGCTCTGAAGCGTTTGCCATATGAGAGCAGTTCAAATAGGCAGCATGGCTGAGGCAGTGTGTGCCATATACCGATAATTCTCTTTCCGATCAGCTACTGTACAGCTGTGATTCACACTCAGATACAGTGATAGAAATGCTCTGAGTGGTGCAGTGAGAGTAATAATGGAAAAAGATGATCCGATGTGGCAACCCCTAACAGGAGCATCTGAAAAAAGAAGAAGAAGGTGCAGTGAAAGTAACAACACTAAAGCAGCTATGGTATTTGGAATAGTTTGGCCATTCCGTGGACCATTATATTGTTACAGGTTAAATATAATCAGATGCCTTAAACTAATAAACAATATGTGGTTAATTTCAGTGTATATGATAAAGCTGCGTCAGAGATGTGGATCTAAAAAAGAAAGGGAAACCTCACAGGAACAGTAGCACTGCTTTGACACCAGGTGCCGCCAGTTTGCAAAACCGAGCGGAGAACTTACGTACACCAAGCATTTAGCTGGCGTGAAAATGTGCGTAGCTTTACACCAAGTTTAGGTTTTATACATCGTGATTTGAGCATGGAAACGGGAGTATGCAGCATTTTTGTGCATACACACCGTTTATACATCAGGCCCCAGGAGTGGCCTACTATGCGATGTTTCCCGCTGATGCTGAGGGAGTGGTGGCGGTAGACTGGTATGTAACTCTGAGCGGCACCCTGTAATTGTTGCAGGCCCGGTATTGAGGACCTGAGTCTGGATCTGAATGTAGATTGCACCTGTCCTTGGGCGTCTCTGCTTACTGCGAGGTCTGGACCGGATAAGGGGAGGATCGTCATGCTTTTGAGGGAAGTGTTGGGGCTCACAGTTTTTTAAATAAACTGTCTCAGGATTTTAGAATAATTACAATATCCTATAAATCTAACAAAGAAAGAAAGATCAGCATAACTAAATGTGTTGCATAGAATAAACATCATAGATAAATTAAACCTTATATACTATACAGAATATACACATTGCTGGAATTTGAGGGAATCGTTATGAATGACAGCAGTGCTGAACTGGGGATTGAAGATTATCATATACAAAAGTAAAATGGTTCTGTGGTAAAATGAACATGAAATACTAATTGCTTAATTCCAGAAGCTTAATATAACCAAAATGATCATGCTCAAATAATCTCTGATGTTCAAAACGTTCACTTCTAATAAAGAACATATTAATTAGGACCAATTTATTCAAAACAGAATATATATTTTTATCATCACCTGCATTGTAACAACAGGGGGCTCTAAAATGACTTGTATAAGGCTATAGATTAAATTTTGTAAATTAGGAATTCCCAAACATTCTGAGGGCCTGAGTGTTGTGAATTCTTGCCACAATGAAGCTCAAACACGGTTTTAGGCCACCGAAAAACTCACAACTCACATAAAATACTAGAACTGTCCTATTTTTAGTTCAGAACCCACTGGGTGGCCCGCACCTCAGGCAGCCAAGCCTCAACTCATTTGGTAGGCTTCGAGCCTGCATAGGCCTAAAAATGGGACTAAGACAACTTTATGTTTCAATGGAGAATGGTGGAAAGGAAAACCGGTAAACTCCATGGTCCAAAACACAAAAAATAAAACAAGAGTGTTTTATTTTTTTTAATTTTTTTTTAAATGTTATTAATTTTATTGTAATCATTCCATACAAATAGATCAATTTTTACAAAAAAAAATAGGATGAAAACAACTTAACCCCCACCCCTAAGAAAGAGAGCAAAGCCAACGGAGTAAAACTTAAAGCTTGTAAACATACCTAAATTGATTAGTTTAAAAGGGCAATAGAGATGAATGAAGAAGAAAAAGAAATGTGGAAAGAATAGCTTCCTCTGCGCTTTAAGAGCTTATTCTAAAATATTATTGATTAGATCCTGCCAGGTTTTGAAAACATTCTGTACCGATCTGCTAACTGAGAATTTGATTGTTTCCATTTTCAGATAGTATAAAACATCGGTTTCCCACTGACTTAAAAGAGGAGAGTTAGGATTCTTCCACTTTAGCAAAATAAGTCTACGTGCCAAAAGTGTACTGAATGCAATCACAGTTTGTTTGTCCTTCTCCACTTTAGGCCCATCTGGAAGAACACCAAACACAGCTGGATTAGGAGGGATTGTGACACCAAGGCTGTCTGAAAGGCACTTAAAAATTTTGGTCCAAAACGATGTTAATATGCTGCAGGCCCAAAAAATGTAACCCAGTGAAGCTGGGACTTGATTGCAGCGTTCGCAGGTTGGATCTTTACCTGGGAACAGTTCTGGACAGTTTTAAGCGAGACAGATGTGCTCGATATATAATCGAGTTGAATAATTGTATACTTTGCGCATATGGAGCTCGAGTGAATTCTCTGCATTGCTACCTTCCACTCCTTTTCTGATATATTGATTAAGAGATCTTTTTCCCATTGTCCTCTTGGATCTTTGAAAGGGAGGTACAGTAAAATAATTTTATATATTGCAGAGATGGTGTCTAAGTCCTCGAAATTGAGCAATATTTTTTCCAGCCTGGAGGAGGGTGCAAGATGAGGAAAATCGGGCAGGTTCTGTTTAACAGAGTTCCTAATTTGAAGATAGTGAAAGAAATGTGTAGCTGGAAAGTAAAATTTGGAAATGTAATTGTTCATAGGATGCAAAGTAGTTGTCTATATAAAGAGCTCTAAGCAATTTAATCCCAAATCTTTTCCAGATATTAAAAACTGCATATGCTTGCGAGAGTTGAAAGAGGTGCTTCTCTTGCAGAGGTGCCACAGATAAAAGATTCAAATGTAAGTTAATAATCCAATTGTGCTTCACTCACTCAGAATATGGAACCAATGTAGAAAGCATTTTAGGAAGAAGAGTGTTTTAAAATAAAGAATGAATTGAAAAGATTCCAAAAAAAGCACAAGAAAGGCAATGCAGGACAAAAGGATCAAAAACAGATTTATCCTGAAGGTAAAACTAAAAAGAAAACCAATCCAATAAATCTCAAACCACAAAAGTACCTTAAAACAAAGCAGGGGAAAAAACAAGAAAAGCAACATCATAAATCAAAAGGCAAGAATTAAAATAGAAATGCAATGACAAAACTTGAGTACTAACTGAAACTTTTGCTTTTCTACTTATTTTTAAATACATAGAAAATTAATTTAGATTACTTTGTAGAGATCTGTTTTTACTTTCACATTAAACAGTCTTTTTTGGATGATCAGTATCAAGATGGTCAAATTAAATCCCGATGAATCAATGCTCTATAACAGTAAAATGTGAAAACTTCCAGGAGTATGAATATTTTTATATGCACTGTAGTTTCTAACATTTAATACTATTATTTGTCCATATACACTGAAAATGTAAGCTACAGTACATATCTGTACGTAAATGTACAGTAAATAGAGCAAACTAAGTGCTGACACTAAGTCATTTTAAAGAATAAATCACAGGGGTGTATTGATTAATGATTACTTTCACCATCTGCTATTGGGATGCAAGAAAAGGTTATAATTTGGTAGAAAAGGGAATTTTTGGTAAAACCTTCATTGAAATTCCAACTTATTTTAAACTAAGATGGTGGCATTACCATCACAGCTGAAAACTGATGTCCATTGTAACGTTCAAGTGAAGGAACAGCAAATGAAAAGATATAATGAACAGATGGGTCTTCCGTCTGGATCAGATCTTCATCAGTCGTCAAAAGAAGGGAGTTCTAGAGAGTCTGAGAGTCTGATGTGTATTTGCCAAGAGTTGGATAGAGAGGTTTGAAAACAGCAATAGCATCAGAAGCTCTCACAACAGGTTTTACGGTGTAAGTAACCTGGATACATACTCAAGAGTGATGGAGCGGGATGGTCTGTAAAGACTATGCCCAACGGCCAGAGTGGAATTAACTGATTTGTATTACGAAGAATGCTCTTCTGAACACCAATCAAATACAGCAATAAGCACAAAGCAGGAACCAACTCTGAAAGCAGCACCAGTCCATCAGATGGAAGTCTCATATGAACATCTAAACAGCTACCAATCCACCAAGAAACATTAAGGATGCATGCAAGAAACATGTACTGACATGGAGAAACTTCACGCAGAGGGAATCCCTGTCTGCAGTGGAACTGGTTTTGAACAGCTAAGAGTTAGTATCAGTGACTTATTCATTTAAACTAATTCACTTGAGTTTAATGTCATTAGGCTTTACAATACAATGAAAAGTACTGAATGTTCAAGTGTGGTATCCAAGATGAAAATATGAGATTTGACTTAATACAACCATAAATAATCCATTTTAACTCTTGGGAAAGACCATATAAGACATATTTTATCGAACATAGACTACTGAGGTGTACAGTTGCTAGTTTAAAGGTCCACTTAGTGATACTTCCAACTCAGAAACTATTCAGACAAGTAGTTTTAAAATTAATTTTGTGGAAAACTGTTTTTTCGACAGTTGTGTCAAATCAGCTTTTATCCAATTTACATTTTCCCCCATGGTCTTCTTGATAAATGCATTTCAAAGTTACAGTTTGAGTCTGATTTATTTAGCTCCCTCGTCACTTCAAACATTTTTATCATGTTTCTTGTTTGCTTGGCTGGAAATCATTCAGCTTCTTTAGTTTTTGTTCAATGCTCCAGAGATGCAGTATTTAGCTCAGTGATAAAAATGTAAAAAATCCTAAAGTTGAACCATACAGTATATGAACAGCTGTTGAGAAAATACTTTTTTCCAAAACACTAAAGGCAAAAAAGAAACCAGATAAAGGTTTGGATGAATTGATATGCTTGTAATAAAAAAGAACAGCAGCCAAGAGATTTAATTATACTAAGTCTCATTCTGTAAGCTTTATGTTTACTGTTTTGTTGGGTTTTTTTTTGCCACACTGTATGCAATGTTTAATACTGTTGCATCTATCTGCTGCGTTTTGACTCAATTGACCATAATTTACTCCTTCAACGCCTTGAACATTTTGTTGACACTGAAGGTCCCACCCACAAATGGTTTACTTCACACCTAACCAACAGAACCATGTCAGTTAACACTGGAAATGATTTCTCTTCTACAGAAATTTTACCATATATACTCGCATTTAAGTTCTCCCACAGATAAGTCGGGCCTGATTTTACCGTATAATTTCCAGTATTTTATAATGTCGTTGCATAAGTCGAATGCAGAAAACTCACGCTATTGATCCAAGAGATTATGATACGCTAACACCCACCTGAGAGAGTAAAAATTGGAGCACACTGCCTTTTTTCTATGTATTGTGCCTATGTGACCACACAGTAATACCCAAACTCTTCTGAAGCAACATTTGCACTGTTTTGTGTTTTTTGTATCTCACATCCTCATACACATTTATCATAAGAGCATCCCTTATCTACAATGGTGCGTTCGATCAGAAGAAAATATGAAGCAGGTTTTAAATTAAAAGTCGTTAAAGTGTCGAAAAAAATTGGTAACTGCACTTCTGCAACAAAATTCAATGTGTCTGAGAAACTGATGTGAGATTGGAAGAAGCAAGAAAATGTGTAAAAAAAGCCCAAAAAGCTAAGTGTCGTATTTTTGAACAGGTGTATAAGTCAGAGTCTGATTTTATGATCGATTTTTGGGGTTTCAAGACCTGGCGTATACGTAAGTATATATGGTAATTATGGGGCTCTCCAAGGTTCTGTTTTAGGGACACATGCTTTTCTCATTGTATCTTCTTCCAATAGGGAAGATTATCACTATCTGAAAATAAAATGTCTCCTTTTACATTTAAGCTGATGATTGTCAGCTTTATCTGCCTATAAAGTTTAATGACACTGGCAATTTTTCTTTACTTCATGACTGCTTAGAGGAGATTAGGACATGGATGGTCAATCAGTCTGTCAATCAGCTTTGCATTTTATATAAATAGTAGCCGTACCCATGGCTGCACCCAAATAGTAATGAAACAGGACACATTTTAAAAATCAATAGATGTTGGCACTATATCTGTGCGTGTTCAGCTGTGACGGGAGAATGTTCCCCGTGTGGGGCTGTGATATCTCTGGTCCTCTAAAACACAGAGCTCTGATCTCTCTCTCAAAAATGTCAAATGTTACTCCTTAACAATCTGTAGATGATAATGTCTGTTGAACAAACAGGTATTGCTAGTTAAGTGAAGGCAAGGTATGCTCCAACACGTGATAAGACGTAGACCAACTCAAACAGATGCTGGTGAGTGAATGCCCCTTGCTGTTGGCCCACAGCCACTCTCTTGGATTTGCATAAATACATCGGTACAGCAAGCGAACTATGGTACTTAGCGCAATGAGAGAAGTCGCAAAATCAACAAATGCAAATTGAAGCACATTATAGAAAACAACCAGATCTAAATTCATTAAGCAATTCTCTCATGAAAAGCGGACAGACATACAGACAGAACACGCATGGACCACGACATTTTTAAAACCTTAGCGAGCACCTATGGGCCAAGGGTAACCTACATTCCAAATTTCAAGTCCCAAGTTCTTATGGTTCAGGAGATTTCATGATGCGTGAGTCAGTGTTATTTGGCTTTTATATATTGTGGTGTCCGGATGGAGTTGGTACCCAGCCGGGACACCCGAGAAGACTGGAGGAGGGCTTGTGCCTCCTTCAGACCTTGAGGGGGTGACCACCCTGGGGGCCGCGGGTAAAGAGCTGGGAAGCTCGACCCTGTATGGACCCGGGGTTACCGCCAGGGGGACCCCAATACCTGGAAGACCCTGGACCTCAGCACTTCCTGGTAAGAGGAACAGGGACATCCGGAGTGCTTCCGGGGAGACAGCCAGAACTTCTGCCACACTGGGGCGTGTCGGTGGGAGATTGCCGGGAACACACCTGGAGCACATCCGGGTGCTTATTTAAAGGGGCCGCCTCCCTTCAGAAGGGGACAAGAGTCGGGTGGAAGAGTGGGCAAGGTTTCTGGAGGGGGCAGGAGGCGGCCTGAAGAAGAGAAGAGAGAGAGGAAGGCATTGTGTTGGCCTGGACTGAGGGGTATTGGGGCTTGTGAGCATTAACTTGTGATAAGAACAATGAAAAATAAATGTATGTTGGATGACTTGAGCGTGTCTGCCTGTCTGTGTCCGGGGCAATGTCCACAATATATAGATAGATTTGAAATACAAAGACATTCCAATGGTGTCTCCAGATTAGATAGAATTAGTTTTGTCAGTCAGTAAATTGTCAGGTAGAACCAGAATTTAGAAAAACTTTGCTTATTGCAAGATTTAGAAGATCCTAAATACAATCATGCCTTCTACACCAGTAAAGCATACTAACCATCTCACATTATAGTAAAGCACAGTTAATCAAAAAGACAATATGACCAAACACGTTAGATCATATTGTGACTACATCATGATATGTTAGTAGACCCAGTAGTCTGTGCTTATGGAAGTAGAATGGCCTAATGGTCGTGGTGCTGGAATCTAAAGCTTACATCTGCCCACCACTGACTTGCTCTGAGACCATCAGCAGATCATTTACTCTCCAATAATAGAAATCAGGAAACATTTAGGCTATATTTGCAATTTGAAAGATTTTTTTTGTATGAAGGTATCCTGTTTATAATATAAATGCTTCATAAAATATCATTTACTATTAGAAAAAAAATAAAACCTTGTTCAAGCCATCCATTCATCTTCTATACACATATAATAAAATAAAGGGTCCTGTGAACAAATAATGGACAGCTTATCAGCCAATTACCTATTCAATGATCCTGGAACACTAAAATTTACATCTTTAATCCATAAACAATTTTCTCAATTCATTAAAAAATGACAGATTTCTCTCTTAACCTGGAGCTGAGGCTGGTTATAGCACTTGAGGAAAAGTACGTAACTGACCAGTTTCTAATGTTCACATTAAACTGAAACACATCTGTCAAAATCTGTCACAAATGGAAACTATTTTTCAAAGTTTCATTCCAGTCATAGAAATATTTCAGGCTTGTCTCCAAATGATATGTGATGCGCTGATGATACTAGCCAACGGGAATCATTACAGTGGCCCCAAAGTTCAAGAGCTAGAAAACTTGCACAAAATGCACCAGCATTAAAAGATGGCACATGTACAAAGCAAGGGGGGTGGGGGCACCATTAAGAGGTGGCACATGCCAGAGAGTACAGGTTACCATGTTAACAGGTGGTGTGCCAGCATTAAGAGCAGGTTCACACAAAACATGACAGATGGGAGCTTTAAGAAGGGGCTCATTTAAAACCCTCTTATTGCTCCCACCCTGTATCACTGCTTTCAATGTTTAGCCACTTGCACGTTAGGGTTCTCATTGATGGTTTACAATTAGATTAAACAGATTTCTGCTCTTGTAGAATTTTCAAGCTCTCTCAAACTTTCACAGCACATTTACTCCACATTGCTGTCCAAGTGATCTCAAGATGTAATCTCATTGCATTGAACTCAATTAAAATAAAGTTGTAAAGTGTAGGTGGAGGGCCATACAGTCTATCTCTCAGTACCTCAAACCCCAGAAACAACCACACTAACAACTGCCCCAGGTTCAGATAAGTGTTTTATTTTATAACAAATAAGGTTATTATTTTTGTTCCTTTCTCTTCCACTCTTCCCCAGGCATGTGTTGTCCAGTTCCTCTCTCAACTTAAGAAGGCTACTTTTATGCTGGACCTGGAAGTATTTCCAACACTGTGACATTACACCAAGGAAGCAGTTCTGGGTCAATTGGAGCCCATCTCAGAATAAGGAGAAGCTTATCCATTTTCGGCAGCTCCCTTTGTGGCATTTACACCACCCATCAGGGCTACCTAACAGGACTACAATTCCTAGGTTGTTCTGCTGGTGTGCGCTTGGGTGATCCAACAAAGGGTTGCTGACTGCACCACTTGTAGCCCTGATAGGTGGTCCCCCCATCTTTACATTTTACTGTCCCACTTGGGAATAACAACACTAGCCATCCTGGTAGAGACATCCATTAAATGGGCCTTTCAGCCAAACAAGGAGCCCTGTTGGAAGGCCAGTCCATTCTTGCCTTCCAATGCAATATACAGTATAATTGACAATTATAATTACATAATTCTAATTGAGGTGAGATGATAGATTTAGCAATTAATAATTATTAAGTAATTTTAATAGATAATCCTATATTTCAGAATGCCTTTCACCTTACACTCCAGATCATAACCTTAGATCTTCAAATGAGTGTCTGCTTAGAATTCCAAGAGCTAAACTTAAAAGAAGTGGTGAGGCGGCCTTCTGCTGTTATGCACCTAAAATCTGCAATAGCTTACCAATAGAAATTGAAAGGCTAATACGGTGGAGCACTTTAAAAAAACTGCTAAAAACTCAATTTTTTAACATGGCTTTCTCATAGCTTCATTATAGTTTAATCCTGATATTCTGAATATGCATTTAATTATCATTGTCATTCATGGTGGTGGCTGCGGTGGGCTGGCGCCCTGCCCAGGGTTTGTTTCCTGCCTTGCACCCAGTGTTGGCTGGGATTGGCTCCAGCGGACCCCCATGACCCTGTAGTTAGGATATAGCGGATTGGATACTGGATGGATGGATGGATTCATGGTGGCTCTGAAATCTGTACTAACCCCTACTTTCTCTTCTGTTCTTTTTCACGTTTTCTGTGGTGGCGACCTGTGCCACCAGCACCCAATCAAAGCACCGTGCTGTCCCTACATTGATGGATTGAAGGCCAGAGGTCCACATGACCATCATCATCAAGTTCTTCCATGTGAAGCATGAAAACCATGAGGACGGATTGAGATCATTTATGTTAGGTAGAATGCCTAGAGGAGGCTGGGTGGTCTCGTGGCCTCGGAACCCTTGCAGATTTTGTTTCTTTTTTTTCCTCCAGCCGTCTGGAGTTTTTTTTTGTCCTCCCTGGCCATTAGACCTTTATTCTATGTTAATTAGTATTGGCTAATTTAATTTTTTTATTTTGTCTTTTCTCTCTTTCTTCATCCTGTAAAGCACTCTGATCTACATGGTTTGTATGACAACGTGCTATAGAAATAAATATTGTTAAAGTTGTTTTAATTGTATCAGTATTTATGAAGACTGAAGTTAGACTGGAAATAAGAATGTGCCAGAATTGTCTATTTCTGCAACTGACATTTCACATTAAAAATGGACATGGTCACAAAGCATAATCAATGCCGTCCTTGTGTTGCATTTTTCAGGGAAGGTGAGTGTTTTTCCACTGCTTCACAGTTAAGATTGAATTGTCTGATATTACAGTAAGTCTTGTGAAGCCTCTTTAAGATTACTCAGAATAAGCTCGGAACTGTCTTATACCTCAGAAGTGTTAGCACACACTTAAAAATCCTCTGGAGAGAAAAGAGACAGCAAAGTCAAATGTTTCTTTTATTTCTTTGGTGTACAAGCTAATCAAATCTTTCTTTGTTGCCCATAATCAAAAGCTCAGAAAAGCAGCATGTTCCAACATCGAACAACAGCACAGTGTTACGTTACAGCCAAGGTCTGTTCCCTGGCTTATGTTTATTTTCTGTTTAATTGTTATTCTTGCCATAGTTTTTATTAATACTCTTTGTCATTGGTAGAAAAGGTATATAATAGTCCATTTTCTTGTTGAATCTTGTGATCTTTTGTGACTTTTTGCATCTGGTTCTCAGGTTTTGCTATTGGATTTCTGATCTTGACTTGTTTGCACTGCATTGCCTTGTTAGGCTAATCCTTTTGCCCTTATAATGCTTTTTCCCTTTTTGTTTTCTTTTTGTTCCCTTTTTCATTGCTTATCGATAAATTCTTTATTTATAAAGATTTGGATTAGCCTTGTCATTCCAAGACAAAAGTTTTCCCTGTCCCTTGAATGGTATTTTTGTGCTTTTGGGAAAATCAATGGTATTTTTTAAAATTTTAAAAGCCAGTGTCCCATTTTGGGCTTATGCAGGCCTGAACTCCTACCCCGGTTTTGGGGTCAGGTTGCCTGGGTTGAGTCCTGTTTCTGAGGATGTCCAGTGACGTTCTGCTTAGGTTTTCATTTATTTTGAGGCCTGATTAAACCTTTTCACCATTTTGTGGTGCAGCACAAGCCTTTGTTCATGTTTGTTTCCTAGTACCCTTCATACCAATTGTAAACTGCATGAACAGACAAAGTACTTTTACAAGTGATAAGAAACGCTTCACTTTAGAACATTATTTTATGTGGCAAATTAAAATAAACCATAGTTGTGAAGAAATAACTCCAACTTGAAAAATAACAAAAGTATCCTTTAACAAAATAAATTTCAACAAAGAAATGTGAAAATGCATTCAAACACCTCATTTTGGCAGGTGCTGAAATAAACCTAAACATCAAGGAAGCAAATAAAAGACACCAAGCAGACCAACCAGAAGAATGAGAATCATCTGTGCAATCCAAGCATAAAAATGAATGAAATAGTTATTTGCATGTCCAGCCAACGTGAAACATGTTGCCGCTCTCTGATGCCAAGATAAACAAGAATAGATTAGAATACACAATTCATTTTAATTAACCGAAAACATAAATCAGCTCACTTAATGTCCTTGTTACTCTTATTTCTATGTTCCTATTACCAGAAACCTTGCAGAAACTGAGAAAGACTTCAGTAAGATTTAATTGTTAAAAAGGGGCACCATGCTTAGTAATAGATGAGGAAAACATCTAAGTATAATTTTGAATATAAACATGAAAATCCTAGTTTTAAATCTTCCAAAATGAAGCTTAGCTGCTTCTGAAGAATAAAATGTTTGAAATTAATAGGATGTACATGTAGGCCCTATAATTTTTAACCCACATTGAAAGATATGTGTTCAAAACATTTGTTCGCTCGATTAGGAGCAAGGTTTTCAGTGGAGTCCCCCAGGGGTTTGTCCGTGGACCGTTACTTTTTCTGGTTAATATTAATAACATGGACTCTGGTATAGTTAGTAAACCTGTGATGACACTAAAGTTGGAGGGATGGCAGACATTGAGGAGGAAGCAAAAAGAATTCATAAAGTTCTGGACAACCTTCAGAACTGGGCGAACACCTAGAAAATGGAGTTTAATGTAGAAAAGTGCTACATATGGGCAAAAGGAACATCAATTATAAATACAAGATGGGAGACACGATCATAGAGGAAACGACCTCTGAAAAAGATTTAAGGGAGCGCGATGATACAACATTTTCATCATCTAAGCAATGCATAGAAGCTATTCAAAAGGCATATAAAATGTTAGGTTATATCATAAAAACTGCTCAGACTACATGATGCGCTAGTACAAGTGAATCTGGAGTACTCTGTGCAGTTCTCGTCACCACACCACAAGAAAGACAAGGCAGCACTTGAAGCTGTGCAGAGAAGAGCAACCAAGTGCATCCTAGGACTCAGAGATTTAAACCTGTTTAGTCTTGAGATGCAGAGACTGTGTGGGGACCTAATCTATCCATCCATGCATTTTCCAACCCGCTGAATCAGAACACAGGGTCACGGGGGTCTGCTGGAGCCAATCCCAGCCAACACAGGGCACAAGGCAGGAACCAATCCCAGGCATGGTGCCAAACCACCGCAGGACCTAATCTAGGTATTTAAAAATCTTCAGATGCATTGATAATGTAGATCCACAGACATTATTTCAGCTTAAGGGTGAATCACATACTCGGGGACATCAATGCAAATTAAAGGGAAGTGCATTTAAAACTGAAGCGTGAAGGATTCTTTATGCAAAGAGTTGTGGGAATCTGGAACAAACTGCAGGGATATGTAGTTGAAGCAGAAACCTTGACAACCTTTAAGAAGTATTGGGATGAGATATTGGGACAGCTTAGCTTTTAGCTAAAAAGGCAAGCAACAAATGGACTGAATGGTCTCCTCTTATTTGTCAAATTTGTTATGTTCTATATTCTTTCTTATAAAACATAAATCTCAGTTTAAGGTTAAAGTGCACAGAGCAGGCAATGTTAAAATTATTAAAAATAAAGATGATTCTTTATCTGCTGGCATGCCTAACAAGACATGTAGCCTTAAGTTGCTCAAAATGGAAATGCCTGTGTTAATGTGTAGTGATTAATTCAGAGTCGTAAAAAAGCAGTATAACTATGTGGGAGTGAATTGAAGTGAGTTTCCATAAATGCTACTTTAATGAAAAGCTAGATCCATAGGATAAACTGTACGGTGCGTGAAATATTTGGGCTGTGCATGTTTTATACATTGTTAAAGGCGGCATTAGCTGTTTTTCTTTCTTTTAGATATACAACAGTGATCTATGCCACTACACTAAACTTACGTGCCTCTGCTTATTAGTTCAATGAGTGGATATCTGAACACATTAGAATGTTGACACATTCAAAATTATAGGTAAAGCACTTGTGACAGGCTGCTTTTAGGCTGCAGCAATTGAAGTTTAAATGATTTAGAAGGAAACTGCACACAGAGAAGAAAAGACTGAAGCATGCATGCTGTGCTGCAAAATCAACAACACGAACTGGAATTTGGCCATTTTGACAAGACATTCCAGGCTCAAATACTCATTTGGTTTTTAAAACTGAAATATGAAATGGTTGGTAATTATTCCAATTTGTGTATTATTAAAGCTGGAGGATCTTTTAAAATAAACATGCAAATAACAAAATTTATAATTAGAAGGAAATACAATGTAAGAAATGTACTGTGTTTGCAAAGCTTCATCAGATGGATTAAGATAGGCATTAAAGCAGCAAACAAATACAAAATCTTTCTCGACATATTTGAAATAGAATGCTGACTACATAAATCTGCATGAAATCGAGAATTAAAAAGTAGTCACTTAAAAGCAGCAGTGTACTTATTAAAATTATAAATTAGCATTATTTATTTTTTCTGTTGGACCTTTGCTGTCTTTTCCCTTAATCCTAATGCCATTTTCTGGTTCCATACTGTATCTTCAAATTAAAGTCTGCTCTAAGGAGGCAGGCAGGCAATTGTCTAGTCTGATTTCCTGATGCGTAGAACTTAACATCCTTGGCTTTTCCAGTCTGGTTGATTAATTAGCTGTTAATAGCTGGCTTTTTGGTAGTCATATTGAAGTCACCATCTCTGTCCACAGCATTTCCCTCACAAAACATCTAATCTTACAAAAATAATTCTGTGACCTTGAAATAGCCCAACTGAAGTGAATGACCAGAGCAAAGAAGTTGGTTTTTACCTCAATTAGGTGCCAAGTCTTTATTTTTAAACTCCGCATTAGTTACATGCTATAAATAGATGGACGCTAGGTGGCACTGTTGCCCCTTTTAAACCCAACAGACAGACGTTCTGGACACAGGTTAAAGCACCAAGAAGTATTTTATTATTTCTTCTTCCCATACAGTGCCTCCAAAGCACTACAGCCACAATAAGTTCAGCAATAAAGCACAATATTCTTCTCCTCCACACCTCTTAGCAAGTGTTGTCCACCTCCTCCCGACTCAGGCTCGTCTGCTGGGTCTTCAGCAGTCCTTTATATAGTGGCCGACCTGGAAGTGCTTCTGTTCTTCCTTCCACATGACTTTTCAACACTTCCAGGTCAGATGGAGAACTCAAATTCTTTAGTCAGCCCGGAAGTACTTTGGGGATCCTGTCCACATGAATCATTATTACTTCCAGGCTATAGGGAAAGTATGACTCCCCTGGTCCTTCGACAGCTCCCCCTGGTGGCACCCACAGCACCCAACAGGGCTGTGAAACCGAACTCCAAGTCCCAGGATGCCACCGCTATACTCCAGGGGAGCTGCCATCTAGCGTCTTGGGGAGCCAGTGTCCAAAAGTTGCTGCCTGCCCCCATCTTCTCCTTCTTGGAGTGTCCCGGGCAGGGTGAGCTGCCAGCCATCCATCACAATGCGTTTGGAGACAAAGTTACTACTCCTGTCTTGTCTTAAGCTGATTCAGAGACCTGTAAGTGTAAGCATCAATCCGTTTGCATTTGTTCCTGTGCTAATTTTGTTAACGTCCTTAAACCAGGGCTCCTCAGATTTGCTCCAGGAGTGCCGCAGTGGAATCAGAAGTCAATCTTTGATGATAACAAAACTTGTTTAATTTGTTTAATTGTTAATTTAATTGTAAATTGTGAATTTAATTTGTTTAACTGTTTGTTAGTGCTTACATTCTGCTGTGCCAGGTCATTTCTTTTTGCACTTGTAATCCAAATGATTTATGGCCCAGGGGAGCTTAGTAATTCTAAGTCCTTCATTTTCTCTTCAATTTTCTTCATAAGATTTTTTAGATACTTCATGATAAATCACAGCTAGGTGTAATTGGGACCAAGTTAGATGGTGAGATCATTGCTATTGTAGAGAAAACAAGAAGCAATTAAAAACAGTCAATATAAATGTATAAGACTAAAAGATGCAATTAAGAATCTTGTCAAGCAAGTTAACTCATTTGAAGCACAAAATTGTTGCTTGTGAAATAATTGGGTTCAAATTAAGAAACTGGGGTGGAACAAAAACATGAAACCGCTGCAGCCTCCTGGAAGCACAACTGATGCTTTCCCATTTAACCATTTTAATGGTTAGAACATTGAAGCCTAATGCAATTCAATATTATGAAATGCAAAATGTTATTCTAATAGTCAATAGTCTCGTCTGTCTTCATTCAATTAATACACTCCTCCATCTTCTCTTTTTTGCCTGTTTGAAAAATGTAAAATATCCTTGTATTGCTTCCTTTTGAAAGATGCTGGGATAAAGATAAAGTTAAGTAAAAGTACAATAAAAGTTAAAACACAATTGTATGATACAGTGCCATCAGAAAGTATTCAGACCTCCTCACGTTTTTCACATTTTGTTACATTGAAGCCTTGTGCTAAAATCATTTAAATTCATTTTTTCTCCTCATCAAGCAACACTCAGTACCTCAGAATGACAAAGCAAAAACAGGATTTTTAGGAATATTTGCCAATTTATTAAAAACTAAAAAATGAAATATCATATTTACGCAAGTAGTTAGACCCTTTTTTCAGTACTTAGTTGAAGCACCTTTGGCAGCAGTTGCAGCCAGGATTCTTCTTGGATTTGACATGACAAACTTTGCACTTCTGGGTGTGGAGATTTTTCAGCCATTCTTCTCTGCAGATCCTCTCAGGCTCCGTCAGGTTCAAAGAAGTCCATCAGTGGACAGTTATTTTCAGGTCTCTCCAAAGATGTTTCATTGGGTTCAAGTCTGAGTTCTTGCTGGGCAACTCAAGAACTTGCACAAAGCTCTCTAAGCCAGAGGTGAGCATCGCTGGTGCAGGAAGGTGTGCTGTGCCTGCTAGGATTTTGTTCCAACTGAATTGCTTAATGAGAAGTCAGTTATTGCTGATGAAGTACTTATTGCTCAAGTGACATTTTAGTCGCCTCATTTATTAAGATTTCCCACCCTTAATTGCTTATTTTATTCTGAACAGCTGCATTCACTGTTTTAAGTGCTCCTTATTAGCAATAAGACACATTAAACAAAGGAACCAATCAGCTGTTCTCCCTCTAGCTTGTTTCCATTTACACCTGTGTGTATCCATCATGCACTACAGTAATCCCTCGCTACTTCGCGGTTCACTTTTCGCAGATTCACGACTTTGCGGGTTTTTAAATATAGTAGTAGTATTTCCTAGTCTAAGAACAACAAAACAAATTTGGTGACTAAGTGCGTTGTAACACGGGCTGTAATTGGTACATGGGAGGAAGAAGACAAATCACAGCTTCCCGCTTTCTAATCGGGCCCGTGATTGGTGCTTTGACTGATGCCCAGATCCCACAGCACCTCCCCTTGTCTCTCTGTCGCGGCCATTTTGCTTCAAGCTTTCTCGCCGAGCGGTTTACTTTACACTGTACTGTGTGTGATTTTTTTGTGGTTTCTTTGTGTTGAACTTCGCTTCAATTTTCACCCCCTGCAATGGCTCCCAAACGTGCTCCTTCTTCCAAGGCTGGTGCTGAGCCTAAACGCCAACGAAGAATGATGATGATTGCTGAGAAGGTGAAACTTCTGGATATGTTGAAGGAAGGGAGAACGTTCGCAGCTGTGGCTGCAGACTGGCTAAGGATCTGCAAAAGCGGTCACAGGAATGGGGTTTGATTGGTCCAATTTTGCAACAAGGTCAACAACGTCATGACCGCCTACAAGCTGCTCTTCAACCGTAAAAAGAAGCAGCGGCAGCAATTGCCGATCACAATGTTTTTGCAGCCTCGTAAAAAAGAGCCAGTTCATACCTCTACTATGAATACACCTTCGGAAACAGTGGAAGAGGTGCCTCAGGAAATGGCACCGCCGTCTGAAGAGACGTAAAATACAGTTATTGGCTACGCAGTAAAAGTCTTCATCACCTTCATCGTCATCATTTTTAATGAACAGCATATTCATTATCATCATCACGTCATATATAGGTACATGTACTTCGCTATACAGTAACTGTAAACTTATCTACCGATTTCATATTGCTTAACAGTTGTCCCTGTTATTAATAGAGTAAAGGGTGGGTTGTAAACAGTACAAGGAGGGGTTAAAAATGTCCAAATACACGTTAAATGATTAAATAAATATGGTGTCCCTACTTCGTGGAAATTCAGTTATTGCGACCGGCCTTAGAACCTATCTCCCATGATAAACGAGGGATTACTGTATTCAGTTTAGAAGAAACCCAAAGAGAAAAAAAACTGAAGGACTGAAAATGTCTCATCCATTTTAAGCTTCAAATCACTTGTATAACATCCTTAGAAAGGAAAAACAAATCTACAATATAAGAAATACCTGACATTGCAGAGTTAAAGCACTAACAAGCAATGAAATTAAATAAGACATGTTATTGGCAAGGATTTTTTTCTAATTAAGAAACTGGGTTTGATCAAAAACCTGCAGCCATTGCAGCCCTCCAGGACCGAATTTTCTCACCCCTACTCTAAACCACTGCTGTGTTATTGTTGCTTTGTGCGTAGGCTCATTGTCCTGTAGGAATGTGAGGTTTTGCCCAAGTCTTAGGTCCAGAGCACTCTGGGGCAGGTTTTCATTAAGGATATCTCTGTATTTTCCTCAACCCTGACTGGTCTCAAAGGGTGGAGTGGCGGCTCTGAGGTAGGGATCTGCACTGGTAATCGGAAGGTTGCCGGTTCAAATCCTGTAAATGCCCAAAGTGACTCTACTCTGTTGGGCCCCTGAGCTAGGCCCTTAACCTGCAATAGCTCCATCCTGGGTATGAAATTAATCTGCATCCAGCTCTGTAAGTAGGCCCTCCAACCTGCAGGGAAAAACCTGGGGGTTAGTAGCAGAACTGGCACTCCAGCCACCATAAAAAACCTCCTACTGTTCCATTCCATCTGAACTAGTGTGGTGCTGAGGTGTCGCCCATTGCATGGCTGCACTCGGGTCCTAATCTAGGGATTCTGAGTTGATTTGTCATGTGGTGGGTGCACTTTCTCTGACTAGTCTCACAATCTACAACCTGACAGAACAATGTTGCCACCATAATACTTCCCTTTTGGAATGGTATTGCACAGATAATGAATGATGCCAGACTTCCTCCAGAACTGAGGCCAAATAATTCAATCTTGGTTTAAGCAAACCAGAGAATCTTGTTTCACATAGTCATTTAGGTTCTTTTTTGTAAACTCCTAGTGAACTTTCATGTGTCATCTGGCCACTGTGCCATAAAGCCCAGATTAGTGGAGTATTACAGTAGTGGTTGTTCTTCTGAAAGAATCTCCTTCTGCAAGGCAGGTTCTCAGTAGGTCAGCCTGAGTAACCATCAGGTTCTTAGTCACCTCTCTAACCCTGGGTCTTCTCCCTTGATTGTTATATATTTTCATGACTAAAAGTGGTAAAAAAATAAATAAATCATTGTTTATTTTCACTAGGAATGCCTTTAAGTTGAGGTTTTGTTTTCCTCTTTTCCATTGTCAATTGACCACACTTCTATTCTTGTATTAATGTACATTGATATTTGCATTACTTTGTTATTGATGAATCACTGAAAATCATAATGGCTGTAACCCAGTCAATCTTTCCATAAAAGTAGGATAAAAATTGGTCGCAGTTAGGAGTGAGTGAATGAGTGCAACAAGTGCAGAATGCAGCTGCTAGAATCTTAACTAGGAAAAGAAAATCCGAGCACATCTCTCCAGTTTTGATGTCACTACATTGGTTACCTGTGTCATTTAGAATTGACTTTTAAATCCTGCTTATAGTTTACAAAGCCTTAAATAATCTCGCTCCATCCTATATTTCAGAATGCCTTTCACCTTACCCTCCAAATTGTAACCTTAGATCTTCAAATGAGTGTCTGCTTAGAATTTCAAGAACTAAACTTAAAAGAAGTGATGAGGCGGCTTTCTGCTGTTATGCACCTAAAATCTGGAATAGCTTACCGATAGAAATTTGCCAGGCTAATACGGTGGAGCACTTTAAAAAACTGCTGAAAACTCATTATTTTAACAGGGCTTTCTCGTTGCTTCGTTTTAGTGTAACCCTGATACTCTGTATATGTATTGAATTATCATTTTTTAGTGGCTCTGAAATCCGTACTAACCCCTACTTTCTCTGCTGTTCTTTTTCCATTTTTTTTCAGCCATCTGGAGTTTATTTTTTGGTTTTCGTCTGTCCTCCCTGGTCATTGGACCTTACTTTTATTCAACCTTAATTAGTATTGTCTAATTTTATTCTTAGATTTTGTCTTTTTTTCCCTCTTTTGTTCATCCTGTAAATCACTTTGAGTTACATCATTTGTATGAAAATGTGTTATAGAAATAAATGTTGGTGTTGTTGTTGAGTGAGACAGGTGTACGTGTACTTTAATGAGCAAAGACAAAGAGCAGTCACATAACAGCCTGGCATCTCAAATCAATCACCACACCAAAAGGGTTAAGTGGAAACTAACTTTCTTGTCCTATGGTCTTTTCTTTATTTGAAAACAACATGCAAATGGTTTCTAAGCGTATGGCTCATTCTCTTTAAGACATTGGTGGTGACCTCACAAAATTAAACTATTAACCCTTAACTATTCGCACCATTTCTCATCTCATAAGTACTCGCGCGGTGTACTTTATGCACCACTGTTAAAATGGCTATTTATATGCATGCTGTGAGGCTATAATATAAAATATTGCAATAATTTTAAATTGTATATGTTTTAATGTAATTTAATACCATATTCCTGAATAGTTTGACACAGTCTAGGACTATCTGAAAACAAACTTGATCCACTTCTCCAGTGCTCAGTTCGTCACCAGTCACACTTTTATCCACTGCAGGATTTGCACACGTATCACATTTCACTTCCGTTGTTGAATGAAGAACATCTCATTGTTGTCATACATACAAAAGTACCCGCGCAGTGTACCAAATACACCACATGGAACTTGCAACTGTGCATCCACTCATAAAACTGGCTGGGGGCATGCTGGAGGGAAACCATTGCAACACTTTACTTGTAGTGAATCAAACTGAGGGTAGATGGTGGATGCTGCTGGATGGTTCGAGTAAAAGGACTTTGGACAAAAATAACTGAGATTGGCGTACAAAATACACCAATGTGATTAGTGAAGGGTTAAAGAAAATTAAATGAAAAAAGCAAACAAATAGAATATTTGTAGTGAAAGAACTGTTTACCTTGAAGTATATGTTAGTGTATGTAGGTACATATTGTTTCATTGTACAGTATATTTTGTTGCCATCATGTGATTGTAAATATTTATAAGCATTTCGAGCCTGTACTTGTCAGAAATAGTTTTGATTGGCAAATTTCGGGGAAAGCGTTTTTATGCACCGAATATGCTGTTTTTGCCAGTGACCTTGTTTACAGAATATTTTCCTGGATGTTTGCCCTGCTGACAGCTTAGCAAACATTTTTTTCCCCAGCAACCCAGGATGCTTTGCGAGGCCAGCTTGACATCACAAAGTTGTAGCAGCCATACGCAGAATTTTCATGCATGTATACTGTAAAACCGTTGCAGCCATTAACTCCTGCCAGACAATCAGCTAAATACTGAATTAACCAGAAACAAGATGGGGTCAGGATGGGCAGAAATAAGATACCTGCCTGCCAATCTGAGGATTGACTGGCTGTGTAGACTAAATTGAAGCAAGACAGCCACTGCTTAGGTTTTGCAATGATTGACTGTTTAGACAAGGGAGCTATTACTTAAGTTGTGGATGGGCTGGGTGCACAGACAAAACATCCAAATAGAGTTGGCTGCCTTGCAGGCTGCATGACTGAACAGAAAAAGAGAGCCGTCACCTTTCTGGATGACCAGCTTAAATGAACGGGAGAGCTGCTACTTATTTTTACAAGTTGGGCTTTAATAGAACAAAACTGCTCAAAGTGACAAGGCTGACTTCTCATGAATAGAACAGCCACTGCTCAATGAAATAAGGCCACTTTAAATAGAAAAGGACAGCCACTGCTCAGTGCTGCGAAGTCGGCTCAACATGGCCTGATATTTGCTGCTCAAAGAGATACAGCTGGATTCTTAGGAACAAGGCAGCCCGCTACTGAGCAACGATCTCAGCCAGGTAATCAGAGCCAGCAATACTACCACTCAGTATAAAAAGGCCAGCTTCTCTGAAACAGGACAATTTACTGCTCATCATGGCATTGTCAGCTTAATAGAATAGCGCAGTCACTACTTGTCATGACTCAGCAGCCATAAGAGGTTGGGTTACCTGCCATTCAGTGAGAAACAGCTAAAGGCTTAGAAACAGAACAAAATAGGGCAGTGTGTAACACTGACATCACTGTAAAAACAAACAAAAAAAAGCTTTAAGTTAAATTATTCCTAGAGCTTTTAATCATGTGGAGTTGCAGGTCCTCAACACTAAGAAACATAACATTCCCAAGCCCACTTCATCCAAGAGAAGGTGATGGGAGGCTGGAGCTGATCCTCACAGCACTGGACACAAAGCAGGAAACAGCCCTGGACAGGGCATCAGTCCATCATAAGGCTCACTTACACACACACTTACACTCATGTGTGTAGACACTCAATTGAGTGTCTGAGTATCTGGAGCAACACCCATGCAAACAACACAGAGGCAACCACCAGGCACAGGATCTGATCCTGGAATACTGGAAGACAGAGTTAATTATCCATCCATCCATTATCCAACCTGCTATATCCAAACTACCGGGTCATGGGGGTCTGCTGGAGCCAATCCCAGCCAACACAGGGTGCAAGGCAGGAAACAAACCCCGGACAGGGCGCCAGCCCACCACAGACAGAGTTAATTATCTTTTCCTTATACTTTTTCATATGCCATAAGTACTTAAAACAAAACACTTAAAGTCAGAGATCAAAAGCATATCTGATGGGACAAAGTGTAGTGCTATAAACTTCAAAAGACATCTTACCACTCCATTTGATGTCGGGAATTGTGAAGGGGTTGGAAATGGACTCATAGCCTGTAAGTTAAGGCTTTCAATCTGAGAAAACATATTTGAGAAATGCTGCTTCATTAATATATACATCTACGGAAAGATTTTACAACAGTCTGAAAATAACTCCATAACATTAGCATCAACTTAAGACTAAACATGCTTATTGTTGTGATGTGAAAGTTTGCATAGAAGTTGATAAATATTTTGTATGTGTTTATTTGGAACTTAGAAAAAGCAATGCAATATTAGTGTTACATTGTAAATAATAACAGCAATGGTTTGATGGTTTAAGAACCCCTTCCCCCCTCTTAGGAATGAGTCTCTTTGTAATTTTACGACAGGGTTGGGAGAAGTGCCTCAAACAAGTTTGGCAAGTGTTTCTCTGCTAAGGTCTCTCTCTCAAACCCTACAGGAAAGCCAGACTGCCTAACTGGCAAGCTTCACGGGGGTAGGTATGAAGGTGTTCTCTGCCCCATTGTTCTGAAGTATGGCTGTTTGGAATTGGCTTGTAACAGAAGCCTTTAAGTACCACGACGCCCTATTGGCTGTAGGGGTTGGACTGAAAGCATTCATTTGCTTGCTATACCCAGCTCTCTCTCTCTCTTACCAAACTGATGAAAGACCATCTCACACCATGGACTGAAAAGGACAACACAATGAAGAGCATAGCTCTGCAGCCATATTGAGACAGGCATGCGGCCTGTTCTGAAGAAAGATGACCACAAAATGATGCCTTAACTAGAGACATTTTAAATAAATAACAAGTTTGTGTGCCACCTGAAACTACACGTCACAATTTATCAGTTTGTATGGTTGCCAATATTCAAATGTACTTTGCATTTTGTTAATATTTATGAACATTATCAATAATAAATTATTTAAATTGTAACTTAACTCCTACTTGTCTTTTACTACACCCAATAGCCTGAGGTTATAAATGTAGAAGGGAAGGTGGAGAGAGGTTATATGGTACAATACCTTATAATCAGTGGTAAGTCTGTGAAATTTGAGACATTCTGACAAAGGTTACATATTAATAATACAAAAGGGGAAAGTAGAGCAATATATTACTCTACCAAGACAAAGCACTTATGAAAAATATTACATGTGTCATAGAAAGTCTTAAGTTAAGTCCAATGATTTTGAAGACTTGAAACTGGATGACTGTCCATTTGAGTGGGTTAGACATTTGGCAGCTGTGTCCTTGTAAGATCTAAGCAGTTCTCCTTTTCCATAATGCAAATGTAATTTCCTTATCTCATAAGCTCCAATTTCCTGCACAGTATTAATGCTGCAGTTAAACTGTGAGTATCCAAACTTGGCTATAACCTATGCAAAGCTATCTGCAGGTTTGTTTAAATTGATTTTCTGCCACGTTACTTTTTACAAAAAGGCAAGCTCACATTTCATTGTATGTTTTGCTTTTATGTTTGAAAAATCTGTGTATGACCTAAGGGTATCTAACCATAAATAAACAGTAATGAGGACTATTGTATCTGAAAGACACACCAAAAGATGTGGGTATTCAAAAGCTGAAGAGGCCTTTGGTCAAACCTTAACAGAGATCAGAAATCATAGTAATTTACTCAAATCACAAATTCTTTTAACAAAGCACATACTAACAAGTTGAATGGTATTTATCTGTAATCTCTGAGAACCAGAAAGGGCATGGCGCTGATCTTTATATCATCACACTTGATCCTGCTCACTGCTGGTTAACCCTGCTTAGCAATGTCTTGAATATAACAAACACAGTCTGACTAAGTATATAAGAAAACAGTCATGATGTCATGGCAAAATATTTTTACATTTAATAAAGAGGCTATGAACCACAACATAAGTTTAACATGACAAATGAAGTGTCTGAGAATTATTGTGATTGCCCAAAGAACAGGATATGATTTACTTAGATGGAGATGTGGTCAGAAATAGCAAAAATTCTAAATCAAAAAATCAGAGAGTAGTCAAGCAATCAAGTTATCAAGAGTCAAAGGCAAAACAAACGTGAAAAACCAGAAGTGAATCCTAGCAATAGGACCTACAAGGAAAATAAGCTAACCACACTAAAGAGTTATAAAATTTATGAATTACATATGGTAAAGTCATTGAATATTTATGCTGCAATATTCAAGACGTCACCAGCACTACAATCAAGGTCACGTGACATATACTGATGCAAAGAGAGAGAGAAGCAGGCAGGAAGGCCTGAAAGAGAGCTGGAGCGTGAGCAAGCGAGTGGCTTGAGAGTTAGAGAGGGAGAGGACAGGCAGCTGGGAAGGAGAGCTCCTTGAGGGGAACGCGTGACTGACACCCAGGCACTGAAGAAGTTATTCCTCTGGCTGGGTGATTTAGAGAGCCAGAGTGATATGGTGTTTGAAAAGGAAACTCGCAATGTAATTCCAGGAAGGCAGGGGAGGGGTCAACAAGGCTCGGGCTGGGAGCCCCATTGTGAACGCCATGGCCTTTGGGGACCCGAGCCTAGGTCCGGAGTGGGAGCCTTGTTGTAGACATGGAACAGCAGGGGCCTAGAACCGTGGAAGATTGGCTATGTCTGTCGGCAGAGCAACTCCTCTGCTGCGAGGCCTGCACAGGATGAGCAGAAGAGACATCCATATTACAGGGACGCACCGGGGATTTGATTTCAAAAGGCAGTCACCTGTCTGTGTTTTTAACCTCGACTTTTAAAAGGATCATTTATTTGGATTTTAACCTCCACTTTCACTTCCTTTATTGGATTATTTTTTTATTGAACTTTGCACACTGCATTTTTGAACACTCTTTTTACACCTTCCCTTTATTTTGTGCTGTGTCCTCATTTGTTCAGCTCCCTCAGTTATAGTACAGGTGATGCGGGTCCCAGAGGCTCCCAGAGAGAACTGGTAGCATGGAGCCAATCAGCATCGTCACTGGAAGTACAAATTTCTGTCTGTACCTCCATTAAAATATAAAAATCTGAGGAAATAACTATAAATCATTATGAATCACCTCCAAAATTGTTTCAGACTGAGTTCATAGAAACTGTTCCAATGAAAATAATGAACAGATTACTCACAAATCCAGGCTTCATTGAAAAGTAACAAAATGAAAAGTATCAATGAAATAGTTCGCATGACACATTCACTACAGACTGACAGAAGACATGGGAGAATCTGAAGCCAAGAGGAAGAAAATTCTATGGTCTGATGGGATGAGATTTCGCATTTTATGTCTTAACACCAGAATTACTAAATACGGTGCCATCTTTCACCTTTATACCTGGTGCAGCAGCGCTGTTCTTATATGTGAGTGGACATTTCTTGCGGGGAGGGCTTCTGTTCTCTTTCTCTGATGTAGAACGCTCATCCTCATCTGAGTTCACCTCTGTTATAGCACGTCTTTATTTGAAAGCAGCAGTGTCAGATTGGAACGAGTGTGAACGCGACTGAGAGAATAAAACGGAATAAAAAAAAATAAATAAAAAATATGCTAACCTTAACAAGTACCATACAGTTACACCGGCTGTTACAGATGCAAATCAAATATATGTTTTTATTGTATAATAGTAACAATAAGAGCAGCTCACTTCTCAACCCGTTTATTTTGGGACACGTCAAGGCTCAAACCTGCGACCTGTTGATTATGAGTCAGCAGTTCTTACCACTGTACTACCAAAGCAGTTGTGACAACGAAGTGCACTATCCCGATTTCTAGGTACCTGACTCCCTGATAAACAAGGCTTCAGCTGGGAGAGGTTTTTGCCTTTCCTGTGGTGGTGAGGGGATGGGATAACAGGCTGTTTGCTGCTTGGGCTTATCAACACTTTTACAACACAAAAGATGCTGAATGGAGAGCTGTGAATGGATTTAAGGTGGCCCGGGTTTTTTCGTGGGCTTTGGTAATTCTAGTGTTAAGAACACTCATCATTTCTATTAAAAGACTTGAGAGTTGTGTTTAGATTGTAGATACTGTTCTTAGATGGTTTACTTCATACTTATCAAACTGTATCCAGTATTGGCAGACGTCTAATGTTATTACTTCCACATTTTTTACTAGGATCGGGTAAGGTGTCCCTCAGAGTACAATGCTTGGGCCAACATGATTTTTAACATACTACAGTATAAGTTTATAAATTGCAGATAATAATATTTGGAAACAAATCTTTTTATTTTCACATGTATGTGATCTGACACTGGAAAAAGTCAAAATATTTAAAAGAGATGCAACCAAGAAATGAGGAAAGAATCCCATTATCAAAAAATTTGGAGCAAGGTTGTAATCAGAAAGTCAAAAAACCAAATTGTCAAAACTCAACATGTTAACCTAAACTCACAGGTGAAAGAGGATTGGAGTAACAGAGAAGATTTTAAAGAAAGGACCTGTAAATGAAGACATGGTTAAAAAAAAAAAAAAAAGCATTCGTACCATAAAGACTAAACTGATCTTTTACACATTGTAACTTGTGGTGGTCAAGTAGTAACCAGGAGTGCTGCTAGCAATGACAGACTCCTCTAAGATCCAAAAAAAATGAAGTTATGATGTGAAAAACCAATACCATTATTAAGACAAAAAAGCAGCAATTACATAAATTAATTATATCTGTTTTTAAACCATAAAATCATGACAGTTCTATTTACCAATCAAATTAAAATGTATTTATTATATCATGTCAGTCATAGTGATGTTCAATAATGTTGAATAATACTTACATGAAAGCCTATTGATGAGTAGAAATTGATAAACAGCAACAATATTCTGCCAATTTTATTCTCAGAGGACTTCATTTGTTTTTATCTTGCATCTGTTAAAGAAATAGTGCCAAAACCTTTTAAAACTTTGTATATTACAAGTGTAATAGTGTAATGGGCTCTACTTGAATGTAGTGGCTTCTGAAGAGGAATTGTAAAGCCCTTCTTCCTACTCTTAGTAATGATACTCTTGGTAGAATTTATAAATTAACAGAAGGCTACAAATAGGATGAAATGAACAGCTCATTTATAAAACATTGTATGGGTCAATTCTGTATGAATTAAATGTATAAAGTAATTTCTCTGCATGGTGAGAAGATGGCATATCTGACTCAGAATATAATCCCAGAGTGCTTTCATTATGCTTCTGTATATACTGAAATCAGTTTAATAGGTTTGGACTAATCCATGTAAGAACACTGCGTTACAGCCCAACATATTTTTCATGCCTGAATAACACAATAGTGCGATCAACAGTGTCAAAAGCTATGTGTAAATTTATCAGCATAATGCCTGTAGCACTTTGAAATGTTTTAGAGTGTTCTTTACCAGATGAGACTATTTCTGTACACAGAGTTGAGCTACTAAAATTTATCCAGTAGCTTCAGTGATTCAGGTCAGAATGAACTTGTGAGGTACAGTAGATTGGGCCTCAAACACCCACACACACTTCCTTATACAGTGAGGTTGGTTCCTTTACTGCCAAATTGCAAGTTTATTAAAAATCAGAAACTTAAATCTCTCATTTATATAAGTATTCAGACCTTCCCTTTGCCGTGGCACTCCAGCTTGTGGTAAAGTCATCCTGTTTGGTTTAATTGTTCTTGAAATTGGCAGATCCCTATGGTTTCCATTTTTGACATGTTTTTCAATTTTGTCAGCATCAGACTTTATATCATTCACTGTTGTTCTTCCTACTCTGTAAATTGAAGCCATCCTTGAAGCTCTTTCACCATTTTGTAAATGTTTAATGATTTCAATTTTCTGTGACAATTCCAACAACACACACCATAACAATATATAGTAAATTAATTATAACAAAGGAGAAAAGCTACTAAATGCTATTAAAACTGAAGGTATGTAACTGACACTGTGCTTGGGAAGAGCATTACCTGCTAGCACAAAGGAGAGTTGTTCCAATGCGCCTAGCCCGCAGCATACCACGCAGCAGTAGTAGTAAAGTAATAGATAGGAGCTGGCATGTGAAATTTTTTTTTTTGGCCACAACAGATAACAGAGTCTGATGGATAATCAAGGTTTTACTGTATATATATATATGCCCAGGAGGACTGGAGGAGGGCTTGTGCCTCCTCCAGACCATGAGAGGTTGACTGCCCTGGTTGTGTTGGGGGTCAACCTTGTAGGGGCCTGTGGCCATCACCAGGAGGGCTTCTGGGTGCGCATCCGGCACTTCCGCCACATGGGGGTGTGTCCGCAGAGGATTGCCGGGAAGCAGCTGGAGCCTATCTGGGCTGGTATATAAGGGATTGCCTCCCTCCATTCGATAGCGAGAGTCGGGTGAAAGAGGATGGAGCTGAGAGAGAGGAGTGGAGGCGGCCAGAAGGAAGGCATTGGTAACTGTGAGGCCTGGACTTTGGGGGATCGGAGCACTGGGTTGTGCACTGGAACTTTATTGTAAATATTGTAAAATAAATATGAGTGTGTTGGGTGCTAAACCGTTGTCCGTCTGTCTGTGTCCAGATCCCGTTCCACAATATATATATATATATATATATATATATATATATATATATATATATATATATATATATATATATATATATATATAAAGCTATAACAGAATGAATTATTAAACATAAGGAAAAGGACTGAATGTAACTGAATGTTTGAATGTGAGGGGTTAACTAAATGTGACTTAAAGCTTAACCGCATAAGGCTTCTGCCTCATCTTAGAAAAGGTTAGAATGAGGTAAACGAGTAACAAACACCCCCTATGAAGTGGTGCTAAGATTAATAGAACAATCAGCAAAACAGAAATTCAGTCAAAAATTACTGGTGGCATTAGATGATTGGAGGAGGTAAGAAAGTTCTGCATGTTAAGAGTCAGATGATGTGATGTATTAGATAAGGTGATGGTAATTAGAAAAAATGATAAAAGGAGATGAACTGTTTAATTCATTGATCACTCCATGGACTGAGATATTTGTGCATAACTCTGTGCAAATAAAGAAATGTTCTGCATTCTCTTCTGAACTCTGTAACTGTCTTCCTTAAAGATAGTGAAGAGCTTTTTCCGCGACACTACCAGGAGAAAGAATAGTGGCCACCACAAGGACAAGGATAAAAGAATCAGGAGAGAAGTGTAAACCAAAGAAAATTCTATTGTTGACTAGGAGTCCCAAGCACTAAACCAAAACTGATCAATGTCAGTTGTAGAGGGTCACAGTAGCTGAAGGTTTTTGTTCCCACTGACTTGCTTAAAAAGAAAACAATGTTTGCCAAAAGCAAGTCTTATTTAATAATACTGACTTTTCAGTGTTTTATCTCCGTAATGTCAGGTCATTCTTTAATTCAGTTCTTCAAGCCTTCAAGCAACTGTGGCTCTCCAGGACCAACGTTGCTCACCTCTGATTTAAAGGGTCTGAGTCTTAAATATCAAGTCAATTAAATGAAGTTAATCAGCAGCAAAAGCAAATCACTAATTGGTGAAAATGGTGAGAATGAAAAATGTAGCCACTGTGGCTTTCCAGTTGGACACCCCTGCACTAAAGAGTTCCAAAGCACATAGTCACAAAAATGGCCACTAGAGGAGGAAACTGTCAAACCTGGCTAGTAACAACGGCGAGAAGAACTCACCACTCCAAACTGCAATCAGAATGAACCGCCAGGAAGTGTGTAAGACCCTCAATTTATAGGATGCAGGGCAGTAACTGCCAATGATTGACAGGTGACCCGCCACTTGGGGAACCACCCACAAAATGCATGGAACATAATAAAGGTGGCTTAAATACATATACAAAACCAAATAAAAAGTATAATGCACTTAAACATAAACCAAAGAATAAAAAAATTAACAAAAGAGACATGAATCTGAACACCAGCTAGGAGAGGAATCCTAGCTAAGGAATGTCAATAGTGAGAGTGCAAACCAGGCAGTCAAAGAGATCTATTATCAAACCAAAATCCATCCATCCATTTTCTAACCCGCTGAATCCAAATACAGGGTCACGGGGGTCTGCTGGAGCCAATCCCAGCCAACACAGGGCACAAGGCAGGAACCAATCCTGAGCAGAGTGCCAACCCACCGCAGGACACACACAAACACACCAAGCACACACTAGGGCCAATTTAGAATTGCCAATCCACCTAACCTGCATGTCTTTGGATTGTGGGAGGAAACCGGAGTGCCCGGAGGAAACCCACGCAGACACGGGGAGAACATGCAAACTCCACGCAGGGAGGACCCAGGAAGCGAACCCGGGTCTCCTAACTGCGAGGCAGCAGTGCTACCACTGCGCCACCGTGCCGCCCTCAAACCAAAATGTTAGCCAAAAACAGGCTTAGCATAAAGTCTAGAAGCCGAAAAAACATACGGGGAAACACTAGGAAAACCTTTTAGTGTGTATACACAATCTTGGACAAAGTATTGTTCATGACGCTAACCTTTATTTGGCCACACTGATGATGTCATTATGTGCGAAACTGGTCGTTGTGTCATAGAATGTTGCAAAGAAAATGGCCGCATGCATTAAAAAAGCAAAATAGAGTGGCAGAATTTATGAGCACAATGTTTTACTTTGCTCAATACCAATTACAAAAAGAAACTATCAAGAGATTCTGATTCTCTGTGTTTTAAAACTCACAGTAAACCAACTCTGAACCTGACATGAATTGCCATGTTGTGATCTTTGGCTCCACTTTCTTTTATAATCTTCTTGTCTTTGGGGCTTGTTCTTTGGGCCACAATTCTGTGTCTACTCAATTCTGTGTCTACTCAATTTTGGTCTATACTGTATATTTTCCATTCCAAATGTATATAGCTGTCATAAGGGGGGTAATTTTGAAGGGTGGGGTCTTGTTATTTTTATTGCTTCTTTTCTCTTTTCCATGAGTTGTATAACTGAATATTTATTTCTGTGAGCCCGGTCTGTTAAACTTCAATGCTCTTCAGTAAAGCTGACAAGCATACAGGATGAGATCATGTCAACCCCAAGGAGCTTTTACTCTGATTGCAGCGTACGTATTATTCAATTTATATGTTAGTTAGTAGTACAAAATGACAGAGTTTGATAGGAATCAAAATGTTGGTCTTTGTCAGCCCAAGTGGTCAGCCTGCTTTATGGAAGCAAATGTTTGGTGTATGGATATGGCAGTGGCGTGATGCTGGTGATGAAGTTGGTTTTCAAAATACAAGGTAATACACAGAAGTATAGGCAAAATGAAAAAAGAACATTAAAATAATGGAGTCTCACTTCCAACCTGATCAGAACAGATGATCTTATACATTGTTCCATATATGGTTTTACAGTGGGTGAAAATGGCATCTGAGATCATTTGTACGGAGTCCATTTTAGTGCATCTTCCTCCTTCGAACAAAATACCATCCTTGCTCTGGCAAAACTCGATCCTCCCTCTTACCTCTTTCAAACCTCTGTCTGACAAAGTGCCATTCCTGCCTCTGACCTCCACCAAAATGATCTCTTCTCCATCTTACCTCAGACTCAAAAACAACAGAAATGCAAACTGGATGCTTCAAAACAGGAGATGGTAGACAACATTTGTTTTTACAATGACAGCAGTTAACCCGACCATTCGTTAGAAAATAATTATGTATCTGTCTCCTTTCTTTCAGGCCTCTTTCCTCCTCTCAGTTACAATTTAGCCATAATAACTGTCCTACTTCAAGTACAGCTAATGAAGGTAATTCTAACCACTTCTGGGATATCCCAGGGGTATGGATTGGTTATGGAGATTCTAGGGCCATCTGTCTAAAGCTATCTGTTGCAGCCCCAGGTGTCCCGACAGTCCTGAATCCCAGAACTGTATTACAGGACCAAGCCAACTGCAGCCTGCCTGTCCATTATAATAGAGCAATGTTCATCATACAGCAGCTATCTTCTGAATATTTTGTAGTAATGGCACAACAGCTGCTTCACTAACTAGTGTCTTCCACTACCCTTACATTTTTGCTCATCCTGGATGTTCTTAACTCTTGGGTTCTTATTACGACCTCCTGTAGGTGACACCCTACCCATAGTGGCAGGACTGCACCAGCTACTTCTGTTAGGCCTCTTATGGCCCAACTCCTCAGTATGCCTGTACTATGGCCCTAACACTGAGACATATCTGTCATTTTTTATTGTTTGCTTCCAGTTTAGTTGGTGAAGTGGGTGTCAGGATAATCTGCATAATAAAATATCAGCTAATAAAGGTTTACAGGGTCCAATTAGATTAAATGAAGGAAACATTGAAATGGTAATCATGGTATCTACAATAAGTGCTGATTAACAATAGTTTAAATGCAGAAAATCATACTGAATTTAAAATCTGAAACACAAAGGTTGCACAGCTCCATTTATTTTTGAACGTGTCAAGAGATTCATTATCTCCAGGACTGTTGCTTTGTGCTGGCTGCAGCTCAGCTAAGAGATACAAACCAACATGAGAATAAAGGATAAAAACCAAGAGATGTGAGAGGTTTGGCAATCATGGATGTGTGAACGTTGTCAATAGGCAAAATCAAGACAAGCAGGCAAAAGGCATGCTCTCCCTGTAAGAAACACACAATTCCATTTTGAATTTTAATTCTGTTAAACAATTTAAGAAAATTGCATTTAAATATTTAATAAATTACATGGAAACATGGTCTACTGCAAGGGGCCGTGTTATTTATTTTTAGCTTGTGTGGCGTGCAGTGGGTGCACCAGCTCCCCAAACCTGACGCAAGCAGACGCAAACACAAGTTTCTAAGCTTCCTAAGCAGCGTTTCCCACAGCCCAGCACAATACACATTTCACACCACAAAGATACACAGGAATTCTTTCTTTTCTCCATCTCCATCTCTTCTTCTCTCTTTCTTTCTGTCCACCTCCACTCCTCCTCCAGCAAGCTTCATCACCTTCCTCCTGATTCTGGCTTCTGGAGCAGTGGCACCCAGGAGCACTTCCGGTGGCCCGTTAGTGTGGTCTGGAAATACTTCTGGGTGAGACGAAAGCCCAACAAAGTAGGGCTCTGTAGGCCCTGCGGAACCCATAAAACCCAATAAGGCGGTTCTGAACTCCATGCCCTGTGGGATTCTGCAGTGCTGTAGCAACCCAAGGGGGCTGCCATCTAGTGCTACAGAGGAGGTAATGCCCTGTGCAGGTTCTCTTCCCTGATCCTTACAGTATATAGGCGTCCCAGCCATGCAAGGGCCCTGGCCATCTGCCACACTTGCTATTATAAATTTAAGCTGATGCAATACAACACATTTGTGGTGGCTTGTGGGTAGTTTGAACACACACAGTGCAGCACTCTGCCTTTAGTCTAGTTGAAGCATAGGTCAAATGAACATGGACGCTCTGCTATGGGGTTGCACCATTGTTGAACAATGCACCACAATGAGATTTCTTTTGGCAGAGGGATTTAAGCCTGCTGAAATTCATTGAAATTATTAATCAATTAAAGAACGAAAGTCAAAAACTTTGATTCTGTGACAATATATGCCTTATATATAAGTATTACAGTGTCATGAAAAAGTATTTACCCCTCTCCAGTTTTCTTATATTATTTCAATATTTTAATGCTAACTTTTCACAGCTCTACACCCAAAATGTAATATTAGTTAAAGGACACATGAGTAAACAAATAATATTGGGTAAAACTTTTTTAATTTATCAAATGAACCAAGTTATCCAACAATAAGTAGTAAGAGTAAGCTGATTGAACACAGCCAGGCTTGACGACAGTCAGTCCTGTTCAATACAATCCTTACTTCTTTTCACCCTCACCATTAAACTCAACTTAACAACACAAACATTCAATGAGCTCATAGAGTCATGATTAAGGAAAGAGATCAGAAAAAAATTATTGTCATCTGTCAGCCTGGAAGGGGCTATGTAGCCATTTGTAAGGTTCTGGCACGCCACCGAATCACAAATGGAGATTATGGCTCTCACACTGAATAGTGAGTAGCCTGCATACCAAAATGACTCCAAGAGCACAGTGTAAAATCAACCAGGAAGTCACCAAAACCCTAAACAATTCACAGAGCTGCAAGAATCACATGCCCAGGCAAAGATCAACGTACCACAAAATCAAAAAGACCCTGGGTAAAATTAAGCTTAGTGGAGAAGAAACCACTGCTAACCAGGAAGAACATATGTGGACACCTCTCATTTGCTAGGAAATATCTGGATGGTGACTAAGCCTTTTGAGAAATAGGTCCATTGACAGCTGAGACCAAAGACAGAGGATTTTGAATGGCATGAGCCCCAGTAGTTCTGAAGTAAATCAACCACAGCTTTCTACAATCACAGTATCATATCATCAGTCAAAAATGGTGGTGGCACTGTGCTGGTGTGGAGATGCCTTGGTGCCTGAGGATCTGGATGACTTGCTATGATTAAAGGAATCGTAAACTCTGCTCTGTATCAGAAAATCTTTAAAGAGAATGCCTAGTCATCTGTCTCTGAGCTGAGGCATAGTTGAGTCATGCAGTAAGGCAATGATCCAAAATAACAAAAGAAAATCCATATCAGAATGGTTGAAAAGAAGGAAAATTACAGTTTTGGGCTGAACTAGACAAAGTCCAGGTCTAAGCCAAATGGGGATGCTTGCAGCAAAAGAACCGAAACAAGCAGGTTAGCATCAGAAACCTAATAATATTTCTGAATCACACCTCAGAGTCGGCTAAAACTCCTCCGAAGGGACGTGAAGGGCCGAGTTTGAATTGCAGAAGCAACTGGTTAGTCATTGCAGGATTTTTTCTGAGATTTTTCACATAAGGCAGACAGACATTTCAAGGTAAGGTAGCTATACTCACTACTCATGGGGTGGGAGAGGGTTAATTAGTATATGCAAGAAAGAATGCCCCTGTGCTCTGTAGATGTCCCAATAATGACCCTACAAAGGTAACACAAAAAGTTACTACGTGAAAGAGGCAATTACATTTTAATTCGGTGCAGACTAGTTTTGGATAGTTTTGTTAGTTCAATATATAGAATAGGTAAAAAAAACAAAAAACTTTTTCACTCACTTATCCTTTATCTAATATTACACATTGATTGAAGATTTAAAAACAATTTATTCTGAAAAATCCAATTTAAAGAAAGAAATCTGGATATCAGTGGCAAATCCTTTTTCATGACACAGTATACATAGAAAGTACTATTTCTGTACAGCAACATCTATTGGAGCGATTTTCCTCAAAATCAATAAACTTCTAGAATTTTAAAATGCTTACCCCCAAATAACTGTGCCAAGTTTCATCTGGATTGAGTGGATTGCTTTTATCATGTCCAGAGTGTCACATCCTGCTGCACACACACACGCACACAGCTGTTTCTACGAAAGCAGGCATATCAGGTCAACTTAGGTTTGCTTTTTGTGTCACGTGTACCTTTTAGTCCTGGAATCAGCCCAGTCACTCTTCTCTGGACTTCCTCTAGTGCTGCTGTGTCATTTTAGTAATACGGAGACCAAAACTGAACACAGTACTCCCGGTGAGGTCTCACCAGTGTGTTATATAACTTAAACGTAACATCGCTTGACTTGTTCTTCACAAATCATGCTATATAACCTAACATCCTAGTAGCACGGTCTGGATGTAGATAGTGACGAGTCCACTATAACTCAGTGACCTCCCACTGTGTATTAAAATCGAACATTTTTACTTCCTACATGTAATACTTTACATTTTACTTAAATTACATTTTATCTGTCTCAAATCTGCCAAAGCCTGTATGCTATCCAGGTTCCTCTATTACAATTTAGCTGATTCTACATCATCTGCCCTTCCATCTAGTTTAGTATCATCTGCAAACTTAACCAGCTTATTTATAATATTCTTGTCGTTTTATGTATCTTAAAAAGAGCAGCAGCCCTAGCACTGATCCCTGAAGGCCGGCACTTTTAACATCACCTAATTCTCAAAGAGATACCCTCACCCTAACACTTTTGTTTGAGCCAAAGTTTGACCCACCTTCAGGCCACTCTCTCAATTCTCCCTTTTTTTAGTTAGACTTAAGACACTAAAAACAAAATAGTAAAGCAATGACACAAGATCAACAACAACAACAACATTTATTTATATAGCACATTTTCATACAAACAGTAGCTCAAAGTGATTTACATATTAAAGAATAGAAAAATGAAAGACACAATTATAAAATAAAATAAATCAACATTAATTAACATCGAATAAGAGTAAGGTTCAATGGCCAGGGGACAGAAAAACAAAAACTCCAGACGGCTGGAGAAAAATAAAATCTGTAGGGATTCCAGACCATGAGACCGCCCAGTCCCCTCTGGGCATTCTACCTAACATAAATGAAACAGTCCTCTTTGGATTTAGGGTTCTCACGGAAGGGCTTGATGAAGATGGTCACGTAGAGTTCTGCCTTTTAATCCATCCATCATTGTTGGAGCATCATGAAGCTTTGAGTAGGTGGAGGTGGCCACCACAAAGAAACCGGAAAAACAAACAGAAAAGAGAATAGGGGTCAGTACGGATTTTAGAGCCACCATGAATAGTTATTATGAGGAAATTGAACATATAGAGTATCAGGATTAAGTTAAATTAAGATTAAATTGAAGTTATAGAAAAGCCATGTTAAAGTAATGTGTTTTCAGCAGTGTTTTAAAGTGCTCTACTGTATCAGCCTGGTGAATTCCTATTGGCAGGCTATTCCAGATTTTAGGTGCATAGCAGCAGAAGGCCGCCTCACCACTTCTTTTAAGTTTTGTTCTTGGAATTCTAAGGATAAACTCATTTGAAGATCTGAGGTTACAATTTGGAAAATAAGGTGTCAGACATTCCGATATATAAGATGGGGCGAGATTATTTAAGGCTTTATAAACCATAAGCAGAATTTTAAAGTCAATTCTGAATGACACATACCACATGCATGACAGAACAGGTCATCCATCTGAAGCTAAGCATGTTCGGGCCCAGCCGGCACTTGGATCAGAGACCATTTAGGAAAGAGCTTGGGTTGCAGCTGGAAGACGTGTTGTTGGGGCCAGCAGGGTCCACTAACCCTGTGGTCTGAAAGTGGATCCCAATGCCCCAGTGCAGTGATGGGGACAATGTCCCGTAAAAATGGTGCTGTCCTTCGGAAGAGATGTAAAACCGAAGTCCTGAATCTGTGTGGTCATAAAAGATCCCATGGCATCCTTCGTAATGAGCAGGGGGTATCCCAATGTCCAGGCTAAATTGCCCACCATGGCCACCTAATCATTCCCTGTCTCTAATTGGCTATCTCTCTCTGCGTACTGGCGCATAAATGGCTGCTGTCACATCATCCAGGTGGATGCAACACATTAGTGGTGGTTCAAGTGGCTCCTCACTCACTGAAGTGCTTTGAATAGTGAGAAAAATGCTATATACATGTAGAGAATTATTACTAAGATCTATCAAAATTAATGTCTGAAGTGTGCAGGAGCTAAAGAAAACATTCAACTCTCTTGGACTTTTTTATTTTAATATACTAATATTTATTTATTTTGTATAGGCTTAGTATTAATCAACATAAAAAAAATAAAAATTAAGAAATTTGTACAGATTATTGAAAATTTAAATCCGGTTGTCATGGGTGTCAGTACCTACCCTGGTATCATCAAGTGCAAGACAAGAACCAGGCTTACAGTCAATCAATCAATCAACATTTATTTATATAGCACATATTCATACAAAAAAATGTAGCTCAAAGTGCTTTACAAAATGAAGAATAGAAAAATAGAAGACACAATAAAAAATAAACATAAGTCAACATTAATTAACATAGAATAAGTAAGGTCCGATGGCCAGGGTGGACAGAAAAAAAAAACAAAAAAACTCCAAAGGCTGGAGAAAAAAATAAAATTTGCAGGGATTCCAGACCAAGAGACCACCCAGTCCCCTCTGGGCAATCTACCTAACATAAATCAAACAGTCCTCTTTGTATTTAGTTTTCATGGAAGGACCTGATGATGATGGTCCCGTAGACTTCTGGCTTTCAGTCCATCAATGTTGGAGCATCATGATGCTTTGAGTAGGTGGTGGTGGCGCAGGCCGCCACCACAAAGAAACCGGAAAAAGAAACAGAAGAGAGAGTTGGGGTCAGTACCGATTTTAGAGCCACCATGAATAGTTATTGTGATGAATTGAACATACAGAGTATCAGGATTAAGTTAAAGTGAAGTTATAAACAGGCCATGTTAAAGTAATGTGTTTTCAGCAGTGTTTTAAAGTGCTCTACTGTATCAGCCTGGCGAATTCCTATTGGCAGGCTATTCCAGATTTTAGGTGCATAGCAGCAGAAGGCCGCCTCACCACTTCTTTTAAGTTTAGATTTTGGAATTCACACTCATTTGAAGATCTAAGGTTACGATTTGGAATATAAGGTGTCAGACATTCCGATATATAAGATGGGGCGAGATTATTTAAGGCTTTATAAACCATAAGCAGTATTTTAAAGTCAATCCTGAATGACACAGGCAACCAGTGTAGTGACAGTCTTAAAAATGAAGGTGCCAAAGTCTGAGCAATGTCATAGAAGGACCATTTTTAGATCCCAAAAGAACCACTTAGTTGAAAATTCCAGAAAAAAACAAAAATGTCTAGTTAGATTCATAACAAATTCAATCAATAACCATGAATGGCCGTATGCCATTCTAATTTGGCATGTACATAAGAAATGTAATGATTTACTTCATGAGGTAAAAGTACATAATAAGTATAGTTGTGTCAGATTTTTTAAATACTAAAATACATGCTTCAGTTTTAATGTTTAAAGTCTGCTCTCGATTATAATAGAAATTGGTCATTTTTCACCCTCTGATAGAGGTCCACGGAGGGATAGATCCCTAGTAAAGGACCAAAAATACTCAAAAAATAACATCATACTTGTGATCGCTGACCTTGAAATAGTCTAAAATGACACTAGACGTTCTTATATTTAAAATTGGTCATTTTTACCCTTCTGGGAGTGGTGCTTAGAGGGCTACGACCACCAGTAAAGGATCAAATATTAAAAGTATCATATTTGTGATCAGCAACCTTGGGATCACATAAAATGAGACTCCATTTGATTCTCATTTTTTTGTTTGGTGAAAAGGAGTAACTTTGACCCTTTATATCTCATTGGGGGTGTTGAAAGAACAATTTCATGTTCTTATGATCATTTTTTGCTGAAGATGCCTGTTGGTTTAATTTTTATCATAAGAATCTAATCCCCATGAACAAAATATGTATAGAGTCCAAAAATGGCCTAAAAATGAGTTTTGTTTTTGGGTCTAGATAACAGGCCAAGGAGCGTCTGAGAGCAGTCATCATTCAGGGGGAGGACGTGGAAGTGGTGCAGAGCTACAACAAACTGGACAAGTGCTGTACAAGAAGGGCCAGAGCAGACTGCACTTCCTGGGGAGATTCAGGTCTTGTGATGTTGGCAGCAAGCTGCTGGAAATCTTCTACCAGTCCATAGTAGCCAGTGTGGTGTTCTGCGCTGCGGTCTCCTGGGGAAGCAACCTGAGCTCAAAAGAAGCAGAACCCCTGGACACACTGGAAGCTGTTGTGGAAAAGAGGATGGTGGCAAAATTGAACGCCATCATGAAATATCTCCTCCATCCCCTCCAGGAGGTTCTCTCTTGGAGCACTTTTAGCCATGGGCTCATCCCACCATATTGTGCTGAAAACCGCCTTTAGGGGTCTTTTTTGCCCACTGCTATCAGGCAGTATAATGCTTCCTCCCAATTTACTCATTAAGTTCATTTTGAAATATCTGCACAATATACAGCATATTGATTGATTGGCTGTATTATTTGTCCTGTGAGAACATATCCTTGTTTTTTTATGTCTCAGCTACTGTATGAATCTGATTTTCCCCATGGGATTAATAAAGTTTATCTAATCTAAGAAGTGTGATGTCTTGCATAACTATAGACATCAGGATGAGTTGAATGGTATGGTATATTATACATAGAGGTTTTCTCATACCTGTAAATCAGGTGGGTATGGGCAAAAAGAAAAATTCAAGTGATCTCAAAGCATTCCCAAGTAACTCTTATGAACATACTGTAACAGATGATAGCAGATTTGTGAAACACCAACGTTTTTCTTGATTATTAAAAGGATTCTGGCTGTAACAATCACACAGGCTAAGTTCAGCTTTTCTTGACCCGTTAGTGTCCTGCTAAGTAGCCTAGTGGGCATTAAAGATTTGTGTTTTGTCCATGTATTAGGAAGCTTTTCAAAGCAAAAAGAACTACTTTTGGATATAAAGAACCCTTCTCAGAATGAAATGGTCCTGGGTTAAAGAAAGGCTCCACAAAGACCCACACAACTTAGTAAAGTGCCATTTTACAACTAGTACTTTTAAAAGTTCTGGGTAACAGTTTAGAAATACACCACTGCTACTACAATTATTATGATAACAGTAATACATCATATTGCCATATAACTGGGACATTATTAATATTCTTACAGTTAGCACAACTATATCTTAAATGCACTCTAAAGACATGCGATTGGGCATTTTGTTATAATTGAACTGAGTTATGAAATGAGTGCACCTTAAAAACAACTGGGGACAAATGGGCACAAAGAATAGATGGCTGACTTATCAGCTGAAATGATTTTGTCTTTTCATCATGCACTGAATAAAGCAATTACAAAGACACAGATCACAAGAATCAAGTTACATTAATAAGTAGAAAAACAAATGCACAGTATAAAACGTTTTCCAAGTGTGGCGTTTTGTTTGTAACATCACAAAAGCAAATAAATGACAAGTGGTAATTTTCACATCAGTTGTAAATTTTGATTGCGATAAGAACCCGAAATGTGTACACCAGTTAAAATTCATTTCAATGGAGCTGTGAAACCTTTTAACTGTCATATTTTTTTTACCATAATAACCCACTACAGGCTCCGTTTTTCCTTCTTTGGAGTTTATGCTACCTCTCTGTCCCCCCATCGCTTCCGGAGGGCTTGATTCGCTGCAGATGACATCAGCTGCGAAAAAAAAAGCAGACTGATCTCTAATGCATTTTCTCCTCCCAGGTCCTAGTCATGACACAGTGTCTGGGATATAAAAGGGAGAACCACTCCTTCCTAGCTTACTCCGCGTCTGCCGGTAGCTGATTAGTTTCCACAGTTGGAGGCAGGCAGAGAGACAGAAGGGGGTTCAGGATGGCGACGCTTGTGGAAGTGGCGGACCCTGAGCCCACTTGTAGTAGCAATCTAATGTCTTCTTCATCCTCTTCAAGCCTTTCTCACCGATTTCTTGACAATAAGTTTTATCTGCTGGTGGTCATCGGAGAAATGGTCACAGACGATCTTCTAAGGTGTGCCATTGCAGATATTGAGCGAGGTAAGGTGCGGTGTATTTGACGTACAATAGAAAAGAGAGGGTGGGCACCTGCTGAGCACTTGACAATAAACCAGACTGAAGCATCCCGTCATCATGATCAGAAACTTCAGGCTTCTAATGCATTTGTTTTCGAAATCACGGGATCTTTTTTCCTTTTTTTAGGCACTTAATCTGGACAAACTATTGTGGTTTGTGATGGCAATTCAATTTCAGTCAAGTGATCTCCTTTTAAAGAGCCTGCATAGTGATGCCTGCACGCGGCTTCTCTTTGTAGCAAGGGAAGTGTCTGCCTCATTGTTGCTGCTGCTGTCGGAATTGCCGCACCGCCCCTCCCAGTCCATTAAGGAAAATATGCTGGTGCTGCAAATCAAACAGATGGTTGCATCGCAAAGCTGGGGCTCAATATATCGAAGAACTGGGGGATATCTATGCCTCCGGGTCGAGGACACAAAAGGAAGGCGCTTTGGGTGACCTTACTGCGTTGCGCAGCATGTGCTACCTGCGATGAGAATGCCATGCTTCTTACTAATGAATCAGCATTTCTGCGAGCTGAGCGTCGCTCCTTTCTTCACTTCCATCCCCACCCACCTTGAGCGCTTTTAAGGGATGTGTGCCTCTATGCAGCATTTTTTTAAACAAAGACGAGCTTTATTCCTTAATTTTTTTTTTACAAATTAATTCTTTAATATCTTATACCTTAATGCATAATTTACCACTGCAAGTGTAGCTTACTTTAAATAGAATAAACAGATTTTGTATTTGTTAATTCAGTTCTATTAATTTTTACTCTGCGCATAGCGTTAAGGGCTTTTATTGTGCACGGAGTCTTTTAATCAGCAGAGCATCCACAAAAGTAGAATTAATCTCTTGTGCGATTATACATGTGCCCATGAAGCAGATAAAAGGTTAACGGCGCAAAACGCTTCTAGAAGCTTTTGACTACAAAGTCTCGTATGTCAGATTTCTGTAGTCGGTATATCCCGTTTCATTTCAAACTTCAGTTTAACCCGAAGCTTTCAACAACCATTCATCTGGCATCACTACGGTCGATAAGCAGACAAAAAGTCATCAAAGTGAATATTTACTGGCTTCGCCAGGTGCCCACGACAATGCCTTTCATTGCATGCACTTTACTCATTCATTCTTTCCACTTGGGATTTTTGCTCGCAATCAGCTACCGGCAAGTGGGCGTGGTCGAGTCCGCAGTGCGGTCCCTACGGAAAGAGCAAGAGGACAGTTTCCTGCAAAGGGCGTTTCAAAGAACTGCGCACACGTAACTAGGGATGTCAGCTCGGGATACGGATGTTGCTCTATTGATCAGCGCATCGGCTCTCAGATTAGGTTCTGATCGTGACATCTTCTATTGTTGGGACCTAACACCAGCATCTTTGTCAAAAGGCATATCAGGAATAACATCGGCAGTCAGGGCTTAGTGTGTTCAGGTTATAATGCTTTCTTGAAATAATTATCAATATTAGTGGTCAAATTAAAATATATATGTAATTAGAACTATAATGAGAAAACGCATTAGTGCGTGACTAGTTCTCAAATAGTGCACCCGTTTTCTGACCTATAAAACATTGAATTATTGCTTGTATAACTTGATCGTTCCCAGATGGCACTGTACATATGGATGTGTGTGTGTGTGTTTCTTTTATTTATTTTTATTTTTTTTTTCAAACATGCGGTTTATCAGACTAAGACATCAAACAAAGACCACTATCAAGGCTAATGTCGGAACACGTGATTAATCAAATTCTGCACAAACTTAATCACCATAAGAGATTTCTGATTTATATTCTATGCTGTAGGACTGGCAGGCTGGCACGTAGACACACACATTAGTGCACACTTTCAGTTTTGAAAGGAATTTACAGAATGAGAGGACAGGCTTAACAATAGTTTGGGACACGATAGATTTCTGTCTCTTGTATACAAATTAGAATTTGTATTATTACAATATTCTAGGAAAATTGTTTTATACAAATAACATATATAAGAAATGTGGTATAGTGGTAAAGGCTTTAGAGTCCAAACCCAGAGCTGGTGGGTTTCCAATATGCTACTGACACTGAGTGACCCTAAGCAAGTCACTTCACCTGTTTGCTCCAATTGGAGGGATAAACCCAAAAGAAATGTAATCAATCATAGGTCAAATTTTGTAAGCTGTCCTGGATAAAGGTATCAGCCAAACAAGTAAATGGAATGTAAATCGGTTTGCACTGCTGACTCATGGTGTCCAGAGTTCATATGCCTTGTTTGCTTATGGTATATGTAGAGTTTCTGCTCTCCATATGTGTGCATGGGGATTTTTCACATCTTCAAAGTTGTGCATTGGGTTTATTGGTACTTCTAAATTGGCCCTGTGATGGACTGGTTGCTGTCCCAGATGGCTTCCTGGCATATGTCCAGTGCTGACTGGAAAGGCTTAGGCACTCGCTGCACTCTTACAATTAATGGTTCTAAAATGACACTTTACTTGATTACATGGTTCCTCATAGATCAACAAGGAACCATTTCATTCTAGGAAGGGGTCTTTTCATCGTTAGGCTTTTAAAAGTTCCTAATATGCATGGGAAAAAACAAATCTTTAATCTCTAGTCTGCTACTAGCAGGATACTAAGTGATCATGAAAACCTGAATTCAGCCTGTGTTATTGTATGCATTGGGAGTCCTTTGAAAATCAGGAAACTAGTGGTATTTCACAAATCTTTTTTCATCCATTCATAGCTATGTGTGGAATCTGTTATAGATCTGAATAAATTAAGGTTCTTTCTGGAACCTTCATGTGGAATGTTCAATTTGGGAAAGAAAAATGGCTTCCCTATGGCACTGGTCTGCAGAACTGCTCTGGCACCTTTATTTTCAAAACAGGTTACCCTGAAATGGATCAAGCAAATTTGCAAATGTTTTTATGGTCTACTATTTCCTACACACCATAATAGAATATGGCGCTTCTGTTGTGTTAGATTTCTCAGACTGACGTCTGTCTATGATGTACTGGTGCCCCACCCAGGGTTTTTTGTTGCCTCCATTGTAGGCGTTCTCAGGCTTTATCTTTTCACTGCAATAAGTAATGATATTTTGCTGTTCTTAGAATTTGTGGAAGTTCTAATATGTTTAGAGACCTTGATGAAAATGTAAGCTAGCTAAAGTTTTGATTGTATCCAACATAGATTTGTGGATTCAAGTACTTTTTTTTTTTACTTTTTTTAAAATATGGGTTGCTTGATAAATATTTCACATTTGATTCAATTTATATCTTTGTGTTTTGTGTTACTGTAGGTTAAACCTTTATTCTTTTATGCTCAAATTGTTCCCCATCTTTTTTTTTTATCATTATTTATGGTAGAAATATGTGCCTTGGTTTGAAGTTCCTAAAATCTTTGTCAGCTGACATTGTGATCCTGAAGTCCTTAGTTGTTATATGCTGTGGGGATTTTCATTTCAACTTCTATTTGTATGTATAGCTCTCTTCACTGGGTGTGGGATCTGAGCACTATACTAAAACAAATTATGTGGTGTACATACATACAAATACAGGGTGATCCAGATCTAATTATGCAGATCCAGATCGTCTGGATGACCTTTGATTTATGCGGGGATGATTCCAGTTCGGCACGAAGATGATTCTTCATGTCGTCAGTTCACACACTTCTCGATGGTCTGGGATTTTTCGGGTGGTTTTCTATGTAATAAACTTAATAAGTTATAGCGTAATGAAAATTGCATAATTAGATCTGGACCACCGTATATAGAAATGAGCTTAAATAGAAAAAACAAACACATTTCAAATGTATTCCAATAAACAAATGGTGACCATATAAGTTCATCAAAATGACAGGTGAGATATGGACATTTAGCAATGGAGAAGAGGAGACGAACACAAAGAATGTCACAGTGTATGTTTATCTGTGTAACGTTTTGTCTGGCAGTCCTACCGTAAGGCACTAGAGATGCTGTGTAGACCAGCACGGGACCACTGGCGTGAACTTTCTTTGCCATGCGCGTCTAATCCTAAACCCAATGTCAGATTAACACACACTGTTACATGATGATGCACAGTTGGTCTTTTTTCAGTAGGATGACTCAACACTTTCTTAATTCAGCTGATCGTATACACTAGCAAACAGCCTGCTAAAAGCACACTAGCACACTTTCCATGCAGATGCTACCTTTCAAAAGTTTGCACTCTCACACTATTCTTTACAAGACATTTTACAATGCACTGTGTCACATAACTGCAAGGGCATGAACGAAATACATAATGGCACCTCAGTAGCAGTATCAAAATGAAGAACAGCCAGGTCATTTTTCACAAATCACATATTTAAACTTACAGGTTCACAGTTACCCAGCCTCCTCTTTAAACAGCCTTTTTATTTGAGCACAAAGGCATCCAACATGATTAAAAAAATCAAAATGTAGACTGTTCAACTAGTCCTTAGCGGTATTATATGTCACATCATTTAAAATGCATTTATCAGTTTAGATTTGCCAATTTCCGTAGAAAAGTTGTAAGCAACTCATTCAACAATTTTAATTTTCATATCTAATTAGGATTAAAGCTCCTAAGGCCTATGCTGGTAGCATTAGAAGCAAGGAGGAAAGTAACCCTGGATGGAGTGCCCGTCAATCTCCGGTCACACTCCCATCAAGCCAATTTAGAATCGTGTGTGACATTGATGTTACATGACATCTTTGGGGTGTTTGACGAAAGCCTAGAGCACCCAATGAAATAGAAGAAGGTACAAACTCTGCCCAGATACCACCTGGGACTCTGGGGACAGCCCTGGCCCATTTAGGAAACCCTTTCACCCCAAAATGTACAGCTTATAAGAAAAGGTTTATGATATCTAGACATTTTTCTTTATTTGTAAATGTTATTTTCTAAATATTTAGAGTCTGTCCATCCATTTTCTGTCTAATGCAGGGTTACATTGAGCTTCACACAATCCCAATAGCACTGGGTAAAAAGTAGATACTGACGGCCCATGGACGATGCCACTCTCACACTGGGTCAGTTGTAGAGAGACCAGTTAACCTCAGATGACTATCAGCAGAAAACCACAGGAAGCCCACCAAATATGAGAGACTGCACAGACTCTACATAGATACGACCCAGAACTGTATGGCATCAGCACTAGCAGTAATACCCATATTTAAAATGTAGTGATCTTTATTTTATCCTTCCCTTTGTTTCTTCTTGACCACATTCTTATGGTCTACTCCTAAAACTTCAAGTAAGTAGTAAAGCCTGAGCAGCTCACCGAGCAAATTACTTTGGACTGTTTGGCAGCTGAGGGCCCGTAGAGTAAATGAGTTTATCTTGAAGGCTAAAAGTAACACCAACCAGAATTTACCAGGAGCGACTAACTCAGCGTCACACTGAGCACAAGCAGAGGGAAGTGTCCTCCTAAGAAATGAACTCTTGCCAGTGAAGAAACTTCCTAAAACACTGATTCGATCATTTCTCCAAAATTGCTTATTTCACTAATAGGGTCATGATTGGCCAGGGTCTATTTCTATAATTATGCCTCTATTTTATTATTTTCTTTACTGTTTCATTTTGAGTGTATTATGTGCAGCCATGTGAACACAGTGGTAAAATCTTGCTTTTTCCAGTTGAGGCGGCTGTCAAAAATCAAGCCTGTTTTGTCTAAACACAACCTTGAAACAGTGATACATGCCTTTATAACATCTCGTCTAGATTACTGCAATGCGCTTCTTTTTGGAATTAGCCAGGCCTCCATTGCTCGCCTACAGCTGGTATAAAATGCCGCTGCTCGATTTTTAACTGGTACCAGCAAACACGAGCACATTACCTCAATTTTGGCTTCCCTTCACTGGCTTCCAGTTCATTTTTGAATCCATTTTAAGATCCTTGTATTTGTTTTTAAATCCTTTATTGATTGTGCCTCATTTTATTTGGCGGAACTGCTGCACCCTTATGTATCGTCTTGCTCTCTCAGGTCAGCAGACCAGATGCTTTTACTTAAGACCTAAGACATGATGTAAACTCTGAGGTGATCCAGAGTTTTGGAGCTGCAACTGAAAAAGCCTAAACGATTTGCCGTTGCACGTTCGTTTCCCAGGCTCCTTTTTTTGCTGTCTTTATATCTTATTTAAAAACACACTTTTACTCCCTGGCCTTTAACCCAGTATGATATGTTGATTATCTGTGTACTTTTTATTATGAATTTCTTCAGCTCTTCTGTGTTTGTGTTTCTGTTTCTTATACCCTTTGGTTATTGTGTGTCTGATGTGTTGGGTTTTATTGTACAGCACTTTGGTCAGCCTTGAAGTTGTTTTTAAAGTGCTTTATAAGTAAATAAATAAATAGTTGTTGTATGTTGGTGGCTGGAACACTGAAGACTTCCTCTAGGGATCTATTTATCTATTTAATCTATTTTTTTTTTTTACTATTTAATTTAATATTGTTTCTTTGTATCAGTATACTGCTGCTGGATTATGTGAATTTCCCCTTGGGATTAATAAAGTATCTATCTATCTTTAGCTACCTTCTCAAAAATATTGCTTCTTTAATGGTGCTTCACTGGAGTGTGTGGATCCGCGTGGAACCTTTACTTGACAAACAATTCTGGAAAGGGTTCTTTGGGCTTTGAAAAGTTTCCTAATACATGGACAGAGCAGAAACTTTTCATTTATTGTAGGCTACTAACAGAATTCTTATAGATCAAGAAAATATGAACTTCGCATGTGTTGCTGTATGCAGCCAGAGTCTTTTTAAAATCCTCTATTTATGATTACTTATCGAGCCCGTTACAGATACTGTACACATAAATAAAGGTTCTTTCTGGAACCTTCATCTAAATGGTTCTTTTAGGAACCAGAAATGGTTTCCCTGTGGCATCTCTCTGAAGAACCCCTTTGGTACCTTTATTTTTAAGACTATGGAGCTGCTTCCTTTAATTTTGAAGAGTCAGTCAATCTACCTTATCTATCTACAGTGCCCTCCATAATGTCTGGGATAAGGACACATTTTTACTTGATGTACCCCACTGCTCCAAAGTTCAAAATTACAAATCAAACACTTCAAACCTGATTAAAGTGCACACTGCAGAATTTAATTTAATAGGATTTGCATACATTTTGATCACAGGGTAACTGGTCTCCACCACACGCGCCATACTGCTGCGTCCTGGCCTTGGATTCAATTAACCCTCAAAGCTTCTGCTTTGTGAAATGTGTGCAATGTGCCATACAAACCGCCACGAAGGAGTAATGCAAACACCCTTTATTTCTTGATTTTTGTTTATTAACAGTCTGAAATATTAAAACAGAGGACATAACAAATGACTATTCAAGCTCAGTGATTCCTCCTCCTCTCACAGTAACACAACAAATACTGGGAGAGGCTCATTAGTCTGTAAGAATAGATAGATAGACAGCGTGCCATCCATAATGTATGGGTAATCAAGGAAAAAATGTGTTTTTGTCTCATACATTATGGATGGCACGCTATCTATCTATCTATCTATCTATCTATCTATCTATCTATCTATCTATCTATCTATCTATCTATCTATCCTTACAGACTAGGACTGATCTCAGGCTGACTGGAGTTCTTGAAAGTTCATGTATACTAAATTTAGATTACACAACTGATGAAATCAAAGAGAATAGAATGTTCCCAGTATAAAAATTCCCAGTTGGCAGAGATTGTTGAGAGATGTTAAATTCATTTGTACAGTCTTAAAAAGGCATATGGGGATAAATTGAGTTTTTATTAGCAAATGTAAAAAAATCACACATTTTTGTCCATGGAGATATCCTTTTAGCCTCAATTTTACTCAAATTAAAAATAAATAATAGCTCATAATATATTGCAGGAATGATTATCATTTTATAACTGTATCAGGAAAGTTTGGCTTATAGGGAGCATATCAGTGCTCCCAATCCCCAGTCTTCTTTTTCTACATCTTACAATGAAACAAACTCTTTTTCTTCTTCTATCTTTCTTTTCTTCCTTTGTTCCTCCCAGATGGACTTTGTCCTTCCTCTATACCTGACTCCAACTCCCTGGGTGAGGTGAAGTGGCCTTTTTTTACACCAGACCTTGAGAGTATTTCCAGTGTCCCAATAGTGCACCCAAGAAGTGCTTTGAATTCAGACAGAATCTCCCTAAAAGGAGTAATGCTCCTTCCTGCAGCTCACCCTGGCATCTCCTGAGCAACCCAGTAAAGAATCCATTAGGACTGCAGCTACCATGCACCCCTGCAGATGTGTACATGAGAGATCCAGAGGGATGCTGCCATCTATCACACTGCAGGAGCACATGGCCCTGGGTGGCTGTATCCCTCCATCCATACATTATAAAGGCTTTCCAGCCAGTCAAGGGTCATCCATCCTAGCCAGGATGCCAGCCAATTTGTGTTCTCTTGACAATCTGTCTAAAGAAAAAATATACAATATGATGAATAAATGCAATTATCCAAAATATATTTAACTTTTTTGAGACAAGCATAGGGTCAAGTAGGTGAAAATCAAAATATAAATGGAGCGTGAGCCTTCTCTTCATTACCCATCCAAGAGCCCTGCTCCATTTACAGTTCTTGACTGGTGAATTTCTCTCATTGCTTATAGCGACATTCGATGTCTGCGTTGAACAGAATAAAACACGCTGTGTTTGAACGCGTTTAGTTCAGCACGACTTTTAAAGTCCACCACTGGAGGGTCAACTTGGCTTTTTACTATAATCCTACATGTGTTAATATCCTTTACTTTACAAATAAATGTCAGCTTTTTGATGTTTCTCCACATAAACCCTTCAGTCATTGACATCTTCAAACAGAAGGCCACTATTAAATGAAGCAGAAAATGAACACTAGGAGGGAAATTCTGGAAAAGTGTTGTCTGTTTCCTGTATGCCTGGAGGCGTTTCAGAATGAGATAATGGGGATACCTTTTACTACTTAATTACACAAGAACAATGCTTGAAAGAGTCCATTCTCATGAGGTCTAACAGTAGTGTTGAATAGCAAATAAACCAAGGCACTTATAGTGCTGGACTTTTTAATAGTCATTTCATTCTCTTTTTTTATAATAACATTTTAAATATTAGCCAGGTGTAGTGCATTTTATGTGAAGTCTTTAAAAACAAGATAAAAGGAAGACAATAATAGAGATCTCAGACAAGAAATAAAAAATTTAAACAAATCTGGTTTGCATGTCTACAGTAATCAAGCCAATAAAATACTACAGATAGCCTACTGACCCATTATTTTCTGCTCTCATTTTAAACTGCTTTTGTCTTCAACAAGAACCAGAAATAACTCTATTTTAAAGCTTCCTTGCCTCTAGCTTCAATTAAGAACAAAGGCATGTCCAGGAGCATTATATAAATTAGTGAAATTATAAATAATTTAGAAGCAAGAGCACAAAGAGATCCTGGAAAGATGAGAGCTGAGTGATGAAAGCTTGTTTTTGCAACTTTCAAAGAATAAATGGAGCCTTGTTCAGCAGTTTGGTTTCCCCTACATTTATTGTGACTACAGCCCAACTTCTCCAAAAGTGGACTGGATGACTTGACACAGGGTGGTGCCAGAGATTTTGGCACTGAAGTAACACGGGTACAGTGATGGTGAGGTGTATTTGGAATTCCTTTTTATATTCCATACCCATTTGGTGCACTCTGTGGATGTCAAGATAATACTCAGGGGACTGTGTAGCCGGTGATGCTGTTAATCTCCTGAGGCGCACGTGGTCAAGTACAAAAGTAATTATGGTGTTGGCTGTTGTGTTGCATTAGTAAAACTTCTTTTCATTCTATTCTTAGTTTTCCATTTACAGCTAAATCATATCAAGATATTTTTTTTCTGACCAGTCACATGACTTTGATATTTACTGTTAAAATTATGAAAATTTTACGTCATCCAGGACCTGAGCTGAGCTGAGCAAGCCCATCTCTGAGGAGAGCAGTTCAGTCCTGTATGGTTTTAAAGTGAAAGAAGGCAATCTGAAACGAGCCACAGATTAAACGTGAAATACTGAACGAAAATGACCTTCTCTACATGCAGAATTTAAAGGTAGTGGTGCTGTTTAACCCTTCATCTGCAAAAAAGAATTGATTCAAATGTTATCTGTTGGCACTTTGGTAGCGCTGTTGCCTCACAGTGAGGAGACCAGGATTTACGTCCCTGGTCCTCACTCTGTGGAGCTTATATGTTCCCCTCATGGCTTTATGGGATCTCTGCAGGTGCTCTGGTTTTCCAAACCCTGCGGATAAGGTGGATTGGCCCTGTGTGTGTGTGTGTGTGTGTGTGTGTGTGTGTGTGTTCACCCTGGGATGGACTGGCGCCTCCTCCAGGAATTGTTCCAGCTTTGTGCTCTGTGCTTACTGATTAGGTGGATTGGCCTTAGTGCAATTTTGTGGATAAAGCAGGTTAGAAGATGGATGGATGGACTATCTGTTGGGGATGCATGCTTAACTCTCCAGTTTTCTAGCCTGCATATGTAAAATATTTTGTGCCGAGTTAAGGAAAATGAAACAGTAATACTGATGCAGTGTAAAATGGGGCTAAAGTGTTACATTTGTTATTTTAGAAACGAGAGTCAATCCTATTATGGTAAATTCAAGAGAATTTCAAAGTAGCATTCAATCCAAGTGTAGCACTGTAAAATGTTTCAAAAGAACTCTAATATTCTTTCCAGTCATAGCTATAATAATCCTTATTTTTTGCCTAATTTTCAGTAAATCATTTTAGTCATTTTGTTAATTTATCTTGAAATTGGCTGGTGGTAGTCCTTGCAATCCAATCCTTTTTTTGTTATAATTAATCATCATATTGTCTTTTTACTTTCTTGTGGAAGTTATACAAGAAATCATTTTCAAAATTTACTTTCTTTAGAATTGCCATCTTCAAATAAATATTGTAAAAAAGGAATCCAGACACGGTAAAAAGGTGAAGCAGGCACAGACGAGTCTTGACCCATGGCTGCAAGTCCCCAAGCTGCTAGCAGCTGGCTGTGGCCTACACTGGCCTAACAATAAAGCACTTGCCTTTAATGTTCAAAATATTAGTCATGACTCAAAATGCCCAACAAGGGAGAGAAACTGTAAAAACTCTGGGTTGTAACTAAAACTGCAAAAGGAATCTTTACAAACAGAATGTTTTCTGAAAAAAGGCACAAAAAAAGCTCAGATAAGCTGGACAGAATTGTCTAAATGACAATTGAAAAGTAACAAGAGACAATACACTAATCTAAAGACACAATTCTGGAGACTGGAGCAAAATAATAAAAAAAGAAGAACCAAATGAAAATCAATACTTACAGTAACTCCTTACAAACTCAATGACCCACTACCGGGTCCTTCTTTCTATCTAAGTTACAAAGCCAGAGGGAGGTCTCCGCAGCACTAACGTCAGGGTGGACCCATATCTTGGGGTTCCGTCCTCAAATAACAAGGAATGGACACCATTGTCAAAAGACAGTACATAATAAACAAGTACTAAATGAAATTTACAGAAAAATAATACCCTAAAAATTAACAAAAACAAAACGATAAATACAGACGAAAAAAATAAACCCTAGTTGTAAAATAATAATAATAATAATAATGCTTTAGTATATGTGACTCATTAATGGTGTCTAACTTGAACCAGTACTTAAAGTGGTTTTTGAATATTTTATGTATGGTTCTTATACTGTATTCATGATGTTACATATTTCTGAATGAATTTAATTCTTTCACATTGTTACTGTCTTGGTCAGACTTAGCTAGAATAGAGTGAATTGGAAAAAATGTTAATTTTTAATTTATTTTTGTTAAAAGCAGCTTGTCCCTTTATGCATGAAGCAGAAACCTATCCGTCTTATCCTACTAGAAAGGGTTAAAGTAAGGAATCAACCTTGGATGGGGTGCCAGATCCTTACAGGACACACTCACGCAACACCCCCACACTGGGCAAGTTTAAAGTTGGCAATGAGCCTAATGCAGGAGTGCAGGAGTGCAGGAGAGGAGACTATGGTCAGTACAGGGCAGGAATCAAGCTGTAAAAGGTATCGAGAACATTCCCTTTATATTTGGAATGATTGCCACACTTTTATGGCCATTTAAGGTAGGTACTCTAGCCAGTTGTCCTTGGTGCAAATGGAAGTAAATTTGGAGTCAGGAGGAGAAATGTAAAAGGATTCAACTGGCATCAGGAAGACAGAACAGGATTAGTGGATAGAAGGAATCACAGGGAAAAGGGAGTGTTCTGGATTGTGTTGGTAGTGGATACGTGCATTAGGCACTCCATCGGATAGTGCTTGCTTTAGGTTCTCTTGTATAATGTATCCCTTCTTATTTAATAAATCTCCTTTGGTTTATTCTATTTCGGTCTAATTTGAGCCATTCCAGGTTTACACCGGTATGCTAAGAAATGTGCTGGTACTTTATGTTTAAATTGGAAGAGGCCCACTTCAGGTACTGTTCTTATAGCATATTTCATACATTGGATGTAGATCAAAATGCTTTTAAATTATTTTATGGAGAAGAACACTTGTTGAATCCTTTAGTCTATTTAGACACACACACAAGTAAGAATTTGAAGGTACTGTTTACACTTATTAATGACTTTAAAAAGCAATAAACATACAATATGTAGTTATCTTGCCATGCTGGTGAAAACCTATTATTCTGTGGTCCCATTTCAATGAAACGTGTTTTGCTTTGACATTCATGTGGCTTTTCCTCTGCAAACACAGTCAAGTGATAAGTGTGGTCAACTCTTGTCTTTTCAGGGTCATGATTTATTTTAAATCAATTTATGATTTCTGAGGACAATGCTGACATGATTGGCTGTGGCCCTGCACAATATATTATGAAATTAAAACTGAAGTCATCACTGAATGAAAAGGAAGGGGCTAGGACAAAAGTTGTAGGTTTATTTTTCATACAAAGTGTAAATATGCAGCAATATTTGCAGAGAGGCTCTGTTTCCAGGAGGAAATTAAAGGGGTGGCATGAAGACAGATGCAGTTTAACTCCATGATTTTGGAGTTCTTTGCTAAGCTGTCATGGTGATCAATATTCTGTGTGCAGTCAAACATGTGCCAACTAAGTAAAGCTTTTGTGAAAGTTGATTGCTTTATTACTTTTGTCCTTTGCTTTTATACAGCAAATGGTGAATGGAGAAGAAAAACAATGTAGGCTGTGTGTGTTTAGAGGCATGAGTTTTTTGCTTGGAATTCGGGTCATCCATCCTTTTGAATTTAGGATTATTGAAGCTTATGAGTTGCATTGTAGGCCACTCAAGCTTAACACTCCAGTTTAGAACAGAAGTGAGTAATTTATCTAAGATGACTACAACCCCCCTTTTTAACATTTTCGAAAATAATATGTGCAACAGATATAGAAGGCCAGGAATTGTTCCATGAGAGTAATTGTTCTGAAGTTTAGGCTTTGAAGAAATTATTTATTTTTGTAGATACCTGTATTTCTTTACTGTAATATGGGCATGTCATTTTTACATTTTGTCATATTTTGTCCATTTTGTTAATTGCAAATGCTAGCATTTGTGTACTTTTTATGACGGCAGCCATAGAATTTTCACATATTTCAATAGAATAGTTATACAGTAGACAGCAGTTAAACTCACTAATGTTAATGTTGCACACGCAAGTACAAATTTCACTGTACTCAGTAATTGTGACGATAATGACCTTTAAAACCAATAAACATATCTGGGCTAATTTGGTTTCATTGCCATTGTGTGATAACCAGCATTTACACTGTGTGATGTCATCAGCTGGAAACTATTTAAGATGGCGGTACACTAGTCCTGGAATCCACAATTGTTAATTCAATGGGAAATCATTTCAGAGCTTTAGCTAATAATTATAATTAATCTTGGAAGACAGGACTTGATGTGTTTGGTGGCTAAGATTTGGGTTTGTGTATTGGACTTAGTTGCTTTGGTTCTTTGATTATAATTTTTTTTTTCTTTTGGCTTTGACCTTGCTAGTTTTTAACAAAGATTTTTTTCTCCTCTCCTGGTCCTTTCATAATTCTGACTTGTTGGCTTGTCTTTGTAGCCATTGGCTGTACATTAATGGCGACATGTACCTAACCATCAGTGAACTGGTGAGATCAACTGCTGAAGAAATCATCCATCACTGTGTTATAAATTAACTCTTGTGGGAAAGCCAAAACGGACAAAACACCCTGTACAATTTGTTAAATTTATTAAGTGAAATAATAAAAGGAAATCCAAAAATAATTTAATTTGCAAAAAGACAAGTCAAAATAGAAAAACATACACTGAACAAGAACTTATTTCTTGTAAAAAAATCAATCAAGGGAAGAAATGAAACCAGAAACAAAGCAAATGAATATTGGGGTCTTCCAGGATGCCCCATTTAATATGATTGTCCAAGGGATGAAAAGAGGGCACATCCATCTTGAAAATAAAGACTGGCAATTGCCGTATTGTATTTAAGTTGCTTGTTAGGAGCAGAAAACTCCAAATTGTCATGATGTTGGTCCAGAAATGAATGCCAACAACCGGTTATCTTCTGAAATACGCATCACTGGCCCCAGAAGAAGAAGGAATTTGTTCTTATGGGAGGTGACATCAGCAATCCTCTGTGGTTTTCTCTTCCTTCATTCTAAGGAAATAGACAGAACTAATGTCTGTGGGTGTCACACCTAATTCCTTCCCCTTATTAGAAAAATGTTCCCAAGGCTCTCATGTCTGACAAGCTATGTTGAAAATCCTTCTGAAAGCTGAAAATAAAAATTTTGTGTAGACAAATAAGGTTATAAGAAACTGAATTTAATCAAGAATAGTTAGTATGAATCTATCATTCCAAAAATCACAATCCAAAAATCTCAAAAACCTAAGCACGGACACACATCCCAAATTCAAATTTTCAAAACTCCATGCACTGACTAATGTGAAAGAAAAAGAGTAAAGAGAAGCAGATGTCTTAAATAGCCATCTGTTAACTGTGACCCTAATGACAACAATACTCAAGGATTGTAAATTAGTTAGTACAGTGAACCCTCGTTTATCACGGTTAATCCTTTCCTGACTCTACCGTGATAAATGAATTTTCGCGAAGTAGGATTCTTTATTTATAAATCGAATATTTTCGCAGTTAGAGTATAGAAAACCTGTTTACGACCTTCTAAATACATTTTTTAACATTATTAGAGCCCTCTAGACAATAGAACACCCTTTAGTCACCATTACACTCGTATTACCCAATATATTAGACAAAATAAGAGAAAATAAGACATATTAGACGTTACAAATATCATATTACTAGGCGCACTTGCCTTTTAAGGTGACCGACTTTTATCCGCAATTTTTGTGCGCTCCATGTGTACATCAGGCATGTAAGTGTAGGGAATGAGAACATCAAAGTGCCCATTCATAACATCTCCTGAAAACCCAAGTTTTTTTGTATCCCCTCAAGTGCCTGTCCAAAGTCGTACAATGTCAGCCCGAATCTGTACCGCTGAAGACGGAGTTTCATGCACTAAACTATAGATAAGAATAAGCAAGCACCATCTCCCCTGATATTTACTACACGGTGAGGCATTTGTACTCCATCAACATTAATTATTTCCAGAGACATAATTTTGTCTATTTTTCCAGTGCATCGCGCACAAAAGCAAGGGAACGATGAGAGCACCAGAACTCTGCTCACATCGCCGCTCGCACTCAAGCTGCAAGTAGTAAGTCTGTAATAAGCGGAATACCGCTACGCTTTGCACTCACGAGACGGAAGGACAATCCCGAACGCTTTTATATAGTAGATTATTGTACTGTACATTTAATTACACACAACCACTAACCTATGAAGGCACGACCTCAGTAGGAGAGTCCTCAGAGGTGGTGCAGTATCTTCAGCAGGTGCGTTGTTGTCTTCAGTGAAGAAGTACTAGGAGTAGGCAGTGGGTGTCTGGGTGCGGCTAAAGAACATCTTTATAGGCAGTTGCTGGCGCTGACTTTTCATATGCGTGAGGAGGCTTTTGTAGGGTATTGCCATCTTTAATCATATCCAAGAGTTTCACCTTCTCCTGGATAGTAAGCATCTTCCTCCGGTGCTCAGTTTTATTGTCAGAAGACTTAGAAAAAGCAGCACGTTTAGGAGCCATCGTAGGGCTTAGATAAAAGTTCTCAGAAAGCGCATGCGTAGTGACGTAAGCGTGTATGAGAAAAAAATCGCGATAGAGTGAAGCCGCGAAAGTCGAAGCGTGATATAGCGAGGGATCACTGTAGTCCCATCCCTCTAAAACACTTAATCTAACAACACAAACATAAATAAACAATATATAAAAACATGAACTCAATTTAGAATAATAAATATTTATTGATGAAAAATAGTTAACGTAACTAAACGCAATAGGAAGCAGATAAAAACAATTTTAAGTTTGAGTATTCAAAATGTAATATTATTCAGTGCAAGTTATGATGCTAAACCCAATTAAAGTAGCGTAGCTTTTGGTTTATTGTTTTACTGTCTTAATTCCTTGCCTGTCACAGACTCTACTTTTCTTTCCCATCTTTTTTTCTCTTTCTCTCTCAAACTTCCTTTTTGCCATGACAATTTTCCACCTTGGGAAAACACACTGCAGCCAAAATAATGTCACACCCACAGCTAATGATTCACAAGTGTCTTAAATAGGCCTCTCAACTAACTGAAGTCCTAGTAACTGTAGCACTTCAGAGTGGCAATTCAATAAAAGGCCCCACTGCTGCAAACATAAAACACAATAAAAGGTAACAGATGGGTAAAGTTTAAAAAATGAGATAATCAATTAGATTGGTTAGAGTGCCCATGTTGATACCAGTCTGCCACGAAAGTGCCTGCAATGGGCACATGAGCATCAGAACTGGACCATGAAGCAATGGAAGAAGGTGGCCTGATTTGATGAATCATGTTTATGTGGATGGCCGGGTGTATGGGTGTTGTTTACCTGGAGAAGTAATGGTAGCAGGATGCCCTTTGGGAAAAAGACAAGCAAGCGAATGCAGGATAATGTGCCCCACCACACTTCAAAAATTGTATAGGAATGTTTTAAGTAACATTCATGGTGTTGACTTGGCCTCAATATTCCCCAGATCTCATTGCAGCTGTGCGATGTACTGGAAAAATTGGTCTAATCCATGGATGTCCCACCACACAATTTAATTTTGCTGCTAACATCTTGGTGCCAGATACAACAGGATACCTTCAGAGGTCTTGTGGTGTCCATACCTTGACCGTTCAGAGCTGTTATGGCGGCATCAGGGCGACTGAGTCAATATTAGATAGGTGGTTTTAATATTGTGGCTGATCGGCAAATAATTAAAAAAATTAATATAACCAAACTTTTATTACCTTTTTTTTTTTTTTAACTTCACCTGGCCAGCTGATTATGTACACTCAGGGGTCACCTTATTGGGTATCCCTACCTAAAACTGAGTTGTTCTTCCTGTTGCACCCAGCACAGCCTGAATTCATTGGATTATAGACTCTGTACTTCCCCTAACTGATTTGGACATGTCCTGTTTAAAAACTCCATTGGCAGATGACTACAGTATGCTGCTGCTATAAAAGGATCCCACCTGATTGACATCAATGTGAAAATAACCTTTATGTCCCCAACTTTGTTCTGTTAGTGGCAATTCTTAAAGTGTACATGAATGAAGTATATCGATTATGTAAAATAGGAAGGAAACAATGTAAAGAATGCGTAGCAGGATACAAAAGACAAAAAGGAGATGAATAATCAATGAGAGAAAAGACATTGACGTAGTCAAAGGATGGACAGAAGGTCAGGAAACCAAGACAAGCCAAAAAATGATTGTCAAAGCCCAAAACAGAAGTCAAGGTCAAAAGTACAAAGTGAAAATCCTAACAATAAACTGAATTCTTTACCCCACACCAGGCAAAAGAAACATTCAATTGATTTGTTGTTTTGATTTAAAAATTATGGCACCAGGGCATTTTACAAGAAACTAGAACACCAGGCACCACCATGTTTTATGGAGGCACAGTGATGACAACGTGGTCATTTCTATAATAAACATTGTAGTGCCCATGCATATGTGAACAAAATGGCAATGACTGAACAAGGAAGACCCTCAAATTATGCTTTAAAATAAATAAACAAATCAACGAATGAATGGCATGAAACATGTGCCAAAATAAGAAAATAAACCACCACATGTACCAAACTGAGATTCGTGAAACATATCCATCGTATGCGTTTACACAGGTGGTGTTGTTTTTGAAGCATAACAAATGTACTGTATATACATTTTAATTAGTGAAAATAATAAAGTGTTATAAATCATTCATTCAGAGTCATCCATCCCATTTTCAAATGTAACTATTCAAATACAGGATAACAATGGGCAAGTGCGTAGCAAGGAGCATTACCTCAACAAATGGACCGGGAACAATGCTGTGAATTGCAGTGTGGACGAGTTGTTCCATTGATAGTGTCACTTCACAGCTGCAATGGCAACAAAATAAATGCGGTATCAATATCAGTCAATCACAATGCCAATAGTAAGCTTGTATTAAAGAATCTTTCAGCATACAAATCCACTGTCAGACTATCTTAGGAGAATCATGATAAAAGACTACAGAGATTAATGTAGTAGAACATTTAGCCTAACCAAGCTTCACCAATCCTATCCACCTAATGTCCCTAGAGTCCTACTGTTCACCATAGTATGTAGTAACTTATTCCATGTGTCTATAGTTCTGTATTTGAAGAAAAATGTTCTAACGTATGTATGAAACGGTGAAGTTTCTAACTGTGCCTCTGTATTCTTGTTGAGCTCATTTTAAGATAACAGTCTCATCCACTGAACTAATTTCCTTCATAATTTTAAACACTTCGATCATGTCACCTCATAATCGCCTTTTGCTTAAACTGAAAAGGTTCATCTTCTTCAAATCATAATTACATCCACTACAGTCCTAGAATCAGTCTAGTCGCTCTTCTCTCGCCTGTTTCTAGTAGTACTATAGGTGGGAGTCCAAAACTACACATAGTACTCCAGATGAGGTCTCACCAGTGAATTACGAAGCTACAGAATAACCTCCTTGGACTTGTACTCTACACATCAGGGTACCATATAACCTAACATTCTGTTAGCCTTCTTAATGGCTTCTGAACACTGTCTGGAAGTTGAAAGTCATAAATCCACTATGACTCCTAGGTCCACCTCATAAGAGACACTTTCAAGTTTCCTCCCAGTGTATATTCAAATCTAACATTTTTACTTCCTATGTGTAACACTTTATGTTTACTAATCTTTAATTTCATCTCCCACAAATCTGCCCAAGCCTGAATGCCGTCCAAGTCTCTCTGTCATGATTCGGTGCATTGTAAATTATCTGCCATTCCACCTAGCTTGGTAGCATCTTCAAGCTTGAGCAGTTTGTTGTTTATATTCCTATTCAGATCATTTATGTATTTTGAAAGTAGCAGTCTGGTAGTTAGCAGAAGTCTTGTCAATGCCCTGGCTGTTGTCTTCTCCAGATGCTGTAGGAGTGTGCAGAAGCTCGGAATGTAAGGTTATGGAGAACCTAAATTTGAAAGTCCTGGGTTTAAGCAGTAGCAGTTCTCCGGCATGTCCAGGGTTCAGTGATGATGGGGTTGCAAAGTGCCAGGGTATGGTAACACTTTTTTGTGATTTTAGAGTAATATTGTTTCAGAACAATAGACCAATCAGTGTCCAGCTAGGAGTGTTGTCACTGTTTTTCTTTAGGTGTCTGCAAAAGAAATAACATTTACACAAAGAGTACATATACAGTAAGTGGAGAATTCTCCACATGGAGTGAGGCCATCAGTTGAACTCTCAGGGGTCTGACCTTGGACCGTTTCTTTTTCTGATTTATGTTAATGACATAGATTACAGCTTAGTTAGTGAAACACTGAAACTGGAATGGCAGACATTGATTAGGCAGGAAGAAAACTCAAAAAGACCGGGACAAGTTTTGGGACTTGATGAACACTTGGGAAATGCAGTTTAACCCTTTGAACCCTGCCCTCCCTAACATTATAGCACTATAACCTTAGCCATGCCAGCAATTTTCAATAATTCTGAAAACCAAAAAATTTTGATTTATAAAAGTACAATTTTATTTCATGATAATAAGCCACAATGCTATAACAACAAATTGATACTATAGAACAAGCTGTATCACTTACCATCTCACAGTTTTCATCATGTTGTATTGTACCATTGTACATATCTAATGTCAAAACTGCACCTTTAAGTGAGCTGCATTCAAAGCAGTTTTAATTACCAAAATCAATGCATAAGAACACTTCACGTGATTTACACCAGTGCACAGTTTTAAATCACTTTGGCTGCTCCCTTGTCCTTGACTCCCAGATTTGGCTCTTTGCCTGGTTATATTATTCTACACACTCTACTCATCTATTGCTTTGAGCTGCTCCCACACTAAATTGCAAATGGAAATCCTTTTCACTTACTTCTAGAAACATATGAGAAAAAACAAAACTTACCTGTAGCAAAAACACAGTAGCGGAACTAGACAGCAGTATAGTACCGTATGTGCATAGTCAGTAAAGGCCAACATGCCAGCTGGCCAGGTTATGATGGTAGATAGTTGTAGTGGCCATTCAGGAAGATTTAGAGGGTAGTAGTGTTACAGTAGTGCAGTGTAGCAGCTATGCATAGGAAGTTATTCAGGCTTCTGATGGCTGATAGGTTGGTCGTTATACCAGACTTTTGGTGCATACTGCTATGTGGTTGGCCTGAAAACCAACCTGCCTGTTTCAAAGGGTTAATGTAGGAAAGTACAAAGTGCTACAGATGGGCAAAATGAGAGTCAGTTATAAATATAAGATGGTACACAATGTTGTATGGGAAGCAACCTCTGAAAAGGATTTAGAGGTTTATTATGACACAATGTTTTCATTATTTAAATAATGTGCAAAAACAGTTAAAAAGCCAAATAAAATGTTAGGTTATGTCATAAAGTCTGCTGAAAATAAATATAGGGATGTTGTGCTCAAAATATATAATGCACTAGAGAGACTGGATCTGGAGTACTGTGTGCAGTTCTGGTCGCCACGCTAAAAGAAAGACGTAGCAGCACTTGAAGTTCTGCAGAGGGAAGCAACGAAGTCCACCTCAAGATTTAAGGTCTTGTCGTATTGTGACAGACTTGGAGAATTAAGCCTTTTTAGTCTCAAGCTGAGAAGACCGTGTGGGGACCTAATCCAAGTCTTCAAAATCCTCAAAGGCGTTGATTTAGCAGATCCAGCAGAATTCTTTCAACTTAATCGTGTATTACTTACTTACCAGTGGAAATTAAGGGGAAGTGCATTTAGGACTGAAGCCAGGAAGCACTTTTCTTTAAGCAAGGAGTTGTAGAAACCTGAAACAAACTACTACTAAGACATGTAGTTGAAGCAGAAACATTGACCACCTATAAAAGATATCTGGATGACATCGGGACAGCTTAGCCATTTCTTAAACAAATGAGTGACAAATGGACTGAATGGTCTCTTTTTTGCCAGATATGTCCTTGTGTTCTTCCTTGACCCTTATCCAAGCAGAGTCTGAGAAGTACTTTCCATTGTGGCTGAGTGTCAGAATGACGAGACATAGGAGTGACAGAATTGTTGGGACACCCACCAAGTCATCCAGCTTAATCACACTGTCCAAATCAAATATGTGCCTTTATAGCCCATTTGGTCAAATCAGCAAAAAGAACAAAAAGTATCGGGCTCTTTTGCCCTCAAAATCTGCATCCTTCAGGGAGCTCTGTCCGGCGGTCTTCTTTACTCATAAAAGACACCTCCTTCCGGGTGGCCGGGCTTCTTGTGTGGCGTTGACCAGAAGAGGCATGAATAAATGCCATCACTGTGCAGTTTCTCAGAGAGAAGAAAAAGAAAACACTAGCAACAATACCCCCTCTCATCCCAGTGGGTTATCTCATACCTCGAATAAGACCATGAGGAGATCCTCGGATGTGCCTGTGTGACACAATGGACTTAGAGCACAGGAATAAAAGCAAACTGACAAGCAATGTATAATTATAAAGAAAAGTGAGCATTGTAATATGGTGATAATGATGATAATACTAATGATTAGGCATAAAAATGCATATTGTGTATGAAAGAATAATATTTCATAAGCAGGCTATTAATGTAACACTTACTATGAAGAGCTTATTAAATACACAGACCACAGTGAAGCACTGAATATCATTAAATGTCACTGCTGCCTGCAGGGTCAAGGACTATCCCAGTAACACCAAACAGAGAGTGTGAACAAACCTTGGATGGAGCACCGGTTCATCACATCAAAACCTATTCACACACCTATTCTTGTTTATATTTGGGAAACCTAAAGCTGCCAAACAATCATGCCAAGACCATAAGTCTTTGGTATATGGATGGAAACCAGAGTACCTGGAGAAACAACACTGGCAATGGCCGGGCCAGCATTCGAAATGAGGATCCTGGAGGCTCTCCAGTGCACCACCAAGCTGGTATATTAAAACACATTAATGTTGAAAAAATTTGTGCCATTTTAATTTGTTACTGCCTTGTCCATTTTAAGATAAACATCTTTACTTTAATCGTTAATGGTCTTGGTGAAATTTACATTTTCGTTTGTTGAAGATGTAATTTAATGTGCGCTTAATTTGATTTGCTCTTTCTAAACATTACCATGGCAACATGGCCAATTTAGCCGTGTAGTTTTCGTTCTTCACGATTGGTGGTCTTAATTATGGAAATGATCCTTTCACAGTCCAGTCCTTCTTGAGTTCTCAGTAGAGTGGGCATGAATGCCATTGAAGTACAGTATGTGCTGGAGACAAGCCATTTAACCCCCTCCCCCCACCACCAGCTCCCCTCAGTCCCCTCCTTTTTTTTATCCATCTCACTTCCTCGACATATTCCCCTTGGAGGCTGTCTGCAGATCTTGTATGAGGAGTTAGATATGGAGGCATTAATTTTAGCCATGTTTTTCACTCCCCCTGGGGTCCCTCAGCTAATGGTAAGTGTCTCAAACTGCTACACCCTTGGGTAACGTAACAGCCGTGGATGGTGAATGTAATCCCTCCTAAACCAGAACTAATCTGTGTAATGTAATTCGGCCCACCCATTCTGTTTTATGTACAGTGGCTGCAAGCAAGTGCATAATCATATTATCTGTCAGACTTTCATTGAGAAGATGAACAAAACGGCAGTCTAAAGGACAATTCTCCATGCTTGTTAGTCCTTTGGGCTTTTGAACATCAGTAAGCAAACTGAGCAATCAGTAAGCAAACATTAATATCCAATGCTTGTAATGCATACAATTTAAGCCTTAAGTCAACTAAGGATCACGTCTGTAGGCCTGAACTAGTGCAGCCATTATGACCTCCAGCATGAGATGAGACATGGGAGAGTACACAGGATGGCCTTAAATTCCAAAAAAATGTCTAAAAAATATTTATTTTAATTCCTTAGAAAAACCTGCTTGATTGGAGATAGGGCCACATAGGGCTGACGGCATTGTTCACAAGTCAGGAATTCATGTTGGACGGGCACCAGTCTCCCCAGGCCCAATTAGGAACTACTAAAAAAAGGAACATATGCACCACCCAGCATTCACTGGGCATACTACCTAACACAGATGTCCTTAAGTTGCTCCACAGTGTTTCCTGGCTTGGTGTTAGAGGATTTGCTGCAGTAGGACTCCTGGACATCAACACAAATATAGGGAATATAATGTGTACATAGTGTGTGTGTGTATGTGTATATATATATATATATATATATATATATATATATATATATATATATATATATATAATATGACAGAGAGAGAGATATGGATGACACTTTTCCCCTTACACAAGAGTTTTAGTAGGTTGGTGAGTAAGTACATCCGTTCCCTTCGTATCAGTCAGCTACAACATACGTCAGTTGTGGTCTCTAAAAGGTGCTATTAAACAAAACTTAAATGCTGCCTATGTGGACGCTAAAGTCGGAAACAAAAGTCGGAGACAAAAACACCAATTTAAAATAAAAAGCAATTTTTTTATTCTTGGTGAGTTAAAAAGACTATGTATGAGGTGACTACTTATAATCATTACCGTTAATAATGTTTTTTTCTTTCTCACCTATGAGGCAAAAATAAGCAAAAAGAAAAAAAAAATGTGTTCCTTTATATGAGAGTTGCACTGGGTCAGTAAATATGTAGTCATGTTTAGTACTGCCACATCAATCAGATACTACATGTGTTCTTCATTCTAGCTTACTACTGCATTGTTCACATTATATCTTGTGTCATGCCTCAACCTACGTATTGTGGAAAACCAGCCCGGACACCAACACAGACAGACGCAGGAGGCCCCAAACACACACGTTTATTTAAAGTATTTACAGTCCCGCACACAACACAGTGCCCCCAGCACCAAACACCTCTCTAAAGTCCAGGCCTCTCAATGGTCCTTCCTCCACCACCTCTGTTCCTGTGTCCCGAGCGTTGTCTTTTGTCTCCAGACTCCGGCTAACGACTGAAGAAAAGCTGGCTCTTTTATATCCACCTGGATGTGCTCCAGGTGCCCTCTAACGATATTCCTGCTGATAAGCCAGCATCCGGGGCTCCTCAATCCTCCGGGCACCCCCCCGGTGGTGGCCACGGGACCCTGTAGGGTTGAGCTGCCATGCTCATTTCCCATGGCCCCAATACAGACCAGGGCAGCTGCCCTCTCGTGGTCCAGGGGAGGTATAATTCCTCTCCTGGTCCTTCCAGGCATCCTGGCTGGGCATGAGCCCCCAGCCAACCACCATCATGGAGAAAAATCTCTGTACAGACAAATGCATTATATATGTGCATTCACTGAAGTAAATGTCAGCACAGAAAAATGAATTTGCATTAAATCAACTTGGCTGCTGGCAGCAATGAGTACAACTCTCAGCACTCCGTCACAACAACAAATTCTGCAAGAAGATATATTTTTTCTAAACTAACACCTCCACTACTTCACATACATATCTTGTGTGTTGAGTAATTCTTTGGAATTAGTTGAGGCTCCTGAGATATAGGAGTCCAAAATCATCGTGCTTTTTGCATGATATGGGCTTGACTAGCAAAGTAACTCAAATACAGTGAATAAACTAGGGGGCTCTGCCACCTGCTCACTTTGCTCTGCCCACCTCCGTGTTTGGTTTACTGGATATACAATTTAAAGAGATTGTTATTTTCATGGGAATTGTTACATATGCATTATTTCCACATTTACTTTAAAACTTTAATAAAAACAATATTTGGAATTAACTTTTCTTCAAAATCGCATTGAATTTTGATTCCGTGTTTGGACTTACATCGTGACAACACGACATATAACTGACTGTGAGTGAATATTTTTTTCTTTCTCTCTAATAAATAAAATGACATTTTTTAATGTTTTTCCATGCTCCTTCTTCTTTGTTTTGTTGTTGACGTGTCATCTAGAACGTACTGTATAAAATTATTGTCCTGATGAAATTTATAAAAGCTGAGAGTGCAGGAAGTGTGTCTGCCAAAAGCATTCACACGACTGAGGTTAGATTACCGTGGTCTTGTTTAAAAATAGTGGTAAGCATGGTGTGACTTGAAAGAATCTTCTGTTAAAAGTCTCCGTCTCTTGGGACTTCATACCGCACCAACGTTTTTGGAATCTCTTAATTCTTGCTGGCAACACGAATTAGACGATCTATAAGTCTCAGACTTAAAGTTTAAATCCAAACAATATATTCAATCTCTTTTCGCTGTTCCATTATTTCACCGAGTAATAATTTCAATTTGTTTGCGCTAATGCAATCTCTCCTCTCCTTTTTTTTTTTTTTTTAGGCCTTTCAAAGTTTCGTACTTCCATTATCTCTAACCTACTCTGCACATGTACCGCACCAACATTTTTGAATTCTTTACGGCGTTCTACTTGTCATCTAGTCTTTGCCCTTAATTTCCAGCCCCGCGCATAGTTAAATCTCTTTCTCGCGTGACGTATACGTGTCTTTCTGAGAAGGTCACGTCCCGACCAAAGATTTTTTTTATACAATACAGATATATAGATTATATAGACAACATGTAATATAACACAGATATAGTGGATATATAAAGAGGAAATTTGCAATAATATAAAGAATATAGTGAATATATAACAGATATACAAAGTAAAACAAACACAGAAAAGTATAGTTTTGTATACAGAAAGAATACATTGAGGATATACAATACTGTATATAGGCACATAAACATTGCAGTGAATACAGTCATGTAACAAAATAAGTACACCCCATGAAAACTGTTGACATTTTCAACATATTTGAACAGACAAACATTAGATCTTAATGCAAACAGTGCCTACCAATTAAGGTGATATACTTGAACAAATGACACATAAAAATGACAAGGTGTATTCTTTCCCATACAGGAGCTACGATGTGAGACAATGGCCGCCATATAGAGGCGACCTGCTTCCATTGCGAGTCCTCTTAGCAGCCACCTGTTACAATAGCTATTGATATCCTTTATTCGGTCCAAGCCATTTCCAGCATCAGCTTTCCGCTCCTTTCTTGTTTCAATAAGATAGTTCTGAGTCTGCTTCTGTCTCTTTTATTCCTTTGAAATAGGTATCACTCCTAATTTATTGGACTTTAACTTACATCTGTTTTACATGGAACAGTAATGACTTGTACAATATTTTCGAGTCAAGGGACTGTATTCTAAATTAACAAAAATGCAGATTTGTCTCATGAAATAAGGATTTATCACTACTTCAACTCCATAAAATTTGAATCTGGTGTTCCAGATTAGCTGCCAATGATTAGAACCTCCTTAGGGGGTGCGGAGGTGGACCTGTCTTCTTTAATCTGCAGATCTCTCGGGTCTGGTGTCCTCTCTGCTATTGACGTGTGTGTTGTCATTATGCCAAGATCAAAAGAGCTTTTTGAGGTCATCACAAAAAAGTTGTGGATGCCTATGAGTCTGGCAAGATATTTAAAAATGTCACCAAATTAACAATCAATCAGTGTCATTCCGCTGTAAGGATAATCGTCTACAGGTTGTGTAGATTTCAAATGACTGCTACTTTATCAGGACATGTTCAGAAAATTCAGCCCAAGAGCTGACTGTTTGATACTTAAAGAAGTCTCCAAGAACGCAAAAATTTCATTGTGGGAACAGCAGGTAACTCTTGAAAAATTTGGTGTCAAAATGCATGCATCTACAATCAGAAAGAGATTTCGCAAAATTGGCCTACTTGTGAAATATGCCAGGAAAAGGCCTTTGCTGTCCAACACGAACATTAGAGCAAGACAAGTTTGCAATTGAACACATAAACAAAGATCAGGCCTTCAGGAACAATGTGCTTTGGACAAATGAATCACAGGTAGAGTTGTTTGGCCACAGTAGAAGAACCTCACACCAACTGTGAAGCATGGTGGTTGAAGTTTTATGGTTTGAGGTTACTTTGTTGCCTCAGGGCCTGGGCAGTTTGCAGTCATCGAGTCAACTATGAATTCTGCATCATATCAAAGTGTGCTTTAGGAGAAGGAAAGGCTATCTGTTCAAAAGTTGAAGTTGAGCTACAAATGGACCTTTTAACACGATAATAATCTAAAGCACATGAGCAAATCCACCAAGGAATAGCTCAGAAAGAAGAAATAGAGGGTTATGGGCAGGCCTAGTCAAAGCCCTGATCTGAATCCCATTGCAGTGTTATGGGGGGATGTAAAGAGCGCAGTACATGCAAGAAAACACAGAAACATCTTGCAGCTGAAGGAACTTTGCATGGAGAAATGGCCAAACATTTCACCGAGTTGATGTCACAGACCAGGTGGGCAGTTATGCAAAATGCTTACAAGAAGTAATTTCTGCTAATGGGGACAATGCCAAGTTCTGAGGCCAAGGGTGGACATACTTTTTCCACAGCAATACATCTGTTGATCTATTCGTTATCTTTATCAGGAGGCACTGTCTGCATGAAGATCTACTGTTTGGCTTTTCAAACATGTTAAAAAAAAAAAGTCAACAATTTCCATGGGATATCCAGTACTAGCATTATGGATGTGATGAGAAGTCAAGAAAAATGACACCTTTTATTGGCTAACTAAAAAGACTACAATATGCAAGCTCTTGAGGCAACTCAGGCCCCTTCTTCAGGCAAGTTTGCTTGACTTCCCATTACATGGGGATATAGAGAATATCTGTAAAAACTGTGTGTGGGTTTATATATACTGTATACACACCTAAAGGATTATTAGGAACAGCATACTAATACGGTGTTTGACCCCCTTTCGCCTTCAGAACTGCCTTAATTCTACGTGGCATTGATTCAACAAGGTGCTGAAAGCATTCTTTAGAAATGTTGGCCCATATTGATAGGATAGCATCTTGCAGTTGATGGAGATTTGTGGGATGCACATCCAGGGCATGAAGCTCCCGTTCCACCACATCCCAAAGATGCTCTATTGGGTTGAGATCTGGTGACTGTGGGGGCCATTTTAGTACAGTGAACTCCTTGTCATGTTCAAGAAACAAATTTGAAATGATTCGAGCTTTGTGACATGGTGCATTATCCTGCTGGAAGTAGCCATCAGAGGATGGGTACATGGTGGTCATGAAGGGATGGACATGGTCAGAAACAATACTCAGGTAGCCCGTGGCATTTAAACGATGCCCAATTGGCACTAAGGGGCCTAAAGTGTGCCAAGAAAACCTCCCCCACACCATTACACCACCACCACCAGCCTGCACAGTGGTAACAAGGCATGATGGGTCCATGTTCTCATTCTGTTTACGCCAAATTCTGACTCTACCGTTTGAATGTCTCAACAGAAATTGAGACTCATCAGACCAGGCAACATATTTTTCCAGTCTTCAACTGTCCAATTTTGGTGAGCTCGTGCAAATTGTAGCCTCCTTTTCCTATTTGTAGTGGAGATGAGTGGTACCCGGTGGGGTCTTCTTCTGTTGTAGTCCATCCGCCTCAAGGTTGTGCGCGTTGTGGCTTCACAAATGCTTTGCTGCATACCTCAGTTGTAACGAGTGGTTATTTCAGTCAAAGTTGTCTTCTATCAGCTTGAATCAGTCGGCCCATTCTCCTCTGACCTCTAGCATCAACAAGGCATTTTCGCCCACAGGACTGCCGATACGGATGTTTTTCCCTTTTCACACCATTCTTTGTAAACCCTAGAAATGGTTGTGCGTGAAAATCCCAGTAACTGAGCAGATTGTGAAATATTCAGACCGGCCCGTCTGGCACCAACAACCATGCCACGCTCAAAATTGCTTAAATCACCTTTCTTTCCCATTCTGAAATTCAGTTTGGAGTTCAGGAGATTGTCTTGACCAGGACCACACACCTAAATGCATTGAAGCAACTGCCATGTGATTGGTTGATTAGATAATTGCATTAATGAGAAACTGAACAGGTGTTCCTAATAATCCTTTAGGTGAGTGTATTAATATAATATAATACTGTATATATATACAGGGTGAGTCAAAGGTATGTTAACATTTGAATGGTGGAAACAATTTATTCACAAAACATATCTCATATGTGAAAGATGATTTACAGAAATGTCTCAACCTGTTCACCATCATATAAATTCCATCCATTATCCAACCCACTATATCCTAACTACAGGGTCACAGGAGTCTGCTGGAGCCAATCCCAGCCAACACAGGGCGCAAGGCAGGAAACAAACCCCGTGCAGGGCACCAGCCCACCGCAGAATCATATAAATTGTCCACAAAAATTGTATATAAGTATATGCATAGCAAGCAGTACCATTAGTGTTAACATAATTTTGACTCACGCTGTGTATATATATATATATATATATATATATATATATAAAATTGTAATTGTGAGGTGTTCATTTTCTGGTTTCTTTGTGAAGGTGTGTGATTTTGTGATGGAATGCTTCAAACGTATTGTCCCCCACTTTTAGACTAAAGCTCCCTAAAGCCCTTCAGTTTAATGCAGATACCCAGATAAGAAAGAGTGCTTTAGGCTCTACCCACCTACTGAAATAATTGCCATACTGTCATAAATAAATAAATAAAGAGAAGAAGAATGTCTCTTGGGGACTGTGATGTGGCTGGCTGAAAGGAAGCTCTAGTAATAAAACACACATTTACTTTGTTCTTTCATTGTAGAAAGCCTGATACTAATAACACTTTAAAATATTTCTTATGATCATTGCTATATTTTTTTTCTGTGTAGTTTGTTTTTAACCCTTGTAAACTTGAATGTTGGCATCACCTATTGTTTTTCATGACAGTTTTATCCTGATAATCCCACCATCCATTTTCAGAACCTCTTTCCTCCATTTCAAGGTTGCAGAAAGTCCATACTTACCCTCATAGCTTTAGAAGTGAGACAGAAGCCAAGTCTCCTTGCAGCATTTCTTGTGATGTTCACTGAGGCAAGTTAGTGTCATCGGCTAATCCAACATGCACATTTCTGAGATGTGAAAGGTAATCACAATATCTTGAGAAAATTCAGGGCCAATGTGTAGATTCCACCCAGTCAGTGAACCCCATTTTCTGGGGCCAAATTAGCACTGTCCCCCATACTACCATCCTGTTCCTGTGTCGATCATTCATCCATCCATTATCAAAACCCCATAATTAACTTCAAGATTGGGCAATATGGAGACTATCTGGACAGCATTAATTCCAGGCATGAATTAACTCTGCCTGAGATTACAGGGCGCTCTCTCACTCTCTTTCTCACACACACACACACACACAGCAATCACACATGTAGGAGTAAAACTGAAGTACCAAGAGGGAAACAAATCATAGGAATGGGGAGAATGAGCAAACTCCAGTCCAAGATTTGAACCCAGGACTCTGGCACTGTGTGGTATCAGTGCCATCCAATGCACCTCCAATCTTTCTTAGCCAAGCATGCATAACACATTTCAGGGTGCAGAGACAAAGGAAAATTAAGCTTCTAGACTGCAATACTTATTGTATGACTACTAAATAAATGCAGTAAAATGTGCCACTTTTCCAAAACCATGTCCCATGTTTGAAGAATACCAGACTATTCTCCAAGTCCTTTTAAAAATGTTTATTTCTGTACTGAATGTACAGAACGTAACATATGACATCTTTTTTCATTAAATGTGTATGTATGGACTACACTGTATGAGTGGTTTAGATATTTGTGTTCATTTTATCCAAATGGCCTACAATGGCTACAGTCTGGGAAGAAAAGTCTTGCTATTAAACCCCAGGATTGTCAAATGTGCTGCAGACCAGCGTGCCAGGCTGTCAATTCTATCTTGAAATATTTTATTCATCCATTTACTGATTTAGCTGAAGAGTTCTGGAGAGGTGAAGCCTGGTCTTGTTGTGTATTAGATCATTCTTTTTTTCTTATTTGATTTTCTTAAATTGTAACTATTTAATAATCTTATTTGTTAATATTCTTCAAAACTATATATTTGATTTTGGAAACAATGATTTTTCTAGCAAAGATTAAGCTTTCTTTCATAGGAAAACTGAAAAGATTTTACATTGTGCTACTTGAAACACCATTTGAATTAAACAGAATTAAGTATGTTTTAGTGTAGGTATTTACTCACGTCATTCTAAATTTTAGAAATACATTTTGTTGAGTTTACACATTTAGATGTTTTTTATCTCTAAATCCTACTACACCTCAAAATCGCGAGGTGTAGGTTGATTAATGGCTCTGTTTTCTCAGTATGATTTATTGTGGATGCTTGCATGAATGAGCCCTGAGATGAATTCGCCCCTGCCTGTGTCTGATTCCAACAGGACAGCCTCGGGGCCTTAAAACCTTAAATTGCATTAAATCAGTTCAATAATACATTCATCAGATCCAGAAAGTCTTCAGACCCCCCCCTTCAATTTCTGCACACTGTATTGTGTTGTAGATTTAATTTTAAATGTCCAGATTTGCCATTTTTGCCCATCAGTGTACACTCAAAATCCCAAAATGACAACGTGAAAACACAGGGACACAGTTGGAAATTCGTTGGAGGTAAATTTCACACAAACATAAGGAAGTTTTTCTTTGCCTAGAGAACCACCGACACGTGAAATAAGAGACCAAGAAGTGAGGTGGACAGTAGGGATTGTCAAAACTCGACAATGTTATTTTGAAGGTATTTTGTGGATAGGACTGGTGAGCTTTGTTGGTCTGAGTGGCGTGTTCTCATCTAGATTGTTCTAATGTTTTAACGTTTATAGATAAGTTTGCAAATTAATTAAAGATCAAAAATTAAATCTTTAATTTATATAACTATTCAGACCCTCAATTCAGCAGTTTGTAAAGCCCTTTTGGCAGCAATTACAGCTTTCAGTCTTCTTGGGCAAGTCTCTGCAAGCTTTGCATACCTGGAATTGGCCAGTTTATCTGCATTCTTCCTTGTAGATCCTCTCAAGCTCCATTAGACAGAATGGGAAGCGTCTGTAAACTGCAATCTTCACGTCTTTCCACACATGTTCTATGGGGTTTAGGTCCGGGACACTCAAGGGCTGTCAGAGATTTGTCCCAAAGCTACTCCAGCGTTGTTTTAGCTGGAGTTGTGTGAACTCTGCAACAGGTTACCATCATTCTCACCTCAATTCTGACCAGCCTCGCTGTCCCTGTTGCTAAAAAGCACCCACATGGCATGATGCTACCACCATCATGCTTTTCTGTAGTGATGGTATTAGGTAGGCAAGGTGAGCAGTGGCTGGTCTTTGCCAGATATTCTACTTGGATTTCTACCCAAAGAGTTCAATTTTTGTCGCATCATTTCATCTTCTTCTATGAAGCTTCTTGTGACTGTCAAGATAACCTCCTGTTCCCCTCCCAAATTGCTGTAAATTTGACTTCTATTTCAGAGATCCTCATATATTACATTTGTACAGTAACTTAGGGGAGGGGAAGGCATTGAAGGCATTGAACGGATTATTTAATGGATAAAAAAATAATAATTTTTTGCATCATTATTTGCACCTCCTGCGGTGGGTTGGCACCCTGCCCAGGATTGGTTCCTGCCTTGTGCCCTGTGTTGGCTGGGATTGGCTCCAGCAGACCCCCGTGACCCTGTATTCGGATTCAGCGGGTTAGAAAATGGATGGATGGATGGATTTGCACCTCTTCAGCACCATGTGTTATAGTGGAAACATTCCAGGGCCACAAAAAACAGAAAATTGTCAAAAGAAATATCAAAGAGAATATCCTGGACAATCTCACCAAGAATTCACCAACAGATTAAAAAGTCGCCTGTGATCTTGTTGTACAATCCTAAAGACTTTTGTTCTAATGATTGCTGCTTACTTATGTCATGATAGAGAGAGAGAGAGAGATAGGTAGGGCTTTATTTGTCCTCAGCGGGAAATGTGTTTTTACAGAAGCTCTTTAAATCCATCCATCCATCCATCCATCCTCTTCCACTTATCCGAAATCAGGTCGCGGGGGCAGCAGCTTGAGCAGAGATGCCCAGACTTCCCTCTCCTCTGCCACTTCTAGCTCTTCAGGGGGAATACATAGTCCCTCCAGCGTGTCCTGGGTCTTCCCCGGGGCCTCCTCCCGGTTGGACGTGCCCGGAACACCCCACCAGGGAGGCGTCCAGGAGGCATCCTGATTAGATGCCCGAGCCACCTCATCTGACTCCTCTCGATGCGGAGGAGCAGCGGCTCTACTCTGAGCCCCTCCCGGATGACTGAGCTTCTCACTTTATCTGTAAGGGAAAGCCCAGACACCCTGCGGAGGAAACTCATTTCAGCCGCTTGTATTCGCGACCTCGTTCTTTCGGTCACTACCCAAAGCTCATGACCATAAGTGAGGGTAGGAACGTAGATCGACTGGTAAATTGAGAGTTTTGCCTTACGACTCAGGTCCTTTTTCACTACGACAGACCGATGCAGAGCCCGCATCACACAGACGCTGCACCGATCCGCCTGAATCTCTTTAAATATATATATATATATATATATATATATATATATATATATATATATATATATATATATATATATATATAGTTTAACTGTAAAATATTGCAAAGAATACGCAACACGCGTTTCGCCCTAATTCTGGGCTCATCAGGCGTACACACTCACTGCACCCCCTCTTGGGGTTCGAACCTCGGACGTCAGCGGCAAAGCCTCTTAACGTTGCGCCACGGCGTGTGGTTCGTTTATTTGACAGCATGTAGATCGGGGTAATTACATTCATGGCATTCACAGTCTGAATCACAATCTGATTGTATGTGTAATATTCTAATAACCAGTCGGAATACTTTCTCAATTGTGAATTTATTATTTTAAACTTGTTGGAAATGACAGGTGTTACGTCAAGTCACTCTTACAACTCCTAAGTTGACTTAACAGCGTTGAGCCCTTCTGCAAAACCTAAAACACAAGGTCCCTTGCTGTCCGGTCTGCCTATTGGGCAGTGCCTAATTAACTGCCTGATTAATAATACAACAGTATGGATGGTTACCCACCAGGTAACGCTTGTGGTTGGTCTGCAAGTCGGCAAACATCCGCCACGGTGCCCTCGACTTGCAGACTTGTGCCAGAAAAAGTTTAAGACAGTCCAGGAGAAGGTTCAACTACTGGATTTGCTCCCGGAACTAAAACGTTTGCCACAGTAGCCAAGCGAGGAGCTGTAAATCCTCTGTTTTGCTGTGCAGTCATTATCTTCATCACATATACAGTATATCTAATGAGGTGGTGCACTGCCGTCTCGCAGTAAGGAGATCAGGGTTCATATCCTGGGTCCTCCCTGCATGGAGTTTACATGTTCTCCCCATATCAGGTTGAGTGTTCTCCGGATTGTCCATTTTCCTCTCACAGTCCAAAGCCATGCAAGTGAATTGGTGACACCTTAGTGTTTGTTTGCCCTGTGACATATTGGTGCCCTGAACGGGGTTTGTTTCTGTATTGCGCCCTGTGCTGGTTGGGATAGGCTCCAACACCCCTCACAAACCTGTTCAGGATTAAGTGGATTAGAAAATGATATGACTATAAATACGGTGGATTCAGAAAGTTTTCAGATTAATTCACTTTTTCCATATTTTCTTATGTTGTCGCCTTGTGCTAAAATCATTTAAAGTAATTTCTTCCCCACATCAAACAACATTCAATACACCAGTATGACCACAGGATTTTAGAAATTTTTGCAAATTTATGAATCACATTGGCGCACTTTGTTCACTGCTTAGCTGGAGCACCATTGGAGTCTTTTTGGGTCTGACATAACAAGCGTTGCACTCCTGGATTTCGAGATTTTCTGCCATTCCATTCTTCTCCAGCTCTGTTGGGCTAGATGGAGACCCTTATTGAACAGCTGTTTTCTGGTCTCTCCAGAGATGTTCAGTTGAGTTCAAGTCAGGGCTTTGGCTGGGCAACTCAAAGACATTCCCAAGTTGTCCCTAAGCCACTCCTGTGTTGCCTTTGCTTGTGCTTAGGGTTTCTGTCCTGTTAGAAAGTGAACTTTCAACCCATTCTGAGGTCCAGAGTTCCCTGGAGCAGGTTTTCATTTAGGATATCCCTTTATTTCGCTCCATGCAGCTCTCCCTTAAAATGCTGTCTACTGTGCCAGTCCCCAACCCCGCAGCATGATGCTGCCAATATCTTGCTCAACACTTTAATGGTATTGCACAGGTGATGAGCAGCGCCTGGTTTCCTCCAGACGTGCGGTTAATCGTTTTTCATCAGAGAGGAGAATTTTGTTACTCACTATCTCAGAGTTGTTAGGTGCCCTTTTGCAGGCTCCAAGTGGGCTTTGCCGTGCTTTAACTGAAGTGAGGCTTTTGTGTAGCCATTCTGTCATAAAGCCAAGATTGGTGGAGTATTGCAGGGAGGTTGTCCTTCTAGACGTTCCTCCCATCTCCACAGAGGTTCTCTGTAGCTCAGTCAAAGTGAGATTTGGATTCTTGGTCACCTTTCTTACCAATGCCCTTCTTTCACGATTACTTGATTTGGCTGGGTGGTCACCTCTAGGAAGAGTCGTGGATGTTCCAGACTTCATCCATTTAAGGATTATGGATGCAATTGTCATCTTGGGAACCATCAATACTGGATTTTTTTTTTTGTATCCTTCCCCAGATCTGAGCCTTGACACAATCCTGCCTCTAATCTCTGCAGGCAATTCCTACGACCTTCATGGCTTGGTTTTTGTTCTCATAGACATTGTCAGCTGTGGTTCCTTCTATAGACACATGCTTGCCTTTCCAAATCAGCTTGAATCAATATAATTGACCACAGGTTGGCTCCACATGAGGTGCAGAAACATCTCAATGACGATTAATAGAATTTCAAACGTTATAGCAAAGAGTCTGAGTACTTGTGTCAAAGTGACATTTCGTTTTTTTATTTTTAATAAAATAGCAAATATTTTAAATATTCTGTTCTTGCTTTATCTTTCTGGGGTAATAAGTATTGCTTGATGTGGGGGAAAATGAATTTAAGCAATTTTAGTACAAAGTTGCAACACAGCAAAATGTGGAAAAAAAACTGAAACGATCTGAATATGGAATCCACTGTATACGGATATTAGTTTGACTTGCTGTTTAGTAATCTTATGACTTCTGGATGGAAGTGGTCTCTAAATCGACTGGTGCCTATGGCCCTGTACCATTTGTCAGGAGGACTATGTAGGATGGATTTAAGATTTGCCTTTGTCACGCAAGCAAGTGTTGTAACACGACCTGGGCACAAAGGCAAGTGAGTGCCGGTCTAGCTTACCAGGATATTATTATTATGTAAAATACAATTACAAAGCTCAAAAATGAATGACATCAAGCAGTAAAATTATGTTTAAAAGCGATAAGATGGTCGAAAAGGATTGCAATGTTATTGTTAATGAGGAGGGAGGCAGCTCAGTGCTAGCCTGTTATATAAGAAAATTCAGTTATCTCTCAGTGGAGAAGAGCAAATCTGCTGGATTAAAATCACAACAGATGGAGGTTTGGGTCTTCCTGAAGGAACAGATTCTTTCTAAAGCTCAACTACCTAACTTAAGACTTGTAGCAGCATATTCTTGAAGATAAAAGTAATTCCCTCAATGACAATGGCCGGATTAGCTGCAGTTAGAAAGTTCACCAAACAACCTGTGCCTTCTGTCCCTGTTTCTGATGTTGTAAACCCCATCATTTTGGTTCAAAATAGACTTCTTTTTAAGAGACCCTTTTTACAATCTCCTCCAGGTGAGCTTTGTCCACCGTCCAACTCACCTAGACAAGGCTGAGTGGCTTCTTTTATCTTGGACCTAGGAGTACTCCCCATGCTAGGGCAGAGCCTGGGTTAAACAGAAGTCCCACAGAGTAGGAATGATAGATCCCTGCAGCACCTTCTCCTGGCAGCACCCACAGAAACTGACAAGGCTGCCCTAATGGGACTACAGTTCCCAGCATGCCTTGCAGGTGTCACTTAGTGTGCTGGGGGAGCAGGCAGTCCTGCCAGGCTGCCACACCCTTTCCTTCCACCCAATTGGCCTCCTGGCCAGGTATTTTTCCTCAGGCCAACCCTGCTGAGATGCCAGTGTATTCACTGCTGACTGGCATCTTCTGCCTGTCTCCTGGCTGAGGCAGGATGATCTTTGCCCTCTTGTCCAGGTAAACAACCTTGTCACGTCCTGGCTGGGAGGTTAGCCATATATGTTATCCATCACAGTGGATATTTGACTTTAGAATATTTGCATTTTCTTGCCTAATCACCATTATTTCAATCTGTGTAGAAAAACTGGCAGGAAATTTATTAAATAAGAAGTGTGTGTTTATTTAATTGTTTGAATTAATATTCAAAATGATGCTCTGTGAGGAAAAATCCATTGTTATTATACCTTTTTGTTATTTCTGTTGTTAATGTTTTTTATCCTTATTTTTGCACTGCTTTCACAGTACCATGTTTTGTGTTTTGCTATCTGCACCATTTTGTGAAGAATTTTTTGTGGGTTCAGCATTTCTGAAAAGAAAATTACAGAAGACGCAAGGGTCAGGTCTGCTGCCACAAAACCTGAGATGAAATCTGTGTTCTGACTAGAAAAGGCAGTCGAGATCAGGATCAGGAGAAAGAATGTAATCAAAAGCAAGCAAAGGATAAAATCAATAGTCAAAAAGACAGGCGTCAAAACCAAATCACAAATCAGAAATCAAGGACAAGGAGCAAAGCTTAAATCAATAACCAGTAATCAAAAGTAGTAAGAAGTCCAGTAGCTAAGTTTAAAATAACTCGGATACATTAGGACTCCTCAGCTTGACATTTAATCAGTCGTGCTGATGATGTCACCGCCATGTAGTCCCAGTGCATCATGGGATACACCGTCATGGAAATGCTTGATGTGAACCCCCCAAAAACAGCAGTGGCATAGTCCAAACAAAAATCACATCGGAAAAGCCATTAAATAAATTTCAACTTTCAAAGCTCCTATCACAAAGCTACTGGTGAGAATTGACTCTCTGGATACCCGAGCCAAAGAATCGACACCAAGTCTAAAGGAAGCTCATAAAAAATGCAATAAAAACCACCAATTGTAACAATCTGGTCCAATCAGTTATTATGTGGAGTTTCCACTTTGGTCCTGTGTGTGCATGGATTTATTCCAGGTACCCGCCTGTGACCTCCATGTCCCATACTGTTGGATTAATCGGTATCTCTTAAGTAATCGCCCTAATTGAAGTTGGTTCTCATCTGATGGTATAAGGTGGAGAAAATGAATGAATTGAATGAGATGGCATTTTAGTTATACCTCAGTTATGCCTCAGAGCTCTAGAGAGCTAGGTTCAAAGTCTGGACTGATCACAGCCTATGTGCATCTTGCATGTTTTCCACATGTTTAAGGCGCATTACACTCATTAAAACACTCCGATAATTTTGAAGAGACTAGGCTGTTCGGCCCAACAAATCTCACCAATCCTATTCACGTCATTTCTCATTGCAGTTTTATAGACCCTTAAAGTCCCATAGTCCACCTGTACAGGATTTCTCTGGGCTCTCTGCATGTTCAGAAGCAGTGCATGTTAATCTAGTATGAGTGAGTGCAGCAGACTGATGTACTGTTCAGGGTTAGTCCCTGTCATGCATGGAATGAACAGATTCAGAGAAAGCAGATACGGGGGAATCAAAATGAATATTGTTCATTTATTTGATGACAGTGTTATCAGTTCAAACTGTCAAATGAGGACAATGGGCATGGTGAAAATAAAAGGATCTAAGCATCATTATGAAAGACTTAAAAGAGAGAAATGATCAACGTTCATCCATCACTGGTTAACAGTTACAAAATGATGTTCTGTAAGGAGAAAGCCTTTGTTACTGTACTTTTCAATTATGGCTCAATAGAGCACCTTGTCATTGTGCAGTCTGTGAAGACAGGATATGAAATAAAGGCGTATTTTATTGTTGCTGCGGACATGGACTCAGGCACAAACGTTTCTGTAACCACATTTTCCATTTCTGGAACAGCCCTGAGTATTACAAATTATGGTTTGGTTTTTAGCTCCGCGCCGGCACTTGGTGAGGAACACTGTGCAAGAACAAAGTCATTTGTGCTGCTGTGTTGTACTTCTGAGTTGGCAATGATAGATCGGCCATCTAGTTCTGTGAAGAGGATTACTTGTATTCTGTTTTGTGTGTTGTACTTACCCCCATTTTTTGACAACCATTGCACTCCCAAATTACCTGGAATTCACTCTCTCTCTGAATTGCCTTTCCCAAGATTTCTTCCATTTTCCCTACGAGGGTTTTTTTTGGGAGTCAAGACTGGGGGACTGTCAAATGACAGGGCCTGTTAAAGCCCAATGAGACATTCCTTATGTGAATTTCTGGGCTATGCAAGAAATAAATGGTTGTTGTTGTTGTTGTTTCATATGTTATTATATAGCCAGTGAAGGACAAAGAGCAAAAGAATCAACAGAAGATGCCGTGTAGATTTGAAATGAAATGTGAATGGGTTTGACTTCTCGTCTATAGTGTGTGTGTGTACTGCCATTCCAGCACTACAATGTGGTTAAACAATCTTCATCTGGATAATTCTGCTCATCACCCATCCCTTCCCAGCAAAATGACAAACTATTTAACATATAATCAAGAGCTACAGAGAGGAGCTAATAATAAACTACAATCAAACACATATAATTAAGTTTCAAAAAGGGACGTGTTCTCTAAAAACGTCGCAGGCGGTGGATCTCTAATTGCTGCCTTCAAACTGAACTGCTAAGAGGCTCTGAGTAATGTACCTGAAGTTATTGCCTTATTTTCCACCAAAATATTAATGAATAGCCTCATTGTTACACACCATTAATGACAAAAACATGGCAAACAATACGGTAGGAATTTTGACAGACAATCTAAAATCCCTTTATTCAACTTAAAGTTGTTGAACAGCATAGATTTCTTTCTGCAGTGTGAGTATCCTCTGGGTGACTTTTTGGAAGAGTTGAGTATCGGATCAAAGTAATTATATAAATTGCATTTGTTCTGGAGTTTTGATCACAGAGACAGACACATATTAACAGGATGCAAGCAAACTGTGCCATTGTGCCGAAGCATTAAATGACTTTTATAACAAATGGAAATAAATCTATACGGCGAATGACAAAACGACATCTATTATGGTGGTGTTTCTGAATAATAGTTGAGTGTTAAAGTGCTTTATTCAATAGTAATGCTGCTATTACTTATAATGACGATGCACTTGCTGTATTGACTGCTGCGTAAGATGAAGCTCCGACTTCAAACCGGAAGGTTCCCCTATGATGCATCATTAGAGAATAAAAGAAAGCTGGGAAAGTAGAAGAGAAATCTGAGCCTGAGGCAATGAGAGTCAGGGGATGAAATGTATCTCATATTATATTGTGCGAACAATCTTCTTTTATTTGTGGGTACAGAAAAAGAAGACAAAAATCTACTTGGTACCTGGAGTGAAAATCAGATTTAAAGAAACATATTAAGTGTATCCACCATTAAAAAGAAACAGGTCCGTGTGATCCTGTGATGCTGAATCTGTGCACAGGTTAAAATATGGTAGAAATGAACCAGAACAACAACCTTGCACTCAGTTCCAAGAAAGTAAAGGAACTGATTCTGAACTTCAGGAAACTAAACTACGGTGGTCACCATCCCATTAGCATTAACGGCGAGAGGGTTTCAGATTCTTGGGAGTCAACGTCAGCCAAGAACTGTCATGGACAACAAACACAACGGTAATGGCCAAGAAAAGTCTTCAGAGGCTTCACTTTCTGAGGAGCCTTAAGAAAGCACAACTCCCACAACAGCCACTGGTTAACTTGTACAGGTACACCAGGGAGTCTGTCATCATGTACTGCATCACAGTGTGGTACTCTGGCTGCACATCTGAGCAGGAAGAACCTCCAAATATAATTAAAATGACTCAGAGAATTACTAACGCTTCATTGGAAGATCTCTTCACTACCCGCGGCAGTAGAAAAGCAAAGAACATCTGTAGAGATCCAACCCACCCCGGCCATTGCTTTTGTACTCCTCTGGCCTCTGGCAGGCACTTCAGAGTCCTACATGCCCGTACTACAGCTTTTACCCCAAAGCAATCCTCCTATTAAATACAAAGATATCACTTCACCTTCCTATAACTGAAACCACCACTGATTGACCTGAACTTCTGCATCAACCACACAGTCACACATTGATATGACCCTGTGGAAATCATGAGCATTGCATCAACTGTAATCTTCACAGTGACTTCATGTACTTGTGACTTCATTTGTTTGTGATTTAATTTATTATTTCTTAATTTATGCTTACATGTTTACCTTTACTACATATTTACCTTTACTTCTACTCTTTGTATAGTTGGAACTGTAAATAGTTTCATGTTTACTTAGTTTATTGTCTACTCTTATATACTTTTATCTAAGACATCTATAGGCTTGCTCCAAACGATATTTCATTTTACTGTACAGTGTCAATAAAGGTATTTTGCATCTGAATGAATGCAAATGATTGAACTCACATATTATTGGAACATTTCCCTCCTGTTTGACCCTGACTGGGCCACTTAACTGGCCTTCTTATAGAATACGCTACCTTGGCTGTCCGCTTGTCTGTCCAGGATTTTAAATCACCCTTAGCTTGCAAACCATTTGACCTATCGACCTGAACTTTGGTACACATATACTATGTGACGTCTACTATCTCCTTTTGCCGTGATGATTAAGGGCGGAGTGGTGACTCTGAGGCTAAGGATCTGTGCTGGCATCCAGAAGGTTGCTGGTTCGAATCCCCGTCACTGCCAAAAGAGATCCTACTCTGCTGGGCCCTTGAGCAAGACCCTTAACCTGTAATTGCTCCAGGAGCGCTGTACAATGGCTGACCCTGCTCTCTGACCCCAAGGGGTATGCAAAAACTAACAAATTCCTAATACAAGAAATTATATAAGGTGAAATAAAGAACAAAAAAAAAAGATTAAACCCCAAGGTTATTCCTCTTTTTATTTTTATTTTATTTTATTGTAGAATCAACTGTCGTTATGGCCAGCAGAGCGGCTGTGCGGCGCATGCGTATGGGCGCCGTTCTCCTCCCTACTACCTTCACCGTCACTTCACCTACCTCTTCATATCATAAACCATCCTTGAGGCAGATTGAAGACTGTGAAGAAGTGCCAGCTTAAGTGAAAAATTAAGGAAAACATACTAAGTAATTGCAACACAAACACTGACTTAATCAGTTTTAATGTGAAAAGATGCAGACGAAAGAAGAGAAGAAGCGGGCCGCTAGGGTGGAGAAAAGGAGAGTTGCTCAAAAAGCAGCCAGCACAGCAACCTCTGAGCAAACGAATGTTAAACGTACAGAGAAAGAGTCTGAAAACTAGGAATGCTCAAGTCAAGTGTTTTCACTGCATGTTATCGTGCAGTGCGCCATTACTGGTGTATAATAATATGTAAGTAAACAATTGCAGTGATCTTGCGAGTTGGGCTGGGTAAGGGTGTCTGCCAAAAAAACGTATTAATAAATTAACAAACTGTCAAAAATTCATCTCCACGATGCAGAACATAACAACTATACAGCATGTCATTCATCCATTTACTAAGTCCACTTCTTCCATTATATGGTTGCAGAAAACCAAAGCCCATCTTAGCAGCACTTTGCACAAAGGAGGAATTCCCTGTGGATGGGATGCTGCTGTATTGCATGGCACACTTAGGCATCGATTCAGGGGTCATTTAAAATGGAAAACCTCCATAATTAGAGTGACTAGGCTAAAAGTAGAATTCACATCTCTGGAGTTGTGAGGAAGCAGTTCAGACCACTGTGCCGCCCATGTCATTCTCTGATACCTCCATCTAACATACATAGTTTACCTTGTGTTGTTTTCTGTCATTTCTTGTGTGTAATTATATAAAATAACAGTTTTTAATTATTTCATATCTCGTGATGCAAATTGTACACTGTATTGCTTTTATGACATAATCTACAGTACCTTGAAACTCTCAAAGATTTACCTTTTCAAGAATATTAGGCAAGGTTGAAACAACTGATATTTCAGGGCAAAGTTAATTTGAAAGTAACTGGATCTCTACTTCAGAAATGGATTTAAAAAAGTTTGATTCCATGGCTTCAATGCTGTCTGTGTAGATCTTTCATATTGTTTTTACTCCACAGTTTTTAGGTTGGCCAAATGAGTAGAATTTTGTAGACCCTATGGTGCTGTAGTGGTGACACTATGCAGAAAACGAGGGGGCTGACAGAAAGAAAGCCAGAGATCTGCTGACGTCACCAGTAAACTCACTGCTCAAAGCATTCAGAGACAGTCTTGCCACAGCCCGACTAATGGAGTTTCTCCTGTAAGCTCACACCGCAAGTAGATTGCATCTAAGCCGGACATCACAAGTTCACGGTTGGCCCCTGGCAGTTCAAAACAGTGCAAATCTTCAAATTTACTGTATATACTCGTGGATAAGTTCTCCCGCGAATAAGTTTGGACTTGATTTTACTGTATAATTTCTGGCATTTTGTAATGTCGGCCGTATAAGTAGAATGCGGAAAATACACGCTATTGGTCCAAGAGATTATAATATGCTAATGCCCACCTAAGAGAGTAACCATGGAGCACACTACCTTTTTTTTTCTATGTGGGTGTGGCAATGCGTTGTATCAGCGTGTGCTCCTAACCTCTCTCTCTCTCTCTCTCTATTGAGCCTATGTGACCACACGGTAATACCCAAACTATTCCAAAGCAACGTTTGCACTGATTTATGTTTTTTGTATCATACACCCTCATACACTTTTATTGTAAGAGCATCCCTTACCTTAGATGGAGCATTCAATCAGAAGAAAATATGAAGCTGGTTTTAAATTAAATGTCGTTGAAGTAGCGAAAGAAATTGGTAACTGCGCTGCTGCAGCAAAATTCAATATATCTGAGAAACTGATGCGAGATTGGAGATGTTTTTTAAAAAAAAATAAAATTAAGTGCCATTTTTGAATGGGTGTATAAGTCGGGGTCTGATTTTATGATCAATTTTTCGAGTTTCAAGACCCGACTTATACGTGAGAATATACAGTAGATGCTTTGTGGTGTAAGTGCATGATAATTCAGTTGGTGATAGGATGTGCATGGTGAATGGATGAAATGTAGTGGGGACTAGCTAGGAGATCGGCTGACATCACTTGGTAAAACATGAGACATCAGACAGACGAACTTCTGTTCAATTTGTGAAGTCCAAAATACCCGTGTTCCTTATTCATCATCACTGCATTTTATGAATTGTACTTCATTGGTTTGTCAGCTGACACACAGAACCTGCCCCCTATGCTTAAAGACTTGATTTTGTTGTGGACGAGATGAAGTGAGTTGCTGATTATGTCAGACTACACGAACGGCTTCATGGGACTGCACCACCAATTACCTCTGACTCACCAAGATTACGTAAATGAAGGCTACAGCTGTAAATTGTTGGAAAGATCACATGATGTGTGGGGTTTTGGCAAATTAAATATTTTAGGAATGTTACTGGCTTTGCCTCAGATTGCTTTATTATTTGGTATATTGGTTAAATCACATTCAAACATTTGTTATTGGTTACAGCAAATTAGAAATGTAAAGTGATTACTGTGCTGGGTGCAGAGTTCAATATATTTTCAAAATCAGTCATTAGACCCAATATTTAGTTCTACTACTAGCTAAAATGGCTATTAGTGGCTAGGGGGACAACCCCATGAATATTAATACCAGTGCTGGGATTTGGTTTCTTGCGCTAGGCCTGGTCCCTATGAGATTAGCAGCTCCTTGCCATTGTCAACTGTGGCCAGTAAGGGGTGTAGCAGCACCCCAAACCCCAGATACAATTGCAAACACCAAGTCCCGGATGCAAATAATAGTTTATTAACAAGGAGAACTCCCTCAACAGGTTTCTCTTCACAACATACAACAGAACCATCCAAAATGTATCTTCCCTGAGTATTTCCTTCCTCCTTCCACTCTTCTCAACAAGCCTTGTCTGCCTTCTCCCGACTCCAACTCCATAGGTGAAGCAAATCAGTCTCCTTTATACCAGACCCAGGAGTACTTCCAGTGCATGACACTGCATCCAGAAGGCATTTTCAGGTCAGGCAGACCCTCTCTAAACTGATGACAGCTCCTCCTGCTAGCTACCCCTGGTAGAATGATCTTGCCACCAGTCATGCTAGGGGAACACATGGCCCCAGGAGGAAAACTTGCGGCTGTGACACCGCTTTATGTACCTTTCCTTAAATTTGAATTTCCTAATCATTTTACTTTGTAGTGTATATGTAGTCGTCAGTAGTGCATTTTACATAGACTGGGATAATGGACAAATACATAATTTCCTAACCTATTTAACCTAATTTAATTTTAGGGTAGTGGGAAGTTTGGGTCTATCCCACCATTATTGGGAGGAAAGGAGGAGCCAACACTAAATAGAGCACCAGACAATCATGTATAAATAAGATATGGAAAAACTATATAGTAACAACTTACTTTTTGTTTTTTAGTTATATTTTAAGGGTAAAAGATATCATTTGACATGTGCAAAAAGTTGATAAATGAAGAACAAACTAGATATGTGATCAGTCCATTCAGCTTAACACTTTCACATCCCAACCCACCGCTGTTACTTCAGGTGTGCCCTCTGTCCTGGGGCCTCTTCTTTTTCTTATTTACCGTCTTCCCCTTGGCAACATCTTTTGTAAATATAACATCAATTTTCACTGTTATGCTGACGACACCCAGCTCTACCATGCTAGTAAACACACCTCTTCCTTTCCACCATCTTTGCTTATTGACTGCATTGCTGAAATGAAATCCTGGTTTTCTTCAAATTTTCTTAAATTAAACAGTGACAAAACTGAGGTTCTCCTCATTGGTACAAAATCATCATTATCTAAAGCAGATAATCTTTCACTTGCTATTGATAACTCCTTTGTTTCCCCTTTACCTCCGGTCAAGAGTCTGGGTGTCGTCCTTGATAGTACTCTGTCTTTTCAATCTCATATTAATAACATCACCCGGTCTGCTTACTTCCGCCTGTGTAATATTAATCGCATTCGCCCTTCCCTCACTCCCCATACCGCTGCCATTTTGTTCACAGTCTTGTTACTTATCATCTGGACTATGCAATTCGCTCCTCTTTGGTCTCTCTAATAAATCTCTCCATAAGCTTCAGCTAGTCCAGAATTCTGCAGCTCGCATCATTACTCGAACCCCATCTATTCACCATATTACTCTGGTCTTGCAGCAGCTTCATTGGCTCCCCATTAAGTTTCAAATTGATTTTAAAACTCCTCTGTTAACATTTAAGGCCTTTCATAACTTCGTCTCTCCTTATCTGTCTGACCTTCTTCATGTTGCCATTCCCTCCCATAACCTTAGATCCTCTTCCTCCATCCACCTGACCGCCCCTCTCGCCCGTCTAACCACCATTGGCAGCAGAGCATACAGCCGTTCTGCTCCCAAGTTCTGGAACTGAGCTTAGAAATACTAAATCATTCTCAACTTTCAAATGTAAACTTAAAATCCATCTGTTGAAAATGGCTTTTTCTCTATGATTACGATGGCTTTGTTTAGTTTTAACTTTTTATATTTTCTGTTTTTTCTGGTACTTTAAGCTCTGTTTATAATGTGCTTTTTATTTATTGTTTGTTTGGTGTCCTTGAGTACTTAGTAAAGCGCCTTTGTAGAAATAAAATGTATTATTATTATTAAATGTATGCAACTATGAGGTTGTGGATTCAAATCCCACTACTGACACTGTGGGACCCTGAGCAAGTCACTTCCCCTGCCTGTGCTCCAATTGGAAAAATAAATGTTAAGAATGGGATCTTAATGTTGTCTTAGATTAAAATATCAGCCACATAAGTAAATGTTTTATATAAAGAATTTATTTTTTTTATTTGAAGCAATTAAAATATTATAATTAGCAAATAGCCCTCTTCAAGATGAATTTAGAGGAGGGTTGTGATCTTCATATTGAGGTCCCACCCTATCAGCCAAAGGTGCTTGTAGGTAGAGGTTCTGTGCTATGCATAATCAAAACTGTGATATATAATTTATTTTGTCATGCTATTAAATATTAATATTAAAAGAAATTAATAATAACATTCATTACCTGTTTTTACAGGAATTCGGTCATGGGACACCAATCTCATTGAATGCAATCTGGATCAAGAACTGAAGCTCTTTGTATCTCGACACTCTGCAAGATTTTCACCAGAGGTTAGAGGTAAGTGGCTTAAATGAGCTTATTGAGTGCTTGATTATTCTGTTTATATCTGTATATATATATATATATATATATATATATATATATATATATATATATATATATATATATATATATATATATATATATATATAAATATATATATATTGTGGAGCCGACCCGGACACAGACAGGCAGACATGTTCCCCCTTGTTGAATCACCACCACACGTATTTATTTAAAATATTTACAAATAATTTGGTCACTCAGACCCAGAATAAAGTGCACAAACCCCAACAATCACAGTCCTGGCCACAATTGCCTTCTTCTCCGGCCGCCTCCACTCTCCTTTCTTGGCTTGTCCTTCTTCCACCCGACTCCAGCGCTGAATGAATGGAGACGGCCCCTTTTATACAGTCCCCGGATGAGCCCCAGGTGTTCCCGGCATTCCTCCCTTGGCCACGCCCCAGTGTGGCGGAAGTGCCGGCTGTCCTCCCGGCAGCTCTCCGGGTGCCGTCCTAAATCTTCCCCCCAGCACTTCCTGGTGTGGCGGAAGTGCTGAGGTAACAGGTCCCCAAGGCATTGGGGCGCCTCCTGGCGGTGACCCCGGCCCCTACAGGGTGGAGCTTCCATGCCCTGTACCCGTGGCCCCCAGAGCAACCAGGAAGGCTGCCCCCACGTGATCCAGGGTGGGCTCTGACCCTCTTCCGGTCCCTCATAGTGTCCCGGCCGGGTCATTGCCCCTGGCATCCCCTGACTATATATATATATATATATATAGTGACAGATAGGGGGCGCTGTCGTCCCCTTGAACCCTCAGACAATACATCAGACACTAGGTAAAAGTCCAATAATCGACTTTATTATTATAATTAGCACCCTCCTCTCCACAATACTCATAAATCACAAAACAATACTAATCAATAACCAATTCTCCACTCCCAGACGCGTTTCCACCCTTCCACCCAGCTCAGCTCACCCATCTGGGTTTCCCACAATCCTTTTATAGTCCGTGACCCAGAAGTGCTTCCGAATCCTGAGTCCATGTGACTTCCTAGCACTTCCAAGTCAGATGAAAAGTCTTTTTTTCATCCCGGAAGTACGTCATTCTACATGTCGCTGTGACTAAGATGTACTTCTGGGTTATAGGGCACGTACGAGTCTCTGGGCCTCCCTGCAGCGTCCTCTGTTGGCCCCCAAGGTATCCAGCATGGCTGTAAAGGAAAACTCCCCTGTCCATGATTCCCTGCTGGCATTCGGGGTACCTCCATACTGTAGGGAGGGCTCCACTTGGCAGCCTGGGGGTACTGGCTGGCCATATTCCACAATATATATATATATAATATCCAACGTTTGTCTGTCTGTCTGTCTGTCCGCTTTTCACGAGAGAACTACTTAACAGACTTTTTTATATAATTTTCTTGAACATTCCAGTTGATTTTGTGACTCATTGCCTCATTACGCTATGTACTTTGTATCATAGTTCGCTTATGGTACTGATTTATTTGCGAAAATCCGAGAGAGACACAGCAGGCCAAGGGGAGGAGGGTAGGGTCCTCCTTACTCACGTGCCAGCCTTGAGGTGTATCTTACATTCTCTTAGCTAGCAAATGAGAGAACTAATTTACGGATTTAGATCCGTTTTTTTTTCTGTAATTTGCTTGAACATTCTGGTTGATTTTGTGACTTCTCTCATCGCACTAAGAATCCTAGTTTGCTTGCAGGAGCAATATATTCGGCCGAGGGGAGGGGGAAGCATGACATCAGGAGTAGGGAGCCGGGCACAGCCCTCCTCACTGCCCTGTTTCACTAATACGTGGGCGGAGTCGCGGGCATGGCTAGTACCATGTAAAAGGATTTTAGATGATATTGATACGTGGTGTTTATTTGTATAATAAAACTCTTGTGGACACATTCACTTTTCTGACAGAACTTGAGTTATGTGCCATCCCCAAACTGGCAGAAGTCATTACTACAATAGCATCATTCTAACCTTTGCACTTACAAATATCTCCATCTTAAATTTAAAGTAACACAATTATCTGTGTGTCCATAGCCAGCTTCTGAATTATCAATCGATGTACGATAAAGCTGTATTTTTTCACACTGGTTGCCAATAGTTTATTTTTCTTCTTATTTAAATGATGTACAACAGCCTTGATAATGAGATTATAATCATGTTATCTTTGATTCACATTAGCATATAGAAAAGGTTTAATATTAATCAAAATAAAGTGAGGCTAACGCATTAGTCCTGAGAGCCTAAAGCCACTGAGCAAAATTTCCTTTGTGTCAGAAGAACGCAGCATGCAAATGTAAAGCACTGACTCCAATAATCTCCCACTTCAGTCTAGTAGTCTAATGCAATGTGTAAGCCACATCAGCCCAGGATTTCTGTCGAGACAGTGACACACTTTTTTAAATTATTCAATATCTCAATGTATTTCAAAGAGCCTGCATTGATAGCACTTAAAAGTTACAGCTGAGAAGAAAGTTAATCTCAAAAAGGAGAAGAAGGTTTAATAAATTGTACGCATTTCTCTTTTATCTCCCCATATGAATCACAGCTTCTGTAATCTGGTGTGCTGTCTATTGGTGATTATTTGCTACTCAATGTTATTTATAACCAAATAACAACATCAGATAGACACATTGACAGCTTCTAAAGGTCTGTCCACATTGCATTAATCCCTGCACCATTTCTATGCCCTCTCAGTCTTACAGGCTTTACGGCTGCTGAACAAAAAACATCTCATCCGTCCTTCTGTTAATGTAATTTAGAGCCTGTTGGAAGCAGAATCAGGTGCAAGAAGGAAACAAAACTCTGGGAACAACTTCAGTAGTGTGATCGATAGATCAGCTTGATCAAATTTTGGAGAGATTAAGTGAATAGGATTTATGGTCTTTGTTGGGCTGATTTGCCATTTCTTTGTTAAGATTATTCCAATGTTAAGTTTGTGATAGGGACACACCCATTTACTCATGCCAACTAATTCAGAGTCACCATTCATTTTAACTGAAGTACCAGCAGAAAACTCAGGCAGGCACTAGAGAAGCATTCAGACCCCATCCAGGCAGTGCCTAAACCCAAATTTGAAGGGGGCACTAGAGGAACATACAGGCCCCATCCAGGCAGTACCTAAGCCTGAATTTGAGGGGGCACTAGATGAACATTCAGACTCCACCTAGGTAGTGTCTAAGCTGGAATTTGAACCCAGCACATTAGTACTGTGAGGCAGTCAGACTAACCCCTGCACTACCATACCGTCCTGGCCAAAACAAGCAGTCTCATCTCATCCTTAATACAATTCAGGTTATGGGAAGGCCATAGCCTATGCCAGTGCACTGAGCACAAGAAAGGAAACTGTCCTATACTAGGTGCCACTTACACACACGCACACACAAGGGCTAATTTGGAATGGCCATTTATTGCGGTCAGAACAGTCAAACTCCTCAAGGACACTGTCCAGATACAGGATTTGATTCTGGAAGACTGGATTTGTGAGGTGGCAGATCCACTGAGACACCCCAAACTATTATAAAATCTAATAACTTAGTTAATGGACTGTGGTGGGCTGGCACCCTGTCTGGGGTTGGTTTCCTGCCTTGCACCCTGTGTTGGCTGGGATTGGCTCCAGCAGACCCCCGTGACCCTGTAGTTAGGATATGGCGGGTTGGATGATGGGTGGATGGATGGATAGTGTGACGGACAGCCGGGTCCCATGCCCGGCCGGGACGCCTCTGCTGCATACGTCCCAGGGGAGCCACCATGGACAGTGCAATGCCTTCCCCGGGGCGCCTGGGGGCAGCCTCCCTGGCTCAGTCTCCCCCGTGGCTCCATGGTACATGGAGTCCACCACAGTCCGGTTGGGAGATGGGGTGGCCGCTAGGGGGTGCTGCGGAGAGCCAGCCGCCACAATGGACGACTTACCAGCCCCACCCGGAGGTGCAATTAAGACCAGCTGGTCAGGCACCTGGAGCACTTCCGGGTGGGCTATAAAGCAGGCAACCTCCCTCCATTCGTGGCCAGAATCGGGAGGAAGAGGTGAGGTTGCCTGGGAGAAGTGGTGGTGGCAGGAAAGGTTGTTTAAGTTTGTGCTTTGTGTTTTGGGGACTGTGTTGGGCCTGTGGGACACGGGGAAGACGTGCCCCACGGCTGAAAAAACAAAGAATAAAGCCTGTGTTTTGTACACGTGCCTATGCGTGGTCTGTGCCGGGCCGGGCGCTATATAGCGCTTATTACAACAGTTAATGGAAAAAGTTTCTACTATAAATTGCAATCACTCTCAAATGGGAAGCAGTGGCAAGGAGTATGAGCATAACGTGCAACTGCAGGCTTAATGAACAAGTAAAGCATGCCATTGATCTGCTTTATTGTCACATAAAACATAGTACGTTCATTTATTTTGTAAAGCTGCTCTCAGAGTCACAGAGATGCACAGTGCATTGATTCATTCATATATTCATTCATTCATTCAAAAGCAGCTTTGTGGGCGTATGCAGTGAATGCTTTTCTAAAAGATTACTTCTGTGCATTTCTTGTAGACAGAATCATGTTGGGTTCATCCAGACATTCATCTTTACAGCACAGCTGTAATTGTCTACTTTAGGTTGAGATTTCTAATATAATTTAGCTCATTTTCTTAACTATAAATATTTTGCACTTAATAGGTTGATTGGAGCATGCAAGCCGTAATAGCAACAAAGCAACGTAACAATTCCATTTTTAGATGACATGTGCAATGAGGTACAGCAAGTCCATGATAGGAAGAGCCGAGCTCATCAGATAGTTGCCTGCTAGTGTTGAGTGAACCTCGTTGAATTCACTTGGCCTTAAGTTCAGTGAAATTGTGGAAAGTTGCAGGAATTTTGTTGAACTTCGCAAAATGCTTCAAATTCGACAGAGAAGGAGAACCTGAACATGTTTTGTGTGGAGTATACTGATGCAGTAAGTCAGTCCCAAAGGGCTAGGGACATGTCTGCCAGCTGGCTGGACGGATTATTGTGGCCAAAAAATGTGACCTGAGCTGTGAGGCAGCATTAATAACCTCAGTGGCACTATGCCTTAGATAAAACTATTAGTAGTAAAGGAATAGTCCAACCAATAATGATATATGATTTATATGTTAATTTTTCCATGTAGTTTCTAGTGATGGCTAAGAAAAAAATGTTAATCTCATGTTTTCATGCACAACACAGATAAAAAAAAATATGATATACGGTAATAGAACCCAATTGTGACTAATGCTGTATAACGGCAGACAATGTAAAAAACATCCATGGAAAAAAGAAAATAAATTTTACATTACTTGTGTCACATAATCCAGTCATATGGTGAAAATATCCAAAACATTACATTTTTTGCTGAAATAATGTTAAAGGACTCTTAACAAATGAATGAGGGGTAGAGGAAAATCTTCAATTTAAAGTGCAGCATTATGGGAATGCGTTTCCTGTTCATGACGTGCGCAGCGTTTCGGGAAGTATCTATTAAGCAATATGTTGGGGCTTAAATGACACCCAGCGGGCCTGTAATGTTTATTTTGTTGTTCTTTTGTTTTATTTGGTATGTTGTAAATTTCTTGTGTAATCCCCACCTTTGTGTCTTATTTTCGTGTAATAAACCACCTTATTTTTGGTTACTTTGGCTTCCCAGATTTAAAATCTCATTTGAAGGGCTATTTCAATGGAATAATTTCAATATGAAGTGCTTCTTCATTTTAGAGTAGAAAACAAGAACCCTTGCTGAATCCTACTAAACAAAAAAACACTTTACGTTTGGTTGTGTTGGGGTCCGAGGGTGGCGATGTTCCCCTTTATGCTGTTTAGTATGTAGAACTTAACAGAAAGCCCCAAATCCCACACTCTTACTACACCGTCAGGAATTAACTGCTGTTGTAGTTCAATACATCCCCTTGCCTTTACATTTGTAACCTCGGGCAATTAGGTAGACCACCAGAATGGGCAGGAGAGAGAAAGTTACACATTTACTTGTGCATTATTGATCTCGTCTTTTTTTGGCTGTTCCCATTAGGGGTTTGCCACAGTGGATCATCTCTTTCCATATCTTCCTCTCCTCTGCATCTTGCTCTGCCCATCACTTGCATGTCCTCTCTCACCACATCCAAATTATCAGAGTTTAAATATATGTGGGCAGAATAATAATAATACGACCTGGGTAAATAATCCATTCATCCTGCTTAGACTACCAAGTGGTTTTCTGTCTTGGTCTCCAGTTTAGCTTGGTCTTTGTCCCAAGGTGGTCCGATATGTTCCTTGGATGGAATGGCAGGCAGCATCGCCTGTTTGAATATGTCTGCCGAGAAAGAGACTTTCTTTCTTACCCTGTTTTTATGTTCGTCTGGCTTACCTGATGTACCTCCTTGACCAATGGGATCTCATAATGCAAGGTGACTCCCTACTTCATTCCAATCTTGCTTCAGCTCAGGTGGGTTTATCAGGTAGATTTATCCCCCATTCCAGCCCACGCTTTCAACCTGCGTGGGCAAGGGGAGTCATAACTTCTGCCTGCCCCTTCCATTCCAGGCTCTGATGTTAATGTCCTTTCATCTCAGCCCAGACGTATTCCACCAGACTAGCTGACCATCCAATATCTCAGATTTTATCTTTACTGGCTTTAACCTGAAGGGCAAACAGACCTACACACCAAACACACACCGGGGCCAATTTAGCAACACCATTTTACTGAACCTGCACGACTTTGAACAGTGAGAGGGAAAAATCAGGAGAACCCTGAGAAAAAACCACACACACTTTGCGAGAACATGCAACCTCCACACAGGGAGGACCAGGGACACAAACTTATGTCTCATTACATTAAGGCAGTCCAAACTCTAAAGTATTATTATTTTTAGGTACAACTTTTTATCATAATATTAATATGCCATCTTCATGCCCTCAGAAAACTTCTATTTTATGCCATGACTTACTGCTTCACAGAATAAACTCCATGGCCAGCACAATAAAACTGCAAACGCTGTTATGGAGTAAAAGGAAGTGTGGGCAATGGATGCTTGCAGTTGGCAAATGAACTTTATTTTAATTCACTCAGGTAGTTGTTTATCTTTGCTGAGCTTTTACTACTGGAACAGATTAATTTAGAATGTCATTTGATTTATCACAAAAGTGCTCATAACTCAATAACACTAAACAATGTAATAATGGTGCTATATAGCGCCTGACCCGACCCAGATTGGAGTCGGGAGGCACGTATAAAATGAAAAGACTTATTATTTTCTTCAGCTGGAGGGCATGTCTTCCCCGTAATCCCCCCAGCCACAACTCAGTCCCAAATAAAGCACAGTACACTAAGCACTATTTCTTCTTCCTGTCTTCCACCACCACTCCTCCTCAGCCAGCCTTGTTCATCTCCACCCGACTCTGGCCGCTGAGTGGTGGTTGCTGGTTCCCTTTTATCAGGCACTCGGAAGTGCTCCAGATGGTTGATTATCGACATCTAGCTGCACTTCCGGGTAAGGTGAAACCAGTTCCCAAAAGGGGCCAGCCGCTCCTGATGCAGCACCCCCTGGCGGCGCCTGCGGAACCCCACAGAGCTGCACAGAACTCCATCCCCCATGAAGCCCTGGGGGAGTCCGAGGCACCGCTGCGACCCAGGGATGCTGCCATCTAGAGTCCTGGGCTTCCCACCCTTGTCCCCCTAGCAGATGTGGTGAAGGGGTGTCCCGGCCAGGTATGGGCTCCAGCCATCTGTCGCAACAAACAAAAAAAAAAAAAGGAAAAGACAAAAAAGCAGTCATCTTTAATGCCATGAAAAAAGAAAATGTTATATGTTTCTTATTTTTTGAATACATAGCTGTGGTGTCGACCCTTCTTTTTTTATGCCTAGTCTTGCTTGTTTGGCAGTTGCCTTCTATTATCAGGCTCATGCTGACTGACTGTGCCCAGCGATGCACTCATCCGTTCAGTCTGACCCATGGAGCGCAGGGCTGTTTCTGACTGCAGTGTGATCATTTTCCCTTGTCTACTGCCATGCTGAATACTAGCTTAGAAATTGATGGTCAGATAGCCACTATAAATAATGTATAATAATTGTAAAAAACTATTATTATTTATAGCTTGATAGCTATCAAGTGTTTTCTAACTTTTTCCATGGGGATCAAAAGTTCATATTCAGTACATATTAGTGTGTTTGGAGCTCAGAGGAAAGATTTGATTGGAAGTGCACAGGGTACACCATACCTGTAAGTGAAATGCTCATATAGAACATGCACAAATAAACAGCAAATATAAGCTTTCACGTTTCATGTGTAATCAAAGACACAAGTTCCTTGTAGGTTTTGTTCATCCCATAATAAGGTCTTACTACTCTTTCACCTCTGAATTGCAGCCTGCTCTTATTCTGTGCCAGGTCCTGAACGGAAGGTCGAGAATTGTTCACCTTGAAGCTACTGACATTTACAGCGGGCAGCACGGTGGCGCATTGGTAGTGCTGCTGCCTCGTAGTAAGGAGACATGGGTTCGCCTCCGCGCGTGGAGTTTGCATGTTCTCCCTGTGTCCGCGTGGGTCTCTTCCGGGTACTCCGGATTCCTCCCACAGTCCAAAGACATGCAGGTTAGGGGCATTGGCAATCCTAAATTGTCCCTAGTGTGTGCTTGGTGGGTGTGTGTGCCCTGTGGTGGGCTGGCGCCCTGCCTGGGGATTTGTTCCTGCCTTGTGCCCTGTGTTGGCTGGGATAGGCTCTAGCAGACCCCTGTGACCCTGTGTTAGGATATAGCGGGTTGGGTAACGACTGACTGACATTTACAGCTCTTTAAGCCGTGTCAGTGGAAGTCAGAGTGACTTTATAGTGTTGTCTTTGCTCTGCTGTCCTCTACTCTCACCATTGTATTCTTACTTGCAGCAGCAGCACTCCTCTTGCTCAAGAAGATGACCAAAATTAACTTCCATTTTGGTCCAAACTAAAAATGCAACAAAAACTTACATTTTCTGTTGGTGTATAAAACAACAGGACGTATATTTAAACAAATCAAATTTAAGCAGGGATAAACACCAGTTTATAGGCAAATTGCATTATTATATTAACAGGCATTAATAAACACTATAGCCCAAAATGGTGCTGACCACAATAAACAAAATTTCAATGAAATAACATCAAGTAAATAATACAAAAAAATGAAAATAATTAAATGCATAATAATGTTACTAGGTTACGAAACATTCCTGATGACATGTCTGGTCAGTCTATTTATCATTTGTCTCTCTTGAAAATCAATGTGTTTGAGAGGCTTTTATGAAGTGTCCCATTGAAATGGTCACTACATGGAAATGAAGAACTACGGATGCTTGCTTACTGTATTCAAAACCAGCTTTGCCCACTTTGACTTTTCATTCATGTTCAATTCCTTGCTCCCCTTCTTTTGCGTTCAGCATTGTTACCATTTCTTTGTTTTGTCATTGCGGCTTAATAAAGCTGTTTCTGTAAATGTTTTTGGACTTGTTCAGTTTTCTATCACTATTTTCTTCTTAATAAACTTGGAATGAGAGTTTCTCAGACAGATACGCTCTCATCTCATTAACTCTTCACTATCTCGTATTCACATCTGACAGTGTCTTTCAATTTGACTTTGCAGCATATCAGTGTTTTTGCAAGTTGACCTTAGAAAAGAGTCATCATTGAGTGCCATAAGGCACAGATAGCACCAACAAATAGACCTTTGAAGGCGTTGTCATTGGTTAGAAGTTACCGAACATTTTGAAGAATGCTGCTATAAAAATCTGTACCAACAATGGTATTTTTTTGTATGTTACTTACCCCATGTATTTGGTATTTGTGGCCGAGAAAAAAATTAAATGTCATGTTTCCATACAGAATGGAGAGAAACAAGTTTATGAGATAATAGAAGCCAATAGAGATCAATGTTGTACAACGACAAATGTGAAAATCCTCCATTGAAAGAACAAAAAAAAAAATCGGCATCTGTTATCCAGTCACTTGCTCAAAACATACAAAACAGATTTTTTTTTTTACTAAAATATTACTAAATAGTGTGACAGATGACCAGGGAACTTGTCCCACCAGGATGCCTCTGGGATGGAACGAGAGGGGGAGGTGATATATTGGGTATATTACCTCCCCCAGAACACAAGAGGGCGACTTGGAGCCTGGAAGCTCAGCCCTGTTGGGGCCCGTGGTCACCACCAAGGGGCGCCTTGACAATTCCAGAGTCTTGGATGGCAGTACTTCCACCACACCAGAAAGTGCTGCTGGAAGCACATCCGGGTACAATATAAAAGAAGTCGCCTCACTCCATTTGGGGAGCTGGAGTCAGGAGGCAGAGGACAGGGCTTGCGAGTGAAGGAGTGAGGGCGGCAGGAGAGAAGGTAAAAAGAAAGACAGATTAAGAAAAAAGGACCGGGAGCGCTATTGTAGGTGATCTGTGTGTGGTGCTGAATTGTAAAGGGAGACCTGTAAATAAAACATTGTGTGTTTTTGGGACATTTGTCTCGGTGTCTGTTTGTGTCTGGTCTGAATCTCCACAATAGCTACTGTACTTCCAGATTGAGCAGCATGCACATAAACATTATCCCTAAAGACTCTCTGGCGTCACTTTTTCACTTGAAGTCCTGGCTCTCTGCATCATTCATTGGTCAAGAGTCTGTCTGTCTTAAATTCAAAAAGTCTTTCCCATGAGTCTTTAGTTTTCTGTTTATGTGTGCACTGATAATTCTGGAAATAACTGTTTCTCAATATTTCAGCAAAAAAAAAACATTTGTTTTGAATGTTTTGAACAAGTGGCTGGAAAACAGATGTAGATTATACACACAATGTTAATTCTTTTTCTTTTTTCTGTGGACATTTTTTATATTATTTGCTGTTACACAGCATTGGTCACCGTTGACTTCTGTTATATTATAAACTTCTTTCTCTCCATTCTGCACGAGAACGTGTTGTTAAAAACTTTTCTTGGCCAGCACTACAAAGTAAATAATGTTAAATAATATATTTAAAACTATCACTTTTGGATGGTGTATTCTAATGCGTGATTTTAGACTCAAATTCTGCTGAATGCTCTGTTGGAATATTTTCTTTTTAATCTACTTTTCATTGCTAACTTGCTTTAACTTGTTTTGCTGTTTCTAGAAAAGAAAGTTTTTAATTTGGAGAGCTTAACTTCGACAAAAGAAAAATCACAAATCATTAGTCTTTGCATGTTTTCAACAAACTACTTTTCTTACATTTGGTTTACAGGTCATCTTCACTCTGTTAAAGTTTGATCGATTTGGGAAAGAATACGGAACTATTGTTACCGCCATGGCTTTACCTTTTCCCTTTTTTCCAGTTCTTTTGTGTCTTTGAGAACTGAAGCCGACTTTCCCTTTCACTCACCCAGCCTACGACAGCACCGATCTGAAAAACTCCAGCTTTATGTAAACCATAAAATCGCCTGCTGACCTCCAGGCTCTGTAACATTACCTTTTTTAGAAAAAAGGCCATTTTTGTTTAAAGACCACCTACTAAGAATATACAAAGAGTGAGCTGCTGATGGATGTGAATTCTATTCCTGACACATTTTTATTGAGAAGCAAATTAGACACCCTCTTGTCACAAAAATCCACTGTCCGTCCCTTTACGAAGCTTGGCAGAGTGAGCACTAACAATTAATGCATTACAGTGTCTGTCATTTCTTAGAAGAAGGAGCAAGCCGGTAATTTCTATGGTAAAATAAGATGTGTTCAGACAAGCAAATGGGAAGGGAACTAAAATTAGAAGTTTTAAATGTTTAGACTTTTTCTTTCCCTTTTCTTTGCCGTCTGAGTATAAACAGTGCATTTGCTGGAGTGATTCAGGACTTAAAAATAACTGTCTGGCTGTCTGTTCCTGTTAGTATATTATAGTCATTAATGCACTTGATGGCTTCCAATTCAGTTAAATTAAAAAGATGGGGCTTTTTAGCTTTGTTAGGAACACAGCTGGCAAGATTATCCCTTTAGGTTGCTTCAGTCTGAGCATTTTAAGAAATACATGCATAAAAACACACACTCATATTCACACACAATGGCTCAATGAAGGGTTGATTAATACCCACAAATCAACCTAACCTGCATGTCCATTTACTGAACCTCCACAATCTACGTCAGGGTTGTGAAAGTACAGTCAAGTAATAAATGGACAGGGTGCCATACTTGCTCATAATGATCTGGTTCTGAGTCGTAAATCAACTTAACCCCACATTTCATACCATCCAGCCATCCATCCTTCCTTAACTAATTGTGGGTTTGTGGAATGCCAGAGCAGTTTCCTGCAATACCAAGCACAAGTCAGAAACCAGAACTGGATGTCATGCCAGTGCACTACAGGAACAACTCACACACACAAACCAATTTGAATTCATCATTTACCCTAACCTACATGGCCTACAAAACCCACTTAATTCAACTTAGGATTTTGAAGGCCAATACCTGTTACAGATACATTGAGCAATGAATGGACAGGGTACACCAGTCATGTATAATGAGTTAATTTAAAGTTGCAAATCAACCTAACATGACTGTCATATCATCTATCATTCCATCAATTTACTAAATCCACATAATCTAGTCAGGGTTATAAAGGTGAATGTCTATTCCGGCAGCACTGCATAATGAATAATGAGTCAATTCAGAGTCATCAATCAGACTAACCTGCATGCAACCATCCATCCATTTCCTGAACAAGCTTTTGTAGGTTCATGGATTGTTATGCCTCTCTATACACCTCCTCACTAGGTCCTATTATCATCCCCTTTTGATTTCTTATACCAGTGCAGTTTTGAAGATATGATATACCCGTTATTCCCATCAGAGGACCACATGGTATCAGCTAGACTCTCTGCATGTCTCAGTGATATTGCAACCTGGAAGAAGGAACACCATTTCCAGCTCAACCTGGCAAAGGCTTTCTTGTCATCCCAGTTCATCCTTCTGCTCAGCACCCCATCTCTGTTCAGCTTGGCCCATTTAGCCAAGTCTGTATGCAGTCTTGGGGTGGTGATTGATGACCAGCTGTCCTTCAGGAATCATGTTGCTACGATCTCTTGGTCTTGCAGATTCACTCTGTACAATATTGACAAGTTCAGACCATATCTGCAAGAGTAAAGAGCACAACTCCTGGTCCAGTCTTTGATCAAGTCATGTTTGCATTAATGCAACTGCCTGCTGGCAGGAAGCCCCTGCAGATGATTCAAATGCAATGGCATGTCGGGTGTTCAACCATTTGAAGCAGGCACATGTCACTCCTCTCTTCAGATCACATTGGCGTCATCTAGTAAGCGCATATTAAGTTCAAATCCTTGATGCTTGCCTACAGAGTAGTCAATTGGTCAACACCTAAACATGTAGAGACATTTGTGACGTCCTAGGGTCTTTCTCAGCCACTTAGGCAGCGGGTGATGCCACCTCTGAATGGCATCAAACCTCATTCCAGACTATTTTCATGTGTAGTTCCTAGCTGGTGGAATGAGCTGCCCACCTCCATTCGAAATTCTGGCTTCCTCGATGGGTTTAAAAAGCATTTGAAGACCCTCTTTTTTTGGTGAATTTCTGCCTAATTGAAATTATCTGTTCTAGGATTAGGAATTCTAATGAGCTTGCATTCTGTTCTGAGCTGTTCATTTGTTAAGATTCGTTCTGTAACCCTATCCTATAACACTTGTTCTTAAACAGTGCCCCGGACTGATGTTTACTCAATTAAGTGGACCTCTTTTGTAAGACACTTGGATAAAAGTGTCTGCTAAGTCAATAAGTGTAAATTTAACTCGAAGCATTAAGGACAAGGTGGAAACATCCTATATGGTATGCCAGTCTAACACAGGGCACCCTCATGCACACACAAGTTAATTTAGAATAACTAGTTATCCTCACCTGAATGTCATCCATCCATCCATTTAATAAACTCCTTTAATTGCAGGAAACAATGAGCATTGCATGGGGAGGTGCACCATAATAAGGTCACAATACAGTCATCAATGGATATCACATCATCCATCCATTTACCAAAACCTGCCTAATCCAGTTTGATGGCTGTGGTGAGCTGTAGCCAATGCCAATGGCAATGAGCCAACGACCGAATTCAAACTTGGATTTGATGTTAGTTTACTGCAGAGCACATTCGGGCATACGCCTATAACCACAACAACTACGTTTATTTATATACCATACAAAGTAACTCAAAGGGCTTTACAAAAATAATGGAGTTACAACAGAAAGTAAAAACAAAAGAACCATTATTTATAACAGTAGAGAATCTATATGTCCATTTTAATAACAAATCTTATGATCAAATGGTCAGGAAGGACATGAAAACAGTTGGTAGGTCAAGTCAAGTCAAGCTGGGGAGCATGAACTGGTACAGTGTGTTGCTGCACCCACCACATGACGAATCAGCTCAGGATCCCGGTTACAAACCCCGAGGCAGACACACGGTCCAGTCCCACCCTCTGGAAATGACCCTCTGTCTGCTGCAGCCAAGTGTTACGTGGGTGACCTCTTGGCCTGGTCCAGCCACTGGAGTCCCCAATAATGAGGATTCTGTGAGCTGGATCACCCTTTGGGGAAACGTGCCACATGGCCGTAGTGCCGTAACTGATACTTCCTCAAAATACAGGCAATGTGCTCCATTCAGGACTCCATGAGCAACTGCTCATTTGACACGAAGTCAAAGCAACGGTACCCAAGGATTTTCCGGAGAGACACGGTACCAAAGAAGTCCAGTCTTCGTCTCAGGTCACTGGAGAGCGTCCATGTCTCGCAACCATATAACAAGACAGGAAGCACCAGGACTCTTAGGACTTGGACCTTCATCCTTTTGCATAGATATCAGGAGCGCAACACACCCCTTTCCAGTGACCTCATGACCCCCCCATGCTCTCCCAATCCATCTACTGACTTCACAGGAAGAGTCACCAGAGACATGAACGTCACTGCCAAGGTAAGTAAACCACTCAACAAGGTCAACACTCTCTCCACAATCAGAAACACTGCTGATGGCCGTGCCCAAGAGGTCATTAAAGGCCCAGATCTTAGTTTTTATCCAGGACACTCACAAGCCCAGACACTCAGACTCCTCGCTCAGTCTCTTGAGAACCCTGATCAGAGTCTTCATTGACTCCGCGAAGATCATAGCATTGTCAGCAAAGTCAAGATCTGTTGGTGAAGAAAGATTCATAGATCTTGACTTCACAGTCACTAATACACATAAATTTAGAATCACTGATTAACCAAACCTGCATTTAATATCATAAATCTACTGGTGATTCTACCCCGTCCAGTTGTAGGGTTATGGGGAGTAGGAGCCTATTCCGGCCGCATCAGTTGAAAGGCAGGAACTGTTTCTGGATTAGGGGACTGGTACATCTCAAAACACATATGTTAACTAGCATAATATAAAAGCCTTTGGGGATGTGGAGAGGAAAAAGGAGTAAGAGGAGAAAACTTAAATCAAAGTACTCGGAGAAAATTCTACCCACATACTCTAATTCACCTGACTGAGGTGGAGGAGCTTCTTTAAAGCTGGACTTGAGAGTATTTCTGGTGCAATCATATGGCCTCCAAAAAGCACTTCTGGGTGAGGCGAAACCTCTATGCAACAGGGGAGTCTTCTGTCAACAGCACCCTCTAGTGGCCCCCCCCAAGGACCCCAACAGGACTCCCTTCTCATGTTCAAGTAGAAGCTATACCAGAGGGATGCTGCCATCCAGTAGTCTGTGGGAACGCATTCCCCTGGGCACTGTCAATCCCAAAGTGCCTACCAGCATGGCCCTCTTAGCAACATCATAGCCCCCCAGGCAACGTAATGCGCTGGAACCCCTGTTTTGATAACAAAACAGAAATATAGATAAGCATCAGAAACATCTGGGGCCACCAGCCAGTGCCCACTGTGCCACTGTGCCTCCCGGCTTAATAAGAGGACTCCATTTCATTCCAGTCACAACGTCAGTCCATCCATGATGTCCATCACAATACCTAATAATTAAAAATGTAGGCAAGTTTAAAAATACGTGCCTAAATTTCAATCACTGTCTGATCTCTGTGCTATTATTACATTTCTATCTTTTCTGAGACCAGAAGAAGGATGGCGTATTGAGGAGAGTTTAGACTTCTTTGTTTTATGGGTTTTTTTATTGCATTCTAACAATTGCAGTAATGTTGCACTGAACGTTCTTGCTGTATGTGTAGAGTAGTAGGTAGGATACAGAGCGATAGACGGCAGTTTTTTTTTTTTTAATTGTTACCTTCTTATGCTTACAGCTACTGTATATGTTGAAAAAATGAAAATCTTGTAAAACTATTGTGTTAGCAAAGGCAGCTGCTACCCCATTTTATTTAGCTGGTCAATTAGAAGACAAAATGATCCTCTGACATTCTGCTGCTTAGGCATAATGTTAGCAGGGCTCATTTTGTCGATGTTTCCTTAAGAGGTTTTTTTTTTTTTTTGCTTCACTCTTTTTTTGTCCTTGAAGGTTCCCCAGTGGAAACAGTTGCCTTGCAACGAAGCAAAGAAAGGCAGGTTGGGTAATTAGAACAAGAGCGTGGCTGTTCCTTTGTGTGAAGCCGGCTGACGGTGGAGCAGGACAGGCTGTGATCATTATGGCAGTGACGGAGAGACCCGATATTGCTGAATGAATTTAATTTCATTTGCCTGTGTGTTAAAATAAAGAACCCCTTTCTCTTTTTTTTTTTTAGGAATAAAGTAAGTTTTGCAGCTCATTATGAAGGCTGCTTTGCCTTTTCTTTGGCAGAGGCAAAACCTCTCAGTCAATGTCTGGGCCAGCAGGGAGTCGTGGGCTCAGACGCTCAGCGTTGTGCAATTTAATTTGTTCATGGTAGAGGGGGACCATTCCTGCCATTGGCACTTTTATGTTGCTTGTTTAAAGTAGAAAACTTTTTTATTACCCTTTCAATGCTTTATTTCATATCAGTTAATCGGTGCTGTCAACAACATGCATTATCATAAGGCACTTTATAGAACAAACACATTCACCACTGGGCTAAATGCTCACTAAGGTTTAATCAAGCAATTTTGATTTTATGGAATATACAGAGCAGGGACACATCCATAATCAATGCTAATCTGACAGGCACTGGGATATGAGGGGATTCATAAATTCATACATAATAATAAAAAAAGTAAAGTATTCATTTGTCATTTTCAAAAGATGCAGGTTGAATGTTTCTGAAAGCTTAGCAGAGTATGAGGCTTTGAATGAAAAGCATGACAGGAATTGAATTATTTAATTTTGAGTGGCTCTGGGGTGTGTTAGCATCTTGTGAATGCTGCGGGGGTAGTGACATATGGCAGAGAGAGAAAATGTAATTTTTAACCTACAATTGATGGCTTTTCCCAAACAGGGATTTGCAAAGTGTGCTAAATTATATATACAGTATATATATATACAGGGCGGCACGGTGGCGCAGTGGTAGCGCTGCTGCCTCGCAGTTAGGAGACCCAGGTTCGCTTCCCGGGTCCTCCCTGTGTGGAGTTCTCCCCGTGTCTGCGTGGGTTTCCTCCCACAGTCCAAAGACATGCAGGTTAGGTGGACTGGCGTATCTAAATTGGCCCGAGTGTGTGCTTGGTGTTTGTGTGTGTCCTGCGGTGGGTTGACACCCTGCCTGGGATTGGTTCCTGCCTTGTGCCCTATGTTGGCTGGGATTGGCTCCAGAAGACCCCCGTGACCCTGTGTTCGGATTCAACGGGTTGGAAAATGAATGAATGAATATATATATATTATATATATATGTTATTATTTTTTTTAAAGTTCCTCTATCATGCTTTTGGTAACTTTGCATTGTGATATTCTATATGAACCTTATTTTAAACATTAACCTTCATTATGTTTATCCATCCATCCATCCATCCATTATCCAACCCACTATATCCTAACTACAGGGTCACAGGGGTCTTCTGGAGCCAAATCCCAGCCAACACAGGGTGCAATGCAGGAAATAAACCCCGGGCAGGGCGCCAGCCCACCGCAGGACACACACCCACACACACACCAAGCACACGCTAGGGACAATTTAGGATCACCAATGCACATAACCTTTCATTATGTTTATCTGATGCAAAATGAATCCAACAATGCAAAGATGGTTTATACAGTACTTTTCAGTGCCTTGTATTCTAAAATCGTTATTTGATGTGGCACCTAACCCACCTTCGCTTTTAAATGGCAGATTTAGCTAAGCACACCGGGAAATGGCCACATTTGAAATCCTGGTTTAAAAAATACTTTTAGCTTTTCATCGTCTGTAGAGAGCAGATAATTGGCCGGCTGTGAATAGAAGATGAGATTGTGAGGTATCGATCAGTAAAGAGCCCCCTAGGAGGTCCAAGTCTGGAGGCCAATGGCTGAAACCCATTCATTTATTTGGATTTACTGAGAAGCTTGGGTTAAACCACTGCTCTTTGTCTACCGTTGTGGTCCCACTGCACGCTAAAGCACCCTGACCTCACACCTTCTCTTTCACTTGTCTGTGCATCGGTTTAAATTCAGGTCATTGCTAAGCCATGTGGGACTAAACATGAAATGATGAAAGCTGCTGGGTGGTGTTATGAGGTGAATTCAATAAAATAAACCCAGCATCCGGAAGATCTGGTTATCAGAAACACATGGTCTACATCTGGGAAAGGTTTCAGCAATTCATGTTATAGTATTTCTATTACTAATTAGTCAAAAGCAACTGATTTGGCTTTGCATCCCTGAAGATGTTGGTAGTGAGACCAGCTATGCTATATGGGTTGGAGACGGTGGCACTGACCAGAAAGCAGGATACAGAGCTGGAGGTGGCAGAGTTAAAGATGCTAAGATTTACATTGGGTGTGACGAGGATGGACAGGATAAGAAATGAGTACATTAGAGGGTCAGCTGAAGTTGAATGGCTTGGAGACAAAGTCATCGTTGGTTTGGACATGTGCAGAGGAGAGATGCTGAGTATATTGAGAGAAGGATGTTAAGGATAGAGCTGCCAGGCAAGAGGAAAAGAGGAAGGCCTAAGAGAAGGTTTATAGATGTGGTGAGAGAGGACATGCAGGTGATGATGGGTGTAACAGAACAAGATGCAGAGAACAGAAAGATATGGAAGAAGATGATCCACTGTGGTGACCCCTAACGGGAGCAGCCGAAAGAAGAAGAAGAATCCTTGAAGATATCTCATTATTCATTCAAGCAGTTTCTTCAGTTCAACCAAGTGGCATTTAAATCCTTATGAGTAATCCAACCATTTACTGTAATCCAATCACCATGCTGTCAAGAACCTCTAGACGCAGTTGCTAAAGGGATTAAATGACTGGAAGTGTGGATTTTTGTGAAGCATTACATGTGTTTGATGGATGGTGTCTGTTGTGCCAGTCTGACACATTCTAACTTTTTTTTTTTAGACCAGTCATCTTCTCTGTCCAAAATATGTAACTTACTGTCCTCAAAGAAGGGTTGCTTGTCCTTTAAGATTAAGTAGACTGCTGAGTCTGGACCTAAAGATTCAGTCCTTCTCTGTTGGTTGTTCCATCTGCCCAGTGTATCGATCACTGTGTGCACAATGTCATTTGCCTATGTTGGGCATTGGGTCCTTTTGGATTAATAATGAATGTGTGTAATGGAGATCAATTCACCTTAGAGAGAAGTTGGGAGCACAAGCTGAATGATGAACCCCAAGATTGGGACCTGAGTACAGCGGGTGACACCTCAGCACCACACTGGAACACTGTGAGGTTTTCTACAGTGGCTAGAATTCCAGCATAGCCAGCAACGCCCAGGTTTTCTGTGTAAGTCGGATGTGTCATAACGCCATACCCAGGAAAAAGCTATTTGCTCAAGGGCCCAATGGAGTAGAGTCAGTTCTGGCATTTATGGGATTGGAACCAACATCCTTCCAATTGTGGGCGCAGATCGCTAGCCTCGGAGTCACAGCGCCACCCAAGTCACCTTACTAGAAGGGTAATTGTATGTGTGTCTGCCCGATTGCTATGACTGTGTCATTCTAACAAATGGCACATCACAAATATTTGTAATAATAAAATGCATCGCATTTGCCATTCCAGCAAATGGTGGATCATAAACATTAACACAACTTTTAATAATCAAATGGCATATAACAGAAACATGTGCATTGTATTTTTCATTCCAGTAGAGGGTACGTCACAAACATTTATAGTAACACATTTTATTACTATAAATGTTCATGAGGTTCCATCTGTTGGAATGAAAATGCAATGGATTTTATTACTTACATGCATTACAAAATACATTCCAATCTTTCCAATAGATGTTGCACTGCAAACGTTAAAGCTGAGGTCTCCATTGTTTACTTAGTTTAGTCTTAGACAGATGGCACAGCTAGTACTTAATATTTTAGCAATTGTTTGTTAATTATCATTTAAGAACTAACTGGATATTTAAAAGAAAGAAACAGTTTTCTGACAATTAAACATATTAAATGACTGAATGGTGATAAAAAAATTTAAGAAAAGCATTGTTTTAAGAAAAGCAACCATGTCTTGATGTTACAAAATTTACTTAACCTTCTCACTGGGCCTTTAAGAAATCCTGTTAATTGCTTGGAGGCACAAAGTAACTGATTGTGGAATAATGCTTTGTTATAACGCACGCCATTTTTGACTAAGTTTACAAATGACTTGCTCAATGTGAAGCTGGCAATTTCATATTCTATCTGTGATATCAGAAGCATAGATTTAGTTTGAATGAGCTTCAAATATCAAAGATGGGGACACTTTAAATTTTATGAGACATCCCCTCCAGGAAGGTAGGTATGAGAAGGCAGTTTACAACTTAATTACCTGCACATTCTTTCTCTCTTTCTTGTTCACTTGAAATGACATTTGTGCATTCTTCGAAGCTGAATGATCCCCCAGTTAGAACGATTTTGTTTTAATACTAGCCATGGTACCTGTCAAAGACAGGTGGTAGAATAATTAAAAAATATTTGCTATCCCTTACCCTACGTGGATCTTCAGTGCCATTCCCCTGTATCTGCGAGAGCAAACGCCTCTTAACCACCGTTCCCTCTCTTTAATGCATTCCCGTCTGCTTCTCAGACTCTGCCATCATTTTCAGGGAACCTTTCTCACCTCTTATCCGGTTTTATATTTGCCGTCAAAACAACTCTGTCAGCAGGCTTCATAAGCCTTTACATCTCCTTGCGTGTCTCATACTCAAACTTCCTCTTTCATCGCGTCACCAAAGCCAAACTGAACAATCAGATTGCTCAGAGGGGCCGGCCACAAAGACATTAGTGTTTTATTATTGTAGATAGCACTCTTTACATTAGTGAACTGAACACAGACCATCCAATCTATAAATAAAGACAAACGGGCTTGAGGAAAGACCTGAAAACCAACATGCTCCTATGGGTCCAGTGGCATAAAATTGATGTTCGATAGACTCTTATCTGCTGGCCACCTGATCTGCATGCACGTAACTGATCTGTCTGTCATGACCCCAATTCTTCCGTGTGTTTATAACAGGATTAGGGATGTCAGTGAAGTGTAGCAGGTGAGGGGTTAACGTGAGCTCAGAAGGGAGAAGGTGGGCACACCACACTGAACTCATACAATCACATTTTCCTCAGCTCATGCCTTACAAGTGCAGACTTTTAGATAGGACATGAAACCAGACTTCTAAGTACTTGTAGACATCAAAGTTGTCTTGCCAGCATTTCCAACGGAGTGAGGATTAATCCTGAAAACCTAAAATATCTCTGCTGCTCTGCCTTATCTGCCATGGGGTGAGCTGATAACAACTTCTCAAAGAGTATTGCATTTCAGCTGGAAATAAAATGACCATGAGTCCTATCTGCAAAGCACTTTGGGATAGAAAGACATACATCTGTGAATGTATTATTACGCCTGAAATTATTTGAGGTTTAATCTTTCATGCAGTGTGCTGCGCAAAGCTCTTTGAAGACCCAAGTGCTTTGATAATAAAGTCAGTTAGCCTGCCACTCTTAAATCCCATAATCTTCATCTCTTTATAAATTCAATGACTCGGCATTGCTTATGATCCTCACGTCACCCTTTGCTTTACTGAATTTTGGGATAAAGTTTGCATTTTTTTCCACTTTGAAAATATTTATATACATTTTTCCTTAGAAGTGCACCATATTTTAGTCCTATTACAGACCCCGTTCACTGCATGTGTCTGTCTGTCTGTTTGTGATGATTTTTAGTCAACTAATACTTTCCTATTTGTAGCAACTTTAGTGAAAACACGCTATGGCCTTCTGTAGTTAATGAGTAAAAGGCGAGGGTCCCATAGGCGTGTAATCACAGTGGAAAAATACTTGTAAACATCTCCAGGATGTCTTTGAGTAAGAAAGAACGGGTTTGGATAATTCCACTTGTATGAAGATTGACACAAAATTTGACCCACTGCCCCAGACCGTGATGCATTGACACAGGGCTGCCATTTTGTATTTTTCTTTTTTGATTCCAGACTTTTGGGGAACAATGTAAATTACACATACAACTTTGCCTAATTTAATTCAGAGTCACGGGGGAGACCAGAGGCTGCAGTATCAGGTGCAAGTCAGGCAACAACCAAGTCCATGAAAGATCATTATAGATTATTATAATTTAATTATTTAAGAAATGTAATTTCCTAGTGACCCCTGTGAATATAAATCAGATTAAGCATGCTTAATAATCCTCTATTGAATTAAGTAGTCTTGAAAATGAGTTTGGGAAAAAAAATGCTCAAAACTAACTAGCTGTAAAAATGTCTGGTAGCTCGAAAGAATGATACCAGTAAATTATAATGTCCATCTCTGGTCCAGATGTGGTTCTCAGAATGAAAATCTGTCTGGGAACTCCTTGCTAATATACTGGTACTGGAGAACCATGAAGTCTGTCTGCTTCTGCAGAGGTTCTGCCCACAGGGGTTCTTTCTAACCAGCACACCAGTTTCCTTCGGTCCGTGCACTATAAACATTCGGGGTACAACCAAAACAGCCATTTGTCTTCACTTGCATTTCAGTGGCCATCAGTTACCACTATTTGTTCTACTGTATATTCCAAAAAACACAAATGAAGCAACGTCTGGATGGCTATCAGAATGTGTCCCATGTGCATACTGTGTGTGCACAGTATTTTTAAACTAGGTGGCCAGGGAGAATGTGTGAAGCAAACATTGACACGGACCAGCTAGAGAATCAAACCCCTATACAGCAGCTCCTGCTGCAAGGCAGCATCCCTAACCACTGTGTCATCAGAATCTGGTAAATGTTGTTTCAAAAAGCCAGGCATTTGAAGGTCAGTGCTTTTAAACAGACAATACAGTTCCGGTACTTTGTCCCTGGAATGCTGCTCTTACATTTTTAAGAAATTCTTCTAATTCATTATACCCATTTGTGTAATTAAAATTGCAATCCATTTGTCTTCTCTTGCATTTCAGTGGCCTTCAGTCACCACTATTTGCTCTGCTGTATATTTAAGTCACTCACACGTTAAAGAAATCCATCTTTTGCTATTTGGATTGTGGCCCCACTTTCCATTTTCTTTTTGTTCAGACCTTTCCAACCCGTCTCTTTGCCATAGTGGTGACAAACTGGCCTCCTTTTTATTTAGACAATCGGTTTATTGACTGATTTTCTTTATCATGTGAGCGTGCCTTGCAAACCCGAATTATCTTTGGCCATTATGTGTGCACATTGTGATCACTACACAGTATTCCTTTATTTTCCTTCTGACAACAGTACTTTATCAAGTAACTGTCTTTGTATTTTTGTCATTAAAAAATGCAGATGAGCCACACCGTGATGCAAGGCAACACAGCTTCCTTTGAACGTGAGCCGGATTCCTGTTTTTTGTGCTCGTTGTCCTCTTAAAACTTTTTGCTGAGTAAACTGGAGTGTCAGCTCAGCTGAATGTGTGATTTAACACAGCAGTGAGCAGACATTTATGATCATTATTAAAAGGATGTGTAAAAACTGAATGATTTCCCTGGCATAGCCTTGCTTTTACAATTTTATGTATTTTGTACCCCAGATAAAATAAAAAATGCATAATAAGATGAATTCCTCATATATAACAACAATAATAAATGGGCAGCACCACACCCAGTTATGGTAAAGGCAGAGGTTCCTCCTTTGTGTTATTGGGACTGTATTTTTGTTTTATCCTACTGGTTTGGTTTTCCTCCGACGTTCCTAAAGACACGCTGGTAAGATGAACTGGTGATTCCACATTGCCCTGTGAGAGTGAGCGTGTGTGCATTATCTACATAGGATTCCAAAAGTCTTCAGAACCTTTCACTTTCTGCACCCTGTATTGTGCGGCAGATTTCATTTTAAAAGGATAAATTTGCAATTTTCGCTCATAAAACTACACTCATTTGTCTTCTCTTGCATTTCAGTGGCCATCAGTCACCACTATTTGCTCTGCTGTATATTTAAGTCACTCACACGTTAAAGAAATCCATCTTTTGCTATTTGGATTGTGGCCCCACTTTCCATTTTCTTGTTGTTCAGACCTTTCCAACCCGTCTCTTTGCCATAGTGGTGACAAACTGGCCTCCTTTTTATTTAGACAATCGGTTTATTGACTGATTTTCTTTATCATGTGAGCGTGCCTTGCAAACCCGAATTATCTTTGGCCATTATGTGTGCACATTGTGATCACTACACAGTATTCCTTTATTTTCCTTCTGACAACAGTACTTTATCAAGTAGCTGTCTTTGTATTTTTAAAATCCATCCATCCATTATCCAACCCGCTATATCCTAATTACAGGGTCACGGGGGGTCTGCTGGAGCCAATCCCAGCCAACACAGGGCGCAAGGCAGGAAACAAACCCAGCTTGATCAAATTTTGGACAGATTAGGTGAATAGGATTTATGGTCTTTGTTGGGCTCATTTGCCATTTCTTTGTTAAAATTTTGTAAAAAGTTTGTGATAGGGGCACACCCATTTACTCATGCCAACTAATTCATAGTCACCATTCCTTTTCATTGAAGTACTTGCAGAAAACTCAGGCAGGCTCTAGAGAAGCATTCAGACCCCATCCAGGCAGTACCTAACCCAAAATTTGAAGGGGGCACTAGAGGAACATCCAAGCCCCGTCCAGGCAGTACCTAAGACTGAATTGTGTGGAAGATTTCATTTTAAATGGATACATTTGCAATTTTTGCTCAAAAAACTACACTCAATAAAAAAAATCCATCCATCCATTATCCAACCCGCTATATCCTAATTACAGGGTCAGGGGGGTCTGTTGGAGCCAATCCCAGCCAACACAGGGTGCAAGGCAGGAAACAAACCCTAGGCAGGGTGCCAATCCACCGCAGGACACACACACCAATCACACACACACCAATCACACACTAGGGACAATGTAGGACCGCCAATGCACCTAACCTGCATGTCTTTGGACTGTGGGAGGAAACCCTCGCAGACATGGGGAGAACATGCAAACTCCAAACAGGGAGGACCCAGGAAGCGAATCCAGGTCTACTTACTGTGAGGCAGCAGTGCTATGCACTGCGCCACCATACCACCCATAAACTAAAATGACACAGTAAAAACATATTTTCAGAAAGGTTGGCAGGTTTATTAAAAATCAATACCTGAAATCTAAGGCCCTTAATTCAGTACTTTTCAGTAGAACCATTGACAGCAATTACAGCTTCATGTGTGGTTGGGTAAGTCTCTACTAGCTTTGGGGAACTCTAGGAAAAGTCCTGGAGCTTCCAAACTTCTCGTTCACAATTACTGAGGTCAATATGGTCCTGAGGACATTCAAAGCTTCTAAATGGTTTTATAACCCTTGACCTAACCTATGCCTCACCACGGGTTTATCATGGAGTCTACAGAGATATTTCTCTAGACTTCATGGCTTGGATTTTGTCCTGACATGCAGTGTAAATGTTTGGACTTTATATACAAAGGTGCATGGATTTCTAAATGATTTCCAATCAGTTCAGTTTGCCACATATGGACTCCAATCACGTTCTAGAAACATCCATCCATCCATCCATTATCCAACTATAGGGTCACGAGGGTCTGCTGGAGCCAATCCCCGCCAACACCGGGCACAAGGCAGGAACAAACCCCAGGGCAGGGTGCCAGCCCACCGCAGCCATAGCAAAGGGTCTGACTAATTATATGAATGAGAGAATTCTGTTTTTAATGTTTAATAAATATACAAACTATTCATAAAACAGCTCACTATAAGCCAGTAAGCTTAATGTGCATCACAGGTAAATTGATGGAAGGAATTATTAAGGAAAAGACTGAGCAACATGTGAAAAGAGTATGAGTTTTACTGAACAATCAGCATGGGTTCAGAAGAGGGAGTTCATGTTTTACTAACATGCTGGAATTCTATGAGGAAGCAACAAAAGGATACGATCAAAGAGGAACTTATGATATTATTATTCATCTTTACAATCAGAAAACATTTGATGAGGTGCCACATGAGAAGTTGGGCATCAAATTGAAATAAGTGGGAGTTCAGGATGTTATTTGTAGATGTATGCAAAATTGGCTCAGATACAGTAAGCAGGGGAGTTAGGGTCTGAGTAACTTTATTAGAATCGGGTGAAGTTATGAGTGGTGTCCCACAGGGGTCAGTGCTAGGGATGCTGCTGTTTTCAATATTTATAAATGATTTGGATAGGAAGCTGGTTAAGTTTGCAGATGATATAGAATCAGCTAAAATGTTACAGTGGGACTTGGACAGCACACAGGTGTGGGCAGATGTGTGGCATATGAAACTGAAAGTACACCTTATGAGAAGAATCTAAGAGTCGCAGTGGATTATCAAATGTCATAGAGTGCTCAGGAGCCATTAAGAAGGCTAACAGAATGTTGATGTGTGGAGTACAAGTCCAAGCTTTATAACACACTGGTGAGGCCTCATCTGGAGTACTGTGTGCAGTTCTGGTCTCCAGGCTACAAAAAGGACATAGCAGCGCTAGAAAAGGTCCAGAGAAGAGCGACTAGGCTGATTCCAGGGCTACAGGGGTTGAATTATGAGGAAAGATTAAAAGAGCTGAGCCTTTACAGTTTAAGCAAAAGAGGATTAACAGGAGACATGAGTGAAGTGTTTAAAATAAAGAAAGGAATTAGTACAGTGGATTGAGACTGTTATTTTAAAATGAGTTCATCAAGAACAGGGTGGCACAGTTGGAAACGTATGGGTAAATTTCACACAAACAATAGGAAGTTTTTATTTACACGAAGAACGATACACACATGGAATAAGTTACAAAATAGTGTGGTAAACAGTAAGATTTTAGGGACTGTCAAAATTTGTTATTTTAGAAGGATAAAGTGGATAGGACTGGCAAGCTTTGTTGGGCTAAATGGCCTGTTGCCGTCTAGAGTGTTCTACTATAGGTAAAAGCAAGCCTACGTATCTTATGCCTGCACTAATGAAGCAACAAAACAGTTCCTCAGTTTGTCATTATGGGTTTTTGGGTGAAGATTGATGGACAGAAATGGCAAATTTATCCAATTTAAAGTAAATCTACAACACAATAAATTGTGCAGAAAGTTAAGCAGTCCCAATGCTTATTGAATCTGCTTGCTCTATCTATCTATCTATCTATCTATCTATCTATCTATCTATCTATCTATCTATCTATCATATAGTGCCTTTCATATCTATCTATCTATCTATCTATCTATCTATCTATCTATCTATCTATCTATCTATCTATCTATCTATCTATCATATAGTGCCTTTCATATCTATCTATCTATCTATCTATCATATAGTGCCTTTCATATCTATCTATCTATCTATCATATAGTGCCTTTCATATCTATCTATCTATCTATCTATCTATCTATCTATCTATCTATCTATCTATCTATCTATCTATCTATCTATCTATCATATAGTGCCTTTCATATCTATCTATCTATCTATCTATCTATCTAAGACAAGCAAGAAAGATAAAATTCATGTTTGACCCTTTCATTCAAAATTAGCCTAGAACTGTAAATTCTAAGTGTGAAACTGTTTGAGTAGCTATTTGTTCATTGTATTAATTTTCAATACAGAGTTGACACAGAAAAAGAATGGGTGGATGTTCCTTTGCATAACAGGAGCCATCTTTACTGGCATGGTGAAGATGGGGTGTATACAGTCTATCTGCTTCCGTTAAACCCACAACTCCATCCATCCATTTTCTAACCCGCTGAATCCGAATACAGGGTCACGGGGGTCTGCTGGAGCCAATCCTGGGCAGGGTGCCAACCCACCGCAGGACACACACAAACACACCCATACACCAAGCACACACTAGGGCCAATTTAGAATCTCCAATCCACCTAACCTGCATGTCTTTGGATTGTGGGAGGAAACCGGAGCGCCCGGAGGAAACCCACGCAGACACGGGAGAACATACAAACTCCACGCAGGGAGGACCCGGGAAGCGAACCCGGGTCTCCTAACTGCGAGGCAGCAGCGCTACCACTGCGCCACCGTGCCGCCCTACCCACAACTCCGTAGCTTCCCAAGTTAATATGTGCATCATTCTTTTTTATTGTATATGGCACCATCCAAAATATTTGTACTTTACTCATTATGTATACATTGAGTGCAATGTGTTTTGTGCCAAACAATGACTCCAGCGTGTAAGTGAAATACTTGCTCTGCTATCTGTCTAAGACAGGTTAAATTCTAAGTAATCAATGTAGACCTCAGCATTAACGTTTGTAGTGCACCATGCACTAGGTATGTCTGTATTATATGCCAATCGATATGGGATTTATAAAAGCAGTGTTAATATTCCTGATGCTCCATCTGTTGGAATGACAAATGCAATGCATTTTATTACTAAAAATGTTTGTGATGCGCCATCTTTTGGAATGACACAGAGATAGCAACTGGATGGACACACGGAGAGACACACGGACACTTAAGCGTTTATTAAGGTACATATATATATTCTATCTTTTTATCTTAAACTGTTTGTAAAGCACGCTACCTTGATTGTCTTTGTTCTGCACAACACCCCTAATGTTAAGGTTAATAAGAAAACCAGTCATATTGGCACATTGCTTTGTCTCATTAAATGTACCTTCTGGTGACAGATAAGAGATTGACACTTTGATTTTGCTGAAGGCCACGCTAAGAGGAAAACAGAACTGTTCCTGTGACCTTCAGTTCCTCTGGGAAATGAGTTTTTCATTTTCCTTGTCACCTTTTTCACCCTGCTGTCTTCCGTGCAGGCACACATACATGTTGCTCTGTTAATGTCACAGATGTCATAAAGCTGCCGCAGAGTTATGTGGGCCAATTAGACCTTAATGCAGCTTTGAAAGGCAGGCGGGTGCCTGAAATTTTTATGGCGGCATGCAACAGTGTAAAGCAGGTTATTAGTATGCATGTCAGGTGGTGTCTGACCTGCAGAAAATAATATTTCACTGATGTAAGTGAGAGGGTGGCATCCTGCAGAACTCGCTTGCGCTTTTGGAAATTTATTACTGCCTTTAGATGATAGTTCATGGAAGATAGTAGGGAAGAGAGAAGCTGTATGCCTTATACAGTATGTTGAAGTCCTGAATAGATGAACATTCTCCCAACTCTTTTGCTATACATAATTTTTTTAAATAGTATTTTAGAGATCGAGAGTCTGTCCCTGTAGTAATGGATGCAGGGCAAGAACCAACCCAGAACGAGGCTGCAAAATATTTTGTATGCAAATGTCAAAACTCTGAGTCTTCCTTCTTTTGAAATGCAAGTCAACCATACCAGATTAAATCAGCGATCAGAACATTTCAATGGGAGCAGTAATGTGAAATGCTTAGCAGACAAAGTGTAGGACAGCAGGACTAAAAGGACAATCTTCTTTCATGAATTACATGTGTTTAATCAGAATTATTCACAAACGCTTTGATTTTACATTAGTTTTTGGATTTTTTTTTTTTTTTGTTTTATCTGGCATGTCCTGACTCACCAGTAAGAGGAAACACCAAACACAATATACTGTTCTGTGCTTCTTGATGTCCAGTTATGCTAGACACCAAATTTTTTGAAGTTCCCCCCTATTTTGAGGCACTTTTAGACCATATTTTGTGTAGGAAATTACACCCCTGTGTCAAAAACCCAAGGGTTTTACACCTAATTGAGATACAACGGGTCAAAGTTGCTGCTTTTCACAAAACTTTGAAAAAAAAGGGGATCAGTAATCTAGGCATGTGGAGAGTCATTTTACACTATTTCAAAGGTGCTGGTCATAAATATTATAATATTTTTATTATATACCAGTGGAGGTAGCACTCTAAGAGTCACTCCCAGAAGGTGACAAACTTCAAACATAAGCATGTGAGGTATCATTTTAGACTCAGGTCAAGGTCAGTGATTACAATATCATATTGTTTTTGAGTTTTGATCCTTTCAGCACAAGTGTACCAAAAATGCTACGGGGGCTCCTTTATACCAACAGCAATACATCTGCATAATGCCGCACTGGGACTGGGACAGCCAAGTCAGACATTTTCTTTTCTTTCTTCTATTATATAGTGCTATCTATCTATCGTATAGTGCCTGTCTATCTATCTATCTATCTATCTATCTATCTATCTATCTATCTATCTATCTATCTATCTATCTATCTATCTATCTATCTATCTATCTATCTATCTATCTATCGTATAGTGCCTGTCTATCTATCTATCTATCTATCTATCAGGGATGTAGTCCTCTTTAGAAATCTCAATTAAAATCAAGAAAATTTATATTTAAACTTTCAAATTGAAACATAAATTTTATTACTTCAAAAACCTGAGGCAACTATTCTTGTTTATTGTGTACTTCTTCCTCCCGAAGTAAATCTTTACACTTCTTATGAATACCTTAAACTAGGGTGGCTTGTGCTAATTCAGACTTTTTTTTAATTTTATTTACTTATTGTTATATAATTTCTTTTGTGTATTGTGATGATATGGTGCTCATCAGGAGTGATTTAGGGGAGAAGTAAATAAAAACAATTACAGAGGCACTTTTGGGAGAGTTCTGACCAGCCGCATTACGGTCTGGTACAGCAATTGCAGCACGCTCGACGGCTAAAAATGTACAAATAGCGAGGTCAGTGGAGGGTGCCAATCCCTTCTGTGAAAGACACATCTTCCAAATGCAAGGCCTGCTGTATTATGCAGGATCCCTTTCATTGATTCTTCATTCTTTTGCCATCTGGAAAAAGAAACAGAAAGCATCAGAGTCAGACTTGCCATGTTGTGTGATAGCTTTTCCCCCAGGCTGTCCATCTCCTCACAGAAATTCTGCCCCCATGATCTTCCACTCTAATTAGCAGCCTAGATCTGAATTGTTTCATCCAGTTTTTGCACAAGTCACCTCATGGGATAAAGTGTCTTGAATCCATGTCACATTAGCTGACTTTTAGTCACAAAGTATAACAAGTTTGCTGACCACAGTTGCTGAACTCATCACTGTACCATGTCCATTTAAAAGAGTGAAAATCACTGCTCATGTCACATTTACCAACTAAATGCCAACCTTATTGTGTAGTCATGGTGCCCCTTTTTTCTGAAATTCCAAAAGCAGGCTTCCTGGTCATTTCAGCTGCAATCTCAGCCCTTTTTTTTTTTTTTTTCTTTCTGTCATGGTACGTAAAACATGAGACATGATGCCCAAAACACATAGCAACTAATATTTTAAAAGGTGATCACCAATATGACATCGTGGAAGAAGCAAAATTCATCGAAATAAAATAAACAGATATGAACAAAAACTAAAATACAATATGAAAGTGAAACTGAAAGTTATCGGACGCCAAATCTAAGGAAAAAATTTCCACGTGTCACGTAAAATTTCTAAAATCTCCAAAAAAATGAATAAAAATACAGAATCATAACATCTTTGGCTTAATCCTTTTCTATTTTCCTCTCGTTCTCCGTTTGATTTATTTTATAGAACAATACTGACTTTTGTTACTCTGTGTTTTCTCAAGTTTCGTGTGTATTTTTCCAAGAGAGTCTTGCCGACAGACATTGAAATACCGGTAGGTAGTTGAATATCCCCCTTGACATTCTGAAATTGTCAAACCCTACACATCACGACCTTCACTATTACTTGCTCCTTTCTCGTGTTCACAGGTTTCTATGTACAGCAACAGCAGTGATAATTAAGCCCAAAGCAACAACTATAATCTTTTTATTTTCCTATTCTCTTTTTTGCAATTATGAATTGATGTGTTCACAGATGTCCTGCAATAAATACTGTGCTACCTCAACAGAATAAGAGGAAAACCAGGAAGCAAGATGTAACCGTAAGACATGCTATAATAGTAACCACTAAGCAAAACTCAAAGTGTAAGCCCTAGCCAAAAATTGTAACGAAAAAAAAAAAACTAAAGAAAACACAATCGTTTGTTTTAGGAATACATCCATATACCTGAATAGGAAATGGCCACCAGGGTTAACTTTTTAACCCCATTTTGTAATTGATGCCAAGGTCGTAACCTACGAGATAACACACATCGTTACAACGGGAGCACAAAATGATGTCACAACAAACTCTAGGTAAAATAAATTTTAACAATATTAAATCAATGTTCAAAATAAAACATAAACTGACTAAGAATTCTGGCTTCCCAAAACCACCAAATTGCCATCAAAAGGGTGGAAAACTTCTCTTCTTCTTTTGGCTGCTCCCATTAGGGGTCGCCACAGCGGATCATCTTCTTCCATATCTTTCTGTCCTCTCCATCTTGTTCTGTTACACCCACCACCTGCATGTCCTCTCTCACCACATCCATAAACCTTCTCTTAAGCTTTCCTCTTTTCCTCTTAACTGGCAGCTCTATCTTTAGCATCCTTCTCCCAATATACTCAGCATCTCTCCTCTGCACATGTCCAAACCAACGCAATCTCGCCTCTCTGACTTTGTCTCTCAACCGTCCAACTTGAGCTGACCCTCTAATGTCCTCATTTCTAATCCTGTCCATCCTCATCACGCCCAATGCAAATGTTAACATCTTTAATTCTGCCATCTCCAGCTCTGTCTCCTGCTTTCTGGTCAGTGCCACCGTCTCCAACCCATATAACATAGCTGGTCTCACTATACGTATAGATAACTTCTCTTATACAGTATGATAAGAAAAAAAAAAATGAATTCATAGCAGACTACTATGTTAAGTACTGCAGCAGCCAGCATGCTGCCATAGCTAATAGTGGTCTATTAGAACACATCTGTCTGACATATTTGCTTTTAATCATTTTCACGTGTCGGACACATTCAGATCAGGTTTGAATTAGTTTGAATAGGCAAGCAAAAAAATATATATGTGCTAAAAAGCAGAATTGAGTCACTTTTACCTGTAGCTTTTTCAAAGTTTATTGTCATGTGCACAGTAAGGAAACACGTTTCCCTGTACAATGAAATTCTTTCTTTGCTGTCCACACCAAATGACAAAACCAACGTATAAGGATAAACATAAATAATAAGTACCAGATAGATAATAAGTAACAGAGGCAGCATAAAGTATAAAAACAGAATAGGAGTATAAAATGTAATGTATAGGTGGGTGTGTGATGGACAAGTCAAATACAGTTGTGTGAGGAAGATAGAATGAGGTGAATGATGGTTTTAAACTCTAGTCAGTTATTTAGGAGTCTAATGGCCTTGGGAAAGAAAGAGTTCTTTAGCCTGGAAGTCCTGCATTTCATACTTCTATACCTACTGCCTGAGGGTAGAAGTATAAACAGTTCGTGTTCCCTGATGATCGAGGCAGTTCTCCTGCGGACTCTGCAGTTGTAGATGCTCTGCAGAGATGGCTGTGGGGTCCTGGTGATCTTCTCAGCAGTCTTTACCACTCTCTGCAGGTGTTTGCAGTCCATAGCAGTAGTGTTACCGTAACACACGGTGATGCAGCTGGTCAAGATGTTCTCAACAATGCAGCTGTAAAAGTTGCTGAGGATCTTAGTCGACACACGCCAATTTAGAGGTGCAAATTGACGTAAAGACATGTTTAATATGTGGAACCTGACTGCAGAGAAACAGACACAGAAATGAAACGTTTCTGCGTGTTTTACATGGTCTGTGACCTTGTCTGGGTTTGAACTCTGACTCCTGCAGCTGTGACCCAGCAATGCTAACCACTAGTCTTCTATGTATGAATCTGAATCATCCATTTCAAGGAGGAAAGACTTGTTGAAAAAATAAAATATTAATAATTATTATTGTTAGTTAGACAATCAAATCAATCAGATTTGCAATGGTAGTGGGCCAGAGCCCTTCAGTTGCTTACATTTTGTAAAATTAGCTGCATCACTTAAAACAATACCTGGCCAGATCAGTTTTTGCTGCAGTGCAATCCCTTCCATGCTAAATGTCACTTTTAAACTTAATATTTTACCAGCAGACTGCCTCTTCCTGTCAATGCAGTTTCCAGCCTTTAAACCCAGATAGTTTGGCAGCCAGTACTTGTGTCGTAGGAGTGCGTATTTTCACGAGTTTGAGATTTGGTCAGAGAGGACTGTCTACCACTGATTCTTTTCCCACCTCCATATTATTTCCTTGTATGCTGTGGAGCATATGCCATTTGTAGGAAAAAAAAAGCTTTGTTATGAAAAAAAAAAAACTCCATACTGCCAACGTGAAAATTAGAAAACTGCATGCAAATGACCTGAGGCGCATATCTGTTTTCAGACTTCATTGCAAGTGTTTGTTTTACCCACAGTACCTGTTTGGGTTCCTCTCTGCAAAGTTGAACCCCACTGCTGCCTCTTCTGATCGCGCTGATTCTATTCTGAGCCTACTTGTTACCCATAATAGTTAGACGTTATTCTCATTTACATAACATTTCCTCTGTATTTAGCTGCTGGCAGTGACAAATAAGGCCAATGTGGTGTTAAGGACATCAACCGGCTGAGCCTGATGAGGATGCACTTACAGAAGAAAGGCAATGCCTTTTGATTGAAATAATACTCCGGGGAAATTTTGAGCAGAGTCCATTCTATGGATTTTTCCACAGCTTATTGTAGCTGTCATTTCAATGAGCTTGTGCATAAATCAGACCCAAAATACAAAGAAAGAGTGCGTATCAGTGAATTTCTTTAGTCCACGAATTGGCCCAGCATGTGTGTTTGTGTCCTGCGATTGCTTAGTGTAATGTCCAGGGTTAGTTCCTGCTTAGTGCCCATCACTAATAAATAGATTGACATTTTTAATGTTAAAATTGTGCCACTTGTTTCAATTGGGTCAGTTTACTGCCAAAACAACAAGTGTTCCCAACTTCAGGCTAGCCACGTTTTGTCTGCTAACTGGCATATGTCTGCTATTAATCTAAGTAAGTAGAGGGCTTAGTTAATTGGCACTGTGTTCATTTCATTAGCAGGCAGCAATGAAAAAGATGGCTCTTTTCGTTTTGCTTATCTTATGAAAACCAGAGTAACGCTAAGTGCTGTAGAACATAAACATGTTCCTTGAGATGAACTTCATAGGAGTGGAGGCATTGCAAAAAAATTAAGGAAGCTTTAGTATAGTTTATGAAGGCTGATAATTCAGAAAACACTAAAGCCAATACCCCCTTCAGTGTTTTAATTTAGCCTGTGAGATATTTGCTGCCAAACTGGCATCTTTGAAAGGTGAAGGCCCTGATGCACCACGGGTTGCATTAAGTGGAAAATAGTCTCATCTGTGCCAACAACAATTGAATTGTGCAGACTGAAATCGATGCTGGCACAGAGTTAATTAGGCTTAGTGCAACAAAATGAATTGAATTACGAATGGAAATAAGGACATGCTTGTTTCATTAATCTGTTTTCCATATTTTTACTTGGGGTGAATCCATGGGCAGCTGTTAATTTATGGGTCCTCTCGACAGCAGAAGCCAGCAGGGATGGCAATGGAGGCACGTGACTAAAAGCTACAGGGCATCCTGGCGAGGCATGTTGCCTGCCTTCACTATCTGTAATCAATTAAGGGGTCCACATGAAAATATTTATGATTATATTTTTATTATATTTAACCAGTGTTGTTTAATATTGTGATTTTTAATGTGAATGCAACCACAGAATGATAAGCTGGCACCCCTTGGTACAAGACAGAAACCAAACCTTGACAGGGCAAATATTTTATTTGTATTACTAGGAGGGCCAAGCCGCCTGGCAACCCCAAGTTGCGGCCAGAATATTAGTAAAATCTGTAAATGTACAAAAGAAAAATAATTATTTATTGGAGTCAAAATTATTAAATTCTATAAATATCCATCCATCCATCCATTATCCAACCCGCTATATCCTAATTACAGGGTCACGGGGGTCTGCTGGAGCCAATCCCAGCCAACACAGGGCGCAAGGCAGGAAACAAACCCTGGGCAGGGTGCCAGCCCACTGCAGCACTATAAATATGTAAAAGAAAAATTAATTATTATTTAACGGAGTAAATAAAATATTTACTCTCATACCAATTGGAGTATTCCCATTTAACTGAGGTCCACTATGCTCGATGACTAAATAAACGATCGACTCGTTTTAACTGACATTCTAAAAAATGACTCATTTAAATGACAGGAAAACTAAAAGTGGTATGCAATGGGTCATCATAACATGACCTTAAGCTAACTAAATCACCTAAATACAAACATTGGTGTTATAAATAGATCTTTTTTTTAATAGTTTGCTCCTGTGAAAGAGAGTTTACTCAATCAAGAATAAAAACCACCACTTTCTTGATATTAAAAAACATGACTTTCTTGATATTTTAGTTTGTAAATTTAAAAATGGAACAAGAATCTGAAAATCTAACCCCATCACATTAAAGTTCGATAAATTCTGAAAAGAATGATGCCAAACATATATATGTAGGTTTTAAAGTAAGCGTGACAAAAAGTGACATAAAAAGTCACATAAAATCATTGCACTTTTAGGGTTAGGACTTTATATATTGAGAGTAGATTATTCATTTGAAACCATACTGATTCATTTTTTTTTACTTGGATCTACCAGCTTCTTACAAAAATATTAATGCTAAATAGATAGATAGATCAAGCAGATTCAATGAGTATTCAGACTCCTTAACTTTCTGCACAATTTATTGTGTTGTAGATTTAGTTTAAATTGGATAAATTTGCCATTTCTGTCCATCAAACTTCACCCAATAACCCATAATGACAAAGTCAGAACCTGTTTCATTGCTTCATTAGTGCAGTCATAAGATACGTAGGCTTGCTTCTACCTATAGTAGAACAATCTAGACCAGAGGTCGCCAACTGCGGTCCTGGAGGACCACCGTGACTGCAGGTTTTCATTCTAACTCTTTTTAATGAATGCCCTATTTGTGTTGCTAATTAACTTCCTGTGAATTCATTTTAATTGAATTGCATTTTTAAGATTTGCTCCCCTGAATTGCTTTATTTCTTTCCTTAAATGGCACCCAAATAGAAATGAAGTGTGAAGTGAGGGAGCCAAGAGAAGACCAGCTAAGTCAGGGCCTCAAACTCCAACCAATTTCACTCCAACCAGCTGCTTAATGAGGTGCAGAGTCTTGTTGTTAATTAAACTCGTTCTTTAATTCCGTGGCTTGTTGCTGCTCTTGTGGTGCATTAGCTAGCAGACATTTCCGAAATTGTTGATTTTCTCTTTTCTGTTAAAATCTTTTGGGGACCTGAGCAGACCAACATTCCTGAGTCCTTCATCTTTCTTTATTTTCAGATATTGTACGATGGACACCAGTTGTTTTGGCTCATTTTGTATCTCATTATTGTTTGGCTGCTGATTTAGGAAAAAGAAACAATTAAGGGGTCTGAGTCTTCAAGAGCAACTCAATTAAAATTAGTTCAGAAGACATTAATTAGCAGCAGAAACAGGTCACTCATTAAGAAAAGGGTTGGAATGAAATAGCTTTTTTTTACAGAAATACTGTATAAAAAGCAACATGAACCCACTTTAAACACACACATATACAAATGACAAAAATCCAAAAACCTCTAACTTGACCCAAGATAAGACAGCGTACTGCCTTAACTATAACGGAGCCCCTGCTGTGTTTCTTGACCCACTTCTGCTGAATAATTTACTGGCTAAAAGTACTTAGAGAAATACTCCACCTAGGAATTGTATTTTGTTTAACTGTTACTATGTACTGTGTGTGCTTTATAGTGACGGGCAACAAAAATGTTTAATTTATGTTTTTTTAAGAATGAGAGAATATAGTTGATCATATAATGAAATATATTGGCTATCAATGCCAGAGAAAAGCAAATGATGTGAAAAACTGATGGAAAGAAGAAAAAAAAATTCCTACATTACTTGTGTCACATAATCCCTATGTCTGGTATCCAGTCTTATGTTCCTCTTTTCGTACAGCACAACTAAATATCAATGAACTCTTTCTAAAATCTATGCCTTTTTTGCAATATGAGTGTAATGAAATGCGCTGATTACATTCGGAAAACCAGACACGGTTTTATATTGACCTTTTACACTCGCACCACATGGAAACAGAATGCAGTGCCTTGTCAGTCCTTTAGGACTTCCAGCCCAGCAGGCATGATGGGACAGAAGCTTGGGCGAGATATTTTGACGTTCCATCTGGTAGTTGCCTATTGCCAGAAAGCCAACTATTGTTGAAATGTGGCTATAAACAGGTGTACCCTGATTTTGGGCTGTCTTTCAAATGCCAGGCCCAATTCAGCTCATAGTTAATAAATAATAATGATAATAATACAATTTTATTTGTATTGTGCCTTTCCCATGCTTAAAGCGTTTCCAAGAGAATGCCTCTTTGGGGCTCAAATTATCTCATAAGACAGTCATCATCATGGGCAAAACAAATCCTACTGGTTCCTAAAAGCTTCTTCCCTTCATGTATGACCATTTCTATTGTCTTTAAGCAGAGCCAAACAAGCCATGTTGGGTCAAATAATTAGGCCATGAACAGATGTATGACATGATGTTTAAAGCCTCCGTATGCAGGTAGTGAATCACACTTATTTTTACTTAATGCCATTACTGACAGTAAGTGGTTGCATTGCTTATAATACTGGAAAAATACAAAAGGAGGTCAATATAAAAAATGAAAACCCAAGTATGTGGTTCAGTGGAAATACGCAGCATTGGTCCTCTTAAAAGACAAAGACTTTAATGTCTCTACATCATATTCTTCACTTCTAAGGTTTAATATGTTTGTCATGTCAATAGATGTTATAATAACGGATTGCTCATATGAATTACTGAGGGTGTGAGTTGTCATTTAGCTGGTTTTGCTTTTGCCTCATTGCCCTACTTTATCAAGCGTGTCATTGTTTCCCACTTTCTCTGAAATTGTTGCGTACACATGAGTTATTTGTCACAAGTTATTCCATCAAGTTTTCTATTAAAAATCCTGCCTTTTGTGTAAAAAGTTCTGTATGAACATTTCAGGCCTCTTTTTGTGCATACACAGGTTTTAGAAATCTGACTCCTGGTGCTTTCAAACTTCTCCCGTTTCACAATTATTGAGGCCACTGTATTCCCAGAAACACTCAATTTGATTGTGAAGGCCTGCAGAGCGTTCCTTAGACACCAGGACGTCATTTTTGTCCTGACATGCAGTGTGAATTGTGAGACCTGATATTCTCAGGTGTGTTTCTTTCTAAATGATGTCCAACCAATTCACGTGGACTCCAATCAAGTTCTAGACACATCTGAAGGAGAATTAAAGAAATCAGGACCCCCCTTAGCATAATTTGGAGTGCCACAGCAAAGGATGTGAACACTTATATGAATGAGAGATTTCAATTTTTGATTTTTAATATATTTATTAACCTTTATCCATCCATCCATCCATTATCCAACCCGCTATATCCTAACGACAGGGTCATGGGGGTCTACTGGAGCCAATCCCAGCCAACACAGGGTGCAAGGCAGGAAACAAACCCTGGGCAGGACGCCAGCCCACTGCAGTATCAACCTTTATGAGAACATATTTTCATTTTCTCCTTATGGGTTATTGAGTGCACATTGATAGGCAAAAGTGGCAAATGTGTCCGTTTTAAGTTAAATCTACAACACAACATAGCATGGAGAAAGTGACAGTGTCTGAATACTTTCTGAATCCACTATAGGTGGCAGGCATAGACTGTTACACTCACACACCCATGCTGGGCTTATCTAGACTTGATAATGAACTCAACACACACATCTTAGGGATGTCAGAGAAAGACGAGAGCACTTGAAGTATAACACATACAGACGAGTGGAGAACATACAAACGACAGTGACAAGGCTGGCAACCTGGAGATGTGAAGCAACAGCAATAACTGCTGGGCTTTGATGCTGAAATAGAAATAATAATAATAATAGAGAGAGGGGTAAGGAGCACGCACTGATACAGCGCATTGCTGCACCCACCACATGACAAACCAACTCAGGATCCCAGATTACAACAACAACAACAACATTTATTTATATAGCACATTTTCATACAAAAAATGTAGCTCAAAGTGCTTTACATAATGAAGAATATAAAAATAAAGGACACAGTAAGAAAATAAAATAAGTCAACATTAATTAACACAGAATAAGAGTAAGGTCCGATGGCCAGGGTGGACAGAAAAAACAAAAAAAAACTCCAGACGGCTGGAGAAAAACAAAAAAATCTTCTGGGATTCCAGACCGTGAGACCACCCAGTGCCCTCTGGGCATTCTACCTAACATAAATGAAACAGATTAGGACCCGAGTGCAGCCAGGCGACGGGTGACACCTCAGCACCACACTAGTTCAGATTGAATGGAACAGTGGGAGGTTTTTTATGTTGGCTGGAGTGCCAATTCTGCCACCAACCCCCAGGTTTTCCCAGCAGTTTGGAGAGCCTACATTCAGGGCTGGACGCTGATTAACGTCATACCTAGGATGGAGCAATTGCAGGTTAAGGGCCTTTCTTGCTCAAGGGCCCATCAGAGTAGAGCCTCTTCTGGCGTTTACAGGATTTGGACCGGCAATCTTCCGATTGCCAGTTCAAATCTCTAGCCTCAGAGCCACAACTCTGTCCATAATAATAATAGTGATAATAATAATAATAATAATAGTATCCTTCTGCTTCTCAAATCTGCCTAATATGATCAACTGTAATAGGTATCCAGTTGTTATATAGGCAGCTCCGGATAAAAGACCTGGATGGGACAATAATAGCAATAATAATAATAATAACAATCTCTCTAGCTTTCGCTCCCTCTTTCTGCCAGTTCAGTGGCCATTTCCTAATTCGTGGCTGGTTGCTTCCTTCTATGAGGAGTATTGGAGCTGAATGTGTTATGGCCGGCTTCCCGTCCTGACACTGGTCTCCTTTAGCTACCTTTTACAGATGTTTCAGTAGGACACTACCCTTATTCAAACCCTAGGACACAGAGTGATGATCATGATGGTCATAATGAAAGGGCACAGATTCCTATTTATTTTAACTGTCGATTACAAACATCTGCATGTCAGTTTGATTTGTTTCACCTCATTTGCCCTCCAAGCCATCCTGTTCATCACGACAGGACCTCATTTGGCACAAGTGCAGTGACTGCATGAACAGACCGGACTAGTGGTCCTATTGACAGAACTCCATCTCTGACAGCAAGTCCATGTGACCAAAGGTCCAGGCCTGTATCAGGAAATATGAATGACATCAGGAAGCATTTCTCCTGACTCATCAGACTAATCTATAATTGATTCTAAAAAGCAATGATACAATTAGTGGATGTATACCAGATGGCCATTCAGTAGATATACATGTGTTTACTGCTCCATAAAGCACAGAGAGGAAACCACAAGATGAGTTTGCTTTACATTTTATGATGCCTCTGTCTTTCTCTCTAAAGCATAAGTGCATTGCATTACCACAAAGTTTGGGACTAGAGAGCTTTTTCTGTCTGTAATTGTCTAATCAGCATTTGAAAAGCTTGTTTAGAAAGCGTGCTTTAAAAGCTTTGGGCTGGGAGGTAGCAATGCTTTTTTTAAACATTAACAGTTTCTCTTTCAGCCAGCAGCTTCATATTGTTTAGTAAGATTTTAAACAAAAAACTATGCGATAATGTGACCCTCATTGAACATACTGCTTGTATTATGGTGTCTTCAATGCCACAAATTTTGCATGTGGATGGCATGCAGTAGAAGACAGCGGCCCCCTAGTCCAAGATGAGAAGAAACAGACCTCATAGCACGTAGGTAGCAAATAGTGCCTTTCATTTTTGCACCCAAGTTATCTTGTAACCTTCATCCATATCTTGTTATTTTTTTGTGTCGCATTCTCCTTTTCTTAATTTGTTGGACACTTTCAGTATTGAAAATGAAGTCAATTCAATTATAGTGACTGTTGACGCAAGATTGCCCAATGATGGATTAGTTGTGCTGCCTTGTATCTAGTGCTGCTTCATCTTTTTACAATCCTGAAGTGGAATATGAAGGAATGATTAACTGAAAGCCTTGCAACTGAGCAGGCAAAAGCATTCATTTCAGGATTAACTGTGCCTGGCTGCTGGACAGAACTTGTATGTTGCTACACCCATGGGATGCATTTCTTGTTTTTACTTTTCTCACACATTGGGTGATGAGTTTTCAATGGAATTCAAACTTTTAGGCACTGTGAAGTACAATTTGACCTCTTAAGTGATGACAGTATATGTGCTGGGATGTGAGCCTGGCGATGTGGTAACTGAAAAATGTATAACTCAATCTGAATAAAACGTGGTGCCAGTATTTTTAAAATGTATAAAGCCATTTGCTGTATAGAGATAACTATACATACTTTGGATGTATTTGTATTGTAAAAGAACAAGTGGCGAGAGCACAAAGGTTTGGGGTCTCAAATGTGAAAACCCCACTTCATAAGTGCTGCATTGGTGTGGTGTTGCAACTTTGAGACAGCACCATGCAGCCATCAGCGCATTTGAATAACAAGAACGTTCTTCATTTTGTCATCAAATGACAGGCCGAGATGTTATGATTCTTAGTTTCGTATGTGCATTTTGTATTTATGAGGCTATACAAAAAAATTAAAAATAAAATATTTTGACTTGTGTCACCAATTTGTTGGTAAAATAAGAGTACAGGCAACCCCACGTTTTGTAACATTGATGTCGCAAACAGCATCCGTTGCCAATAAGTGTCCGGCAGAAGTCTGGTATTGCTTTCGCTATTGGTATAAAAATGGCAACACACTGTTAGGATTCTGGCACCATTGAATAGCAGAAAACAAAGCTGGCTGGCCTGTCACAATATAGGCCTCACCCAGGCAACATAAGCAACTAGCAGGCTTTGGGTCTAACAAGGCCCCAGACATGGGAAACAGGCTCTTAAAGTTCAAAATACAAGAAAAGTCTCCAGAATATCAAAAAATGCCCCACAAGAGGGATAGACTTGTACAGATAAAAAAAATGAATCTTTACAATAGAGAATATTTATTCACAAAAAAGAAAAATATAACAAAAATGTTGAAAAGCACAGAAAAAGAGTTGCCTAAAAGACAAGCCAAGGTAAGTCCCAAAACACTATACAGAAGAAGAATCTAAAAAACAGAGTGAAAAGTCAGCAAAAACTGTAAATCCAACAAGAAAAACAAAACTCAATGTGATCTCTAAAATTTCACGTAATAATCCACACGGGACATCCTATAAATGCGGATTTCAATATTTTGTATGTATGTATTGTAATAAGAATGAGTCGGAGACATCATAAAGATTTCGGGCAGCCACCCGTATAATTGAATCGGCTGCAAAAAGTAGTTTTAAATAGCACGATGTGCTTAGTTCAGAGTTCAGAACAGAACTGCCTGTACTGAGGCAAGATGGCAGTTTTAAAGGGCTGGAAGGGAAATGACGTCATCTATGCCGGAACTGGGAGTGGTGTCCTTGTGCCCGGAAGTGACGTCATCCTTGGGGCAGGAAACAGGCGGGATTTCCTGGAAAAGGTCTGCAAGGGACTGAGAGAGATAGTCAGTACACTCCGCCACCCCCTGGCCTGGCGTAGAATTACTCGTGTTTAGGCCCTTTAGCTGATTCCCTTGCGCACGTGTGTGACAGTATCCATCTAGACTAACTGAAGCAGTTGAAACGCAAGTGGTGTCAGACTCCATGTTATCCATGTCATTTAGTCATTTGTTCTGATGTTGTGCAGCTTTGAGCCGTATGCTGTCAGGTCTTTACACTTTTACCAGTTTAGAGATGCACTGCTTACAGATGGAAAAAAAAGATGCAGTCGCTGGTATTGCTTGACAGCTGCTCAGCAATAGAATTTCTAAATGTTTGCTTTAAAAAAATCTCAGCTTGGGGGTATTTCTTTCTTTCTCAAGTAGCACATATGTATTCAGTAAGTCATTTCTAAAGCTGGCAAAGTATGACAATGTGTGAAATGTAGCCTCGTACCATGTAATATGTGATTAAGGCAAGACGGAACTGGCAGGTTACAGGGAAGCAAACAACAAAAAGAAAAAGATACACTTGGACAGCTCTCTCGTGAGGGGCTTGTGGTTTGCTTAGCCCATGTGCTAACAAATGTCCATCTAACAAGCCTGAGTGACTTCACAAGAAGCGTATCCAGACAGGCCCTCACCCTCTGTGGCAGGGGCATCACTTTTTGTACTTTACCCACTGAGGCATCACTTCTTTATTATTTGCCTTTACCAGCTTTGCCTGGCTTTTCATGTGAAAAACAAAAAAAAAAGATACACCTGATCTCCACGTGTTCCTGATGGCAGAAGTGCTGTCAGCATGTGGCAATTAACTTTCAAATTATTGGCTTAACCACGGAGTCTACAGTGGCAGACTGCCGAGTGGCATCCTCCACCTGCCGCCAGTGGCACATGTATGAGACCGTGAGACGCCAGACAGTGGCATTAACTACTGAATCTCAAACCAGTTAGTTTTATTTAAGTACAGTTTTAATCTGAACACCCAGGTGTATGAACAGTAATAAATCAGGAAAGGTTTTCATTTGACAAAACCTGTTTTGTTTTTTAATTCTTATGAGGAATTATATGGATATCCTGTGCTTCAAACAGAATGATCGAAGAACCTTGTCCACTTAATATTTTTAAATTATTATTTAATTAAATAGAGAATATAGCAGTGTAATTCCTTTTTTTTTTTATTTTTATTAATTTTATTGCAATCCATACAAGGCAATCAAGTTTTTACAATAAGAAGAATTGAGTTAAGAACAGATGGATCCCCACCCCGAGAGAGAGAGCAAGCCAAACGGCGTAAAATTTAAGGCTTGTAAAAATACCTAAATTAATAAATTCTCTGTGCTTTATAAACTTACTTTAAAATATTACTGATTAGATCCTGCCATGTTTTGAAAAAAGTCTGCACAGATCCTCTAACTGAGTATTTGATTTTTTCCAATTTCAAATAATATAACACATCGGTTTCCCACTGACTTAAAGGAGGAGAGTTTGGGTTCTTCCAGTTTATCAGAATGAGTCTGCGTGCCAAGAGTGTAAGCAGTGTAATTCCAAAACAAATCCCACAAATTAATAAATATCACATACTTAATAATGGACGGCACGGTGGCGCAGTGGTAGCGCTGCTGCCTCGCAGTTAGGAGACCCGGGTTCGCTTCCCAGGTCCTCCCTGCGTGGAGTTTGCTTGTTCTTCCCGTGTCTGCGTGGGTTTAATCCCACAGTCCAAAGACATGCAGGTTAGGTGAATTGGCGATTCTAAATTGGCCCTAGTGTGTGCTTGGTGTGTGTCCTGCACCCTGGCACCCTGCCCAGGATTGGTTCCTGCCTTGTGCCCTGTGTTGGCTGGGATTGGCTCCAGCAGACCCCTGTGTTCGGATTCAGTGCGTTGGAAAATGGATGGATGGATACTTAATAATAATTTATTTTATTTATAGGTGACACACTAGGACACCTTACAGAGCACATTAGTAACAACAGTCACAACATAAAATAATGAAATATTACAGTACAATAAAACCAGAATAAATACAATAATAAAATTAAATTTAATTTAATCAGCTAAAATTATCAGACAGAATAAACCAGTTTAAGAAGATATGTTTTAAGATGAGATTTCAACGTAGGAAGAGAGTCGATATTACGAATGTCTTGTGGGAGAGAGTTCCAGAGGCGAGGGGCAGCTAGACTGAAAGCTCTAAACCTCTTGGTAGTCAAGCCAGCAGGAGGTATAATAAGACTGATAGAGGAAGAAGATCTAAGGATACGAGAAGGAATGGAGATGTGAAGAAGATCAGAAAGATAAGGAGGTGCCAGATTATGAATGGTCTTGTAAGTAATATACAGAATCTTAAAATCGATGTGATATTTAATAGGGAGTGGGTGAAACTGCTGAAGGACTGGAATAATGTGTTCTATGGACGGAGTTCTGGTAATAATACGAGCTGCAGCATTCTGAACCAATTGGAGTTTGTAAAGGAGTTTGTGATGAAGACCAGAAATGATAGAATTACAATAATCAATACGAGATGTAACCAGAGCATGAGCAAGAATAGCGGTGCTGGTAGCTGAAAGACATGGATGTAAACTGCTGATATTACGTAGATGGAAATATGCAGACTGAGTGACATTATTAATATGTGCCTCGAATTTTAAGGTACTATCGAGAATAACACCTAAGCTCTTCACCGGGAAGGAAGAAGAGATTAGAGAATTATCACAATCAATGAAATATTACCACATTTATCTAAAACGGATTTAGTTCCTACCAGAGGAATCTCTGCTTTATCACTATTTAATTTAAGAAAAATAGCAGACAGCAGCACATGAGGGCTGTTACTGAATTAAAGACCGACCCTGCCCAAGCAGACCGGAGATACAACAGAGTGTCAGAGGTCAGAAAGAAAGAAAGAGAACAAAGGCACAAGACTGGGTAAAATTATATCAAGAAAAATAAGAAATTGGGCAAACAGTTTCCCAGTGCCCATGCTGATGCATTTTTGCTGTCCCTTTATACAATATGTGGTCATTTCTGACTCTTCATTTGCCGTGAGATTCATACAACTTTTTCACTTCTCAAAAAAATTGCCAAAGAATAATTGGGTTTTGTTTTCTTCTAAATTTGTGTCATTCACACAAGAAGAAATGTGTTTACTTCCTGTCTTCAATTTTTTTTCTTCATTAATTCAACATGTGTCTGTCTGCCTGTCATTCCAGTCTGCGTGTCAAATCCACAGAACAAGCAGTGTGGTGTGTTGTTGTGGTTAAGTCTTTGGACAAATCTCACTACTGACACTGTGTGACCCTCAGCAAGTCACTTGACCTGCCTGTGCCCCAATTGGAAAAACCAGAAGAAATACAATACAATACAATACAATACAGTTTATTTTTGTATAGCCCAAAATCACACAGGAAGTGCCGCAATGGGCTTTAACAGGCCCTGCCTTTTGACAGCCCCCCAGCCTTGACTCTCTGAGAAGACAAGGAAAAACTCTCAATAAAAACCTTGTAGGGAAAAATGGAAGAAACCTCGGGAAAGGCAGGTCAAAGAGAGACCCCTTTCCAGGTAGGTTGGGCGTGCAGTTGATGTCAAAAGTAGGGGGTCAATACAATACAATATACAGAACAGAACAATTCCTTAAGACAGCATAATAATAAAAATTTTAGAAGTACGGTTTAACAGTAGATGATATGACATAATTAGGTTTGGATATTTTTAGAGTCCTGGAGACCTCATCCATCTAGCTGCCTCCCCATTTGGCCATGCCACGGCTGAAACGTTGCTCCGATGAAAGGACCCCTCTTTCCCATGATTCCTGTGATCCTCCATCAGGGATGACTTTACCATAGGCAGGCAAACAACTTGGCAGGTGGGCCGTGGCACCAATGGCCACATTTGGATACCGAGAAAAGAAACAGAATAGGTGAGGGTTAGTATTCAAATATAATTATCATGTTACTTATGTTTTTGTGCTAATGACTAACAACAGAGATGCAGTTTGTACAGTTAATCAGCAGCTCTAGTCAGGATATGCTAAACTGAAGTAGTGAGTCTTCAGCCAGGATTTAAAGGCTGAGATTGAAGGGCATCTCTTATGGAAGCAGGAAGACCATTCCACAGTTTAGGGGCCCTGTAACTAAAAGCTCGACCTCCCACTGTTATTTTATTAATCCTTGGAATCCTAAGCAGACCGGCATCTTGAGATCTTAATGTGCTCAGGTTTGTAAGTCACGATAAGTTCAGACAAGTAAGCCGGACCTCGGCCATTTAATGCTTTATATGTTAAAAGGAGGATTTTGAAATCTGCCCTAAACTTAACTGGGAGCCAGTGTAAAGATTTAAGAACTGGAGTTATGTGTTCATATTTTCTTGTTCTTGTAATAATTCTTGCAGCCGCATTTTGGATTAACTGGAGGCTGTATAGAGAACAGTTTGAACAGCCAGTGAACACCACATTGCAGTAGTCAATCCTACTAGAGATAAATGCATGAATTAATTTCTCACAATCCTGTTTATTTAGAAAGCGCCTTAATTTCCTAACATTTTTAAGATGGAAAAAACATGATTTGGACGACTTTGTAATATGCGCTTTAAATGATATGCTAGAATCAAAGATAACTCCTAGATTGCGGGCTGAGTAAAATTAATTGGGATTCCAACTGAGTTAAATGACGACAAAATAGTGCTTTGATCAGCGTCATTCCCTCCAACAATTAACATCTCTGTTTTATCTGTATTTAAAGACAAGTAGTTCTCATTCATCCATTCCTTTAATTCACTAACACAACTAATTAAGGACAACATCAGAGAAACTTCATTTGATTTAAATGAAAGGTATAACTGGGTGTCATCTGCATACGAGTGAAAATTAACATTATGTTTCCTAATGAGAGATCCCAGTGGAAGCATGTAAAGTGAAAACAGTAAAGGTCCCAGTACTGAGCCCTGCGGGACACCATATTGAACTTCTGTGTATAATGATGGAGTACTGTCTGCACATTTCTGTACATACTGTACGTACCATAGCTGTTGTAAGTTGCCTTGGATAAAGATAACAGTAAGTGTGCATATACGCAACTAGGATAACGCGGTTGCTAAGTAATGACCTTCCATGTTTGGAGATTTCCTGTGCAGAAAACACAGTTATTTGAACAGTGGTGTGTTTTAGCCTGCAAGTCACATTTTTAAAAAAACATAATGCACTTCTCTGCAGTGATATGAATAAGAGGAATCAATAGAACTGATTTTGCTTTATGCAGCTGCAGAAAAGGACACAGGTAAACACGGAGGAGTGAATGTGGATTTAGACAGCAGAATTCCTTGTTTTCCACCCAAAAAAAAACAGACTCTTAAGTGAGTTTTGCATTTTGAAACAGCAAAGTGAATTCTAGTGTCAGTTTTGCAAAACTGCATACAAATCAAACTTGCCCATTTCACTCTTCACTTGCCTTCAACCTTCTAAATAAATATATTTTCTTAGACATGCTACACATTAACATAACAGCCATGGGAGATGTCACCTCACTATGTCTTTAAATAGATGTTTATATAAAATAAAGACAGTGTGGCGGACGGCCAGGATGGGACACCTCTCCTTTATATGGTTTGGGGGAACAAGCAGGGACTGAACAGTACCTCCCCCAGGATGCTAGATGGCAGCCCCCTGCAGTTCTCTACAACCCTGTTGGGATCCGGGGGTGCCGCCAGGGGGCACTTCAGTTGTTCCTGAGCCCATGTGGGTGGCACATCCGCTATACCCAGAAGTGCAGCCGGAAATAGGTTGTCAAACACCTGGAGCACTTCTGGGTGGGCTATAAAAGAAGCCAGCAACCACCACTCCGGAAGCCAGAGTTGGGAGGAGGAAGAATAAAGGAGAAAAGAGTAAAAAGAAAAAGACTTGTTGGAGTTGTGGGGAAGGTGTTGCCCCCAGGCGAAGAAAAGAAAAATAAAACATTTATTTGTTTTTTCAGTGTGCCTCCTGCGTCTGTCTGTGTTGGGTTGAGCGCTGGTATAGCGGCTTTTGTCACAACAGACAGATAAATTGATAGTGCCCAGGCATTAGCGTCTATAAATGTTTCTGAATCTTCGCATTTTCCTTTTCTCTTCATGAACAAAGCCTAACGAGTCCATCTCAGCTTTTGTCTTTGAAGCAAGACTGTTTCCGTATTTCTTTGATGGTACTATGGAATGTTCATTATCATCATCATCACCACTAATTATTCATAATGAGAGTGACACTTCTCAGGTTTGACTTTAGATGACAGAAGAGTCCACACATTGATTGCAGACTTGGGATGCTGGGGACAGGAAGTTCTCTCTTGTTCACATCTGTTTTCTCCTCCCTCTTTTGTCCTCCTCATCAGAAAATTGTCTCTAATTAAATTACAGCTTGATGAACGATGAGGTACCATAGAGGGAATTCTGTACTTAGGGTGTCCAAGCCACCTAGGATTTGAGGGTGACTTTGAACCATTTCACCTGGCTGCTCTGAGTACCCTGGCTTCAGATCACCTTGAAATGTTGGACTTGACTCAGAAGATGAGACTCAGGCAGCCTGTTTCATGACCTGTCCAACAGAGCTGGATATGTAGGATAATGGCCTTTCATGATGATAGCTTTGGTCTTTTTCAGTCTAATAATTTCCAATTAGAATATTCACCTTGTGTTCATGTGTTCAGGTCAGTCGTATTCCTGTTTTCTTTGTCAAGAGCCTTGTGATGGTATAATGATTGATTGATTGGTTGATGCCAGTGATGGAGGTGCTAAATCTTAGCATGCATTGCAAATTCCTGCAAAATGTGATTGACCATTATCAGAATACGTAGTGAATAGGTGGTAGTGGTTAACACGTCAGCCTCATAGATTCAGGACCCCCAGGCTCTAAATTCCACTTTCATGTTCTTTCAATGTCCTTGTGGGTTTTTTCTCAAAGATGTCTGTGTTAAGTTGGTTAGCAGGTCTAAACTGGTCCTGTGTAGCTGTCTTTAAGAGTGTGCCATGTCACAGACCGGCATCCTCTCTGGGGTTTGGTCGCGGATAGGCACGTCCTTTGATGTCCCTGAACTGGATTAACAAAATGTATGGGTGGATATTTAATTTGTCTAAATGCTCTTTTATTTTGAGACCAGTATACTGCACATCCTAGGTTCAGATTCAGCCTGGGTTATTGTTGGCGTACAGTTTGCACATTCTCCCAGTGTTTGTGTGTGTTTTCAACTGGATGCTTTTGGATTCTCTTACAAATTCCCAGCGACACCCTAGTGAGGTTAACGCGAGTGCGAGTATTGGTGTGTGTCTGATTTGACCCGTTGATGAGCTGGCTTGGTACCCAGTGTGCCCAGTGCTTCCAGGATAGGAAGACCTTTAATAGTATTACATTTTGTCACCATATTCACGTATTTGACTTACTTTGGGATTTGATAGGGCCTCCTCGAGTTTTTACAGTTCACTTCCCAAATTGCCTGCGTTACACTATTACACTACCTGCCTAAAAATGTCATCTGTCAATGAAAAATTAACCTGAAAAATAAAAAAGCAAATAAATATTAATGCTAACTGTGACTAGAGAAGGGCCAGAGAAATGGGAGTCTGAGAGTTTTGTTTTCCCACTTTATTTGTGGCCAGAAGACTATTTCTCATTTACTCTCCACCACCCCCTTCACATATTGTGGTAAGACCCACCAATAATATTATAAGAGTGTGCTGCTTGGTGTGTACCGTGGACTCGCTCTGTTATCCTTTAGTGTCAGCTACATATGGTATAATCTACTCAAAGGTCTGATTAAACATCGCCGGTCTTCTGCCTGCTGTGACCTATTATTAGTCGCTGAGTTGTTGCAGGCAGGGGACAACTTGATTATAGACAAAGAGCGGCTTGGAAACTCCTCCACTGTCTCCGTCGTAGGCATTTCTGCAAGTCGTCTGCATTTTTAGTGAGGCAAAGCATACACATAGCACAGCATTCTTAAACCGGTGGGGGGGCAGGAGCTGAGCTTTTCTTTGTGTTGCATTTCAGCTTCGCTCCTGTAAAGAATTAACATCATCGTCTGAGTGGCACTGCCAGTCACATGAAACTGACAAAGTAAACCGCTTTATAGTGAACGTCTACAGTGGCACACATTCATTCACGTATACCTTCATTTTTAGAACCTGCTTAATTCAACCCAAGTCATGAGATCCTGAGTCCTGTCCTGCCAACATCAGGCCCAAGGCAAGAATTAACCTTGGACTAGGTGCCTGTCCATCACAGAGCCATTGTGTATCAAATTTATTTATTTTTCTAGACACAGATGAATAGGATGAGAAATCATTAGAAGCATAATCTAAAGAATGAGTAAGCAGAGGGAAAACTGGGACAAGCTGTGCTTAGTTCACCCTGTACCTCTGGATGGTCAAAGAAGAACAATTTCTTGTATTTGTGTTCAGGGCCGCACATGCAATTTTTTGGTAAGAGGTGCTGCCAGCTACAAAGATTATCTCTCTATTATAAAAGAAAATCTTGAGACAAGACTATTGCCAAGAGATTTTTTTAAGCCCCATCCTACTTTCACACGGTCCTCTCATCTCTCATTCATGTGAATGCTTTTGACAGACACAGTTCCTGCGTTCTCAGCTCTTATACATTTTTATGTTTTCCTCACTTTAAGTTCCCAATAAAATAAGACTTATTATGTCCAAATCTTATTGAAGAATTTCATCCCAAAGGGTTATCAACAGAAGAAATGAATACACGGGCAATGCTAGCACTGAGAAATGATGAAGTCAAACAAATTAACGTGAAAATTGTAGATCGGTCACACAGCAAATTGGTTAAATGTGTGTCAGTACACTGTGCTGAAACAGTTGGTTGTGATCGTGCGGAAGATGAAAACATCAACTTACAATATCCCATAGAATATCTACAAACATCATCCTGTCTTCCACCGGCTGAATTACTATTGAAAGAAGGATGTATTATAATGTTATTGTGTAATTTATGTATGAGTGATAGATAGATAGATAGATAGATAGATAGATAGATAGATAGATAGATAGATAGATAGATAGATAGATAGATAGATAGATGGATAGATAGATAGATAGATAGATAGATAGATAGATAGATAGATAGATAGATAGATAGATAGATACTTTATTAATCCCAAGAGGAAATTCACATAATCCAGCAGCAGTATACTGAAACAAAGAAACAATATTAAATTAAATTGTAATAAAAATGAAAAAAATTAAAATAAAATTAATGTTCGCATTTACTCCCTGGGTGGAATTGAAGAGTCATAGTGTGGGGAGGAACGATCTCCTCAGTCTGTCAGTGGAGCAGGACAGTGACAAAAGTCTGTCACTGAAGCTACTCCTCTGCCTGGAGATGACACTGTTCAGTGGATGCAGTGGATTCTTCATGATTGACAGGAGTTTGCTTAGTGCCCGTCGCTCTGCCACAGATGTTAAACTGTCCAACTTTAATCCTACAATACAGCCTGCCTTCTTAAAAAGTTTGTCCAGGCGTGAGGCGTCTTTCATCTTTATGCTGCCACCCCAGCACACCACCGTGTAAAAGAGGGCACTCGCCACAACTGTCTGGTAGAACATCTGCAGCATCTTACTGCAGATGTTGAAGGATGCCAACCTTCTCAGAAAGTATAGTCTGCTCTGACCTTTCTTACATAGAGCATCAGTATTGGCAGTCCAGTCCAATTTGTCATCCAGCTGCACTCCCAGATATTTAAAGGTCTGCACCCTCTGTACACAGTCACCTCTGATGGGCTATGCAATAAGACAAGATTAGTTGTATTCAAAATTGGTCGAACAATTCTGACATGTAAAATTTTAACAGGCAACAAGAAAGGTAATGTAGTACATCTTCTGTGGATAACATTAGACACCAAAGGAGATCTTGATATGCCATTCGTATTAAAACGTTTACAGTTTCCCATTAGAATAGCTTTTGCTGTGACAATTAACAATTCACAGGGACAAACATTTGAAAAAGTCAGTTTGTTTATTAGAGAGAAAGAAACAAAATCACGGGCAGTTATACGTTGTGTTGTCACGATGTAAGTCCAAACACGGAATCAAAATTCAATGCGGTATTGACAAAAAGTAAATCCCAAATATTGTTTTTACTGAAGTTTTACAGTAAAAGTGTAAGTTTAAAAAGTATTTGCATGTTAATTTCAAGGCAAAACAGAATGAAAATGTATAACGCAACCTGAAGTGAGCAAGCGAAGTGAGCAGGGGGCAGAGCTCCCTAGTCTTATATATAAACATCTACGCGTGGACGTGTGTGTGTGTCTGTCGGTCCAGCCTGGAAGTGCGAGGCTACAGTATGAAGCTCAAAGAGCCAGCCAAGCAGCCCCAAGTTAACGAGTCGGAAGAAGAAAGAAGTACAAGACGCTGAAGACGCAAGAAGCTGAAGAAAGTGACTCTGTTGCCAAAGTGAAACCGCTGAGGAAAGACAAATCGCTGATAGAGAAAGGTGAGCAAGCACGTCCACAAAACAAAACTGCTGACTCTGCATTTACATTTTTTTTTTTTGACGATTTCAATAGTTTCTAGGAGTCCAGGCTTTTTACAGCATGGGCGTACACCGCTAGTACAGTATAAATACATAATCCACCTAGGCCTAAATGACGTACATACAATACATGCATGAGAAATGAATTTCTGCATCTAGCCCTACTGCAGCAACCACCATCGTTTATTTATTTCATTAAAAAATTGCTACATTCAAAATTTAAACACACAAGGCTTAGATTTTTGCAAGTTTTCAGTCTCTTCTTTCAAAACTCCAATAAACTTTGCGTCTTGTTCAGTAGAGCGAACACAGTGCCAACTCAGTAAGTGTGCAATGTTTCCCAACTGGCTTCATTGCCAAATGACCTTGCCAAACCATAAATGATTTGTCATCAACAACAATGTGCTCAGGCATGTACACTTTAGTGATTCTCTCAATCGGTGCGTCAAGTAACAGTTTTATTTTCAAAAGGGATTTCTCACCAATGGGGAAAGTAATAGGTAACAAAATGCAAATACAAGACACATTTTTCTGTTGTGACCTGCCAGCATTTCAAATGATGGTTTTGTTGACCAGCACATCTCATCCTTAGCTTTCTGAATTTTATACACTAAACACAAAGAAAGCCAGCAACTCGCCATGACATCAGACCTCAGGAGAAGTGATGGCTCAACAGGAACATGGACCTGGCAAGCTAGTAAACAACACAAAGTCACTAACTCTGCCCACCAGCAAGGCAGTACACACATGAAGTAATGGGAAAAATGATATGTTAGATTGTACTGAACTTGATACTTATTAAAACATAGACATGGGCTTAGCTTACACCTTGAATCATCAAAAAAGGCGTGTTTAGATCTGGAATGGACTTATTATGGTCTGGCCTATCCTAGCAGCTTGGACACAATGTAGGAACCAACCTTGAACAAGGTTCCAGCCAATCACAGGGCCCACTCCACACCTACCCACACACAAAACCAATTTGGAATTGTCAGCTCCCCAAACCAGCATGTCTTTAGGAATATGGGAGGAAAAGCAGAGGACCCTGAGATAAACTCATGTAGACACAGGGAGAATGTGCAAACTCTACACAGATAATGCCTCGGTATGATTTTCAAATCAAGCATGATGTATCTGGAGGCAACAGTCCTAATAATGGAGAGTAAATACTTAGAAATACAGCTATTAGTATGTCTTCAAATATGCAAAATGAGTTATCAATAAAGTGGTTAAAAATTAAAACAAAAAGTCAATAAATCAATTTGAAACTTCCTGCTGCTTTCCCTAGAGGGCTGCTGCAACTATACTCCGTTCATTTTGAATGATTTAAAATTCATGGTTTCTGGCTTATACTTTCAGCAGAATCGGTCTGCTTGTAGACCCCGTTTCATGTTCTGCCCAGTAAATGCTCAGTTCAATAAGAATCCTGCCAAGAAACCATTCTAATTCAGTCGTCACGTAGTCTCCAGGAGGTGCTCTCTCTGTGTCACTAGCACTTGCCTTGGTTTCAAAAATGCTGAAGACTGTGACAGTGGATAGCAGGATACCCACCGTGGTCACATCATAGGTCACGTTACTCTTGATGTGAATCTTACTTTCATGGTCTGAACTGATCAGAGCAGCAATATTCATCTGTGGCAGGGTGTTGACATAATTCATGGTTTAATTTCCTTAGCATTCTAAATGTGTGTATCTCATTGAAATTGTCTGTGTTATGTGATGCTGGTCAGAAAGACAAGGTAGTGTTTTTTTGTTTGCAGATTGTGTATCCATGTATGATGTGATTTAGCTATTTACGATATACTGTACATATTCTAACTAACAGCATTCGACAAAGGTAACTTCGTACCAGATCTAGATTTCACTGTCCAGCATGGATTACATAGACTCAAGAAGAACACATTATATGTTGTTGAAATTCACTTTAATTGGTATTTTT